>NC_140610.1:33111301-33438801 GCF_057381915.1 Diplotaxodon limnothrissa
TTAGCATGCCTCTTGGTGTTTTTTGTGTGTGGCTATTTTTCAGTTCCCATGAATGTTATTCAGCTTCAGTGTTTAGGTCATTTTTAGAAATGTGGAGAGAAGAAAATCTAAAGACGAATACTTTAGTGGATAAAAGACGTATTCATCATCTGTGATCAAATGGGAGTCACTTTGGTCAGTAGTCCCACTCTTCTCATTTTTTTCCACTGTCTAAAACTTTCAGGGACAGTTTAATGGCTGACAAGCTACAGCTTGGGTGAAGCCAATTTGGATCTGTCTTGTAAGTTATCAATGACATAAAATAATGTACAATGAGAAACAGATTCAAATAACCAAAAAAATGAGAATTGAAGAATAGCACTAACCAAAGAAACCATATGCTCATGGTGACTGTGACATTGGTTTGGGGTGGTGAGCTATTGTGTCACCAACACTCCCAATGCCACTGCTGTGCTAAACCTGGTGCTTTATGGGGGGAGGGATGAGGTCCACTCAGATCATAGTCACCCCTATAATGCATGATATATTGAATCTTTATATTTCAGACTACAAAATGTCTTTATCTACATTTCTCAATACACTGACATACTGCCATAAAGAAATGGAGGAAACTGGCAGACAGCCAGAGAAAGATAAGACCGTAAGAAATGTTTTGTATTTGGCAATTCTGCAATATTCCTGAGCTCAGCTTCATCATTATTACAGTATCTGACATTTTGCATCTAATATAGAAGTCAAACGTGGATATGGTGATGAATGGTCTTAAACTGTATAAATTGATTAGAGGATGAAAGTGCAGGCCTGCCTTATGGTTTACCTGCTGGACTCCACAAGGATAATACATCACAAACCATTTGCAAAACATAAGCTTTGCTTTTCACAGTTTAGGTATAGCCTTTAGGGAAATATTATGTGGTATTTACAGATGCAACAACATAGACTTCTCATGCCTAATTTTCTGCTCTTTTCTTGAAGAAAAATTGAGGTAATTTCTGGGAAAGGTGCCCTGTTTCCTAAAAAAGTGAGTACTTCATCAAAGTTTATTCATGACCTTAGCACTAGGAAAAGATCACTCCATTCTCATTATGTTCATTTGTATTATGTAGAAAGTGATTTTGCTGATCAGACCACATTGGAAATACTTTTCAGATAAGAAAAATGCATCCTCACCATCTGAACCATACAACTCTAAGAGCAAATCTATATAGAGAAATCAGACTTGTCACGGTATCATAGTATAGCACAACATCATGTAGTGCACATAGTAAAATATAAAAAAAGAACAAATCAAAACAATATGAAACTCAAATGTGCTTGAGACTCAAGCACATTTGAGTTTTGCAGCTGGACAATGATTTTGGCACGGTCAGCTATACACCTTCCTTGGTCTCTTGTGTTCTGGGGGCCTCTGGATGTCTGGAGTTTTGATCTCCTCCATACCTGCTTCATGCCCTGGAGGACGGGGCTGTGGCCCCCCCACACCCTCTAGCAGATCATTACATGAAGGAACCTTTAAAAAAAAAAAAAAAACAAGCGCGTCCTTGCTCACAGGTGTACACATGGGTGATCACACCCACAAACTACATCCTTTTTGGCTCCTACCTCAAAGCACACTGTGTTCTGTTGATCTTATGTGCTGCACAATAATGTTTAATATTTAGTATTTACTGTCATATTCCCATATATCATTGTGATGTTGTTTATTCTATAATTCTTGTTCTCTTCTGCTTGTTTTCTTTTTTCTTTCTCAACAGGTGATCCAGGGGCCTGTTCTTCGTACGTCGCTTACTACATCCAAGATCAAATGACACATCCAAGACCAAACTATCGCGCTAACCGTGAGCTCGCTAATCCGGTTCCCCGAACACACCTGCTGTTGACGATTAGTACAGCTGGACGCAGTAATGTGACATCACTGGGTGTCGTAAAAGGGGCTACGCATCGATAGTAGAAACATTGATCGGCAACCCGCTGATTGGTCGGCGAAAATGTCGAAGGGGCGTGCACGGTATTTTCCGGCAGCAGAGCAAGAACTCTTGATTGAGGGATTTCAGGAGTTTCAGAGTTTAATTAAAACGCAAGAGAACACTGCAAAGGCTGCAAAAGCAAGGAGAGAGGGGCTGGCAGAAAGTTGCTGACAAATCAAACTCGTAGGTAATTTAATAATAATAATAATAATGGATTGGGTTTATATAGCGCTTTCCAAGGCACCCAAAGCGCTGTACGATACCACTATTCATTCACTCCCACATTCACACACTGGTGGAGGCAGCTACGGTTGTAGCCAGGCTGCCATATCGCGCCATCGGCCCCTCTGGCCAACACCAGTAGGCGGTAGGGTAGATCTATCATATGACACTATATTGTCCAATATCATATGGCATTATATTATATTATAATATGTTATATTATATCCCCTTTCACATTAGAGCCACAACAGGACCCACAAGAACATGGGAACAAGTAAAAGTGGAATACAGGAGTATTCTACAGAATGGTAATATTTATCTCTTAGATTGCTTTTCGTCTCTTGGCAAGGTAATACTGGCCTGTAATACTCTGTTAGTTTGTTCATAACAGCAACCAAGAAAAGGGCAGAGGAAAAAAAGACAGGTGGTGGTCCTGCACCCCCTCGTCAACAAGTTGGTTAAGTAAATAATACCCTCACGGGAATATCGATATCTCTCAATGAGCACACTGTCGCGCTGAGCTAAAGGATCCTGTCTATCCCGCAATATACGCTGAATTCTGAGGACTCTCCTTATCAATCTTGCACCTTCCGCAATGGGTTGGTCGCGTATACGGACAGGACATGGCTGCGACAGGCTTCCCAAATCCACCTTCGCTTTTATAGCCGTGGTCTCCCATCTTGATTACACGAAGTAATTTACAATTACTACTCTGAAATATGAATTACATCTGTAATAATCACATACATGTAATAGAATGTTAATAGTACATTTCCCTTTTTTAGGAAATGACCTGTATGTATCTGTGTGACATCAATAAAAGGATCAAGTGCTGCATTATCTTTAGTTACATTGATGTTATTTATTTATGGTGAAACAGTGGTGGAATATCGCTGTTGCTTTCGTATAAATGAAGCGGACATACCTGCGTGGCCGCGATCTAATCCTGTTTACATAAAGTAAACCTGCTCCCGAGCAGGTTTACGCTTATGGCTCTGTTGCTATGACAGCAAGTCCCGGATGAGCTTCGGGGAACCGAACGATCCAGGATCACGCAAAATCGTCAACAATCTAATCCAGCTAACTTACTTAGCGAGGTACGAAGAACAGGCCCCAGGTGATCGATAGATGCATTTTTTTTTTCCTGCCCATTCTGTTGGTTTTTGTTTTTTGCCCTTCTCCCCCGTCCCTCTTCTCAGCTGTTTCTCTTTCCCTCTTTCTTTCTCCCCTTCTTTCCTCCAGTCAAGTCTGTCCCGTATTCAGCAAGTGAAAATAAAATAAACAATAAAAGGTGAATCAAATGGACCATTACGGCAAGGCTGGGATGGTCAATTTGGTAAAGTAAATCTGTTGGGCATCTTTCTTTGCCTTTAGACAATAATTCTGATGGCAAAAGTGCCAAACGGGACAGGCAAAAAAAAAAAAAAAAAAAAAAAAAAAGCTATACACCTTACAGGGTAATTACCTTTTTTTTGTTACATGGCCAGGATGCTTTGGTTAACTTTTTTCCCTTAATAAATTAAATCATTATTTAAAAATGCATTTTGCATTTACTCGGGTTACCGTTGCCTAATATTAAATATTAAAATAATATATTGTTTGATGATCTGTGTGACAAATATGCGATAAACTAAGAAATCAGGAATACTTTTTAATGGCAGTATAAGTGATACTGAATAAAGAGCTACTCAAGTACTCAGTATCAGATGTCAAAAAATAGTCTGACAAGCAAACATACTGTCTCATTTGAATCTTCTTTCTGGTTTTGTATTACTTGAACACTAAAGTGGCCCTCCAATGAGATGACAGTGTTTGCAGTGGCCCACAGCTCATTTAAGTTTGAGAACCCTGATTTAAAGGGTAAACAGTTTCATCAAAAAGTACATTTCTCTGAAACTTTGAGGAGTATCTCTCTGAAACTGCTCCTGATCAACAAATTGGGATAAACATTTATTTTGGAGGTGACTAACCAGCCTGAGTAACAGCTTGAAGACCACCTGAGCAGCAACTGCTTTTATTATTGTAGGGTCTACCTTACTATATAAAGCACCTTGAGGTGACTGTTGTTGTGATTTGGCGCTGTATAAATAAATTTAATTGAAATTAAGAAAAACTGAGTGAATAATGAGCATTGGAGACACATCATCAAATACAGTCTTGCAAAAAGAAGTTATCAGTTACCACATAAGCTATGAAATTATTTCTAATAAATAGAAAATTGCTATATTTTATTGTCTGGACAACCAATACTATACGGATCATATGGTAAAAAGTACCTGTATTTTGAGATTTTCCAATTATTTTATTTATTTATTTTTATTTTTACGTGGAATTAGATTAGATTAGATTAGACTGATAATCAGATAGGTGTGGTAAGACTTACCTTTTACTAACTAAACCCATGGCTTGAGTATAATGCCTTTTCGACTATGCTCATAGCTGGACTGGCCATCGGGCATACCGGGCAAATGCCCGGTATGCCCGATGGTGATTTTTCGTTTTTATGGGCAGATGATTGTTTTTTATTATTATTATTTTTATAACAGTATAAACAATGAAAGGTGGTGGATTGGCCAGATGCTGGCCCATGTGTAAAAATAACTCAGTTGTTTGGTGGTGGCTTTGGCAGAGCTGCCACAAGAGGCCAGGTGGATGAGGGAAAGGGGAGGCAGGAGGATCAGAGACCCGAGGCAGCCACCGGTCCGAGTGTCAGGTGAACTGAACTTCAGGTAAGAAGTTATGACCTGCAGTCTATCTGGGTCAGATATAAACCAAGTTTAGGTGCAGTTTATTTTCGTTGTGCTGACTTTTTACCGTCAGTTACAATAACTCGTACTGCGTACTAGCTAGCATGACGGAGTTTCTATACAGCTGTTCGGTTGTTATGATGTTACTGATAGTGAACTTTATTTTATTCATAAGGTTAGTTAGTAGAGATGCCAACCATCCCCTAAAAAATGGAATCGTATTGAGGTGAAAAGGAGCACAGTTTGTCCCGTACTTCAGCTAGAATGGAAAAAAAGACACAAAGGTGGATTTATTCTGTGTCTTTACACTGTCAGCTGCCTCTTCTTCTCTCATTCAATCATGAAACTGATCAATGATCAGCTAATCGGCTTTTCTCGTTTTTTTATTGCCCACTTTGCACCAGAAAGAGGAAACCAGTGAATGTCACGCTAAACAACAGCAGCACGTTTAAGCTTGATCAGCTGTTGTTAGAATTTATTTATTATTAATTTCTAGTATCAGCTGGTGTTTGCTGGAGCCACAGCTGTAAAGCTGCTGGTCATGATGCCGGTTTGGATATGTGGTGAGAGGGAAACATGAAGATGAAACCAGGAGATGCCCTTACTGAATCATCAAAGCTGAACAGGTGATGGAGAAACAGGTTTACATTTTAAGTGACATGAATGAGTTGAAGGGAAGTTATGAACTGTTTCTGAGAGACAAATAACACCAGGATCCTTTTCTATGTAGCTGACAGCTGGTAACTGTGCAGGGGCGGGTCTAGCAAAGTTTTGCCAGGGGGCCAGGTAGGGCATTAACAGGGAAAGGGGGGCACAAAGAAATACTTTTCTTTCTTATTCTCATTTAAAATGTCTAGCTTTTATTAAATAATTATCTGAATCTTACAACCAAAATTTTTATCTGATGTAAAATGTATAGAAATCATTCATATACCAACAAGACAGTGTACATCACTGTCACAACAGTGTTTGTTTTCATTCAAAGGCTTTATGTTTTTTTCCTATAATACCTGGTGGGCCAGTCTCTAGTCAAAATGCCCGGGCCGATTTTTTGTCCCAGTCCAGCCCTGACTATGCTGCTTGTCAGGGTTCCTGGGTCGTTGACCCAGTGATTTCAGTTTGTTCATGTTCAGTTTAGTTCGCCACATTAATGTTTCACTTCCTGTTTTTTCCCCGTGTCAGCTTGTCTCTCGTGTCATGTTTCCAGTCATTGTCATCATTCAACCTGAGTATTTAAGTTCCTCGGTTTCACCAGTTCTTGGTCGTGTCATTGATGTTAATGTCGTCTCTCCGTCTGTATGTTCAGTTAGTCAGCCATTCATCCAGTCTTTCAGCCAGCCAGCCACTCCATCGTTCCTGCTTTGTTCATTCACCCGCTCCAATAAATCCTCTTCATTTCTGCACCGTGAGTCCTGCGTTTGGGTCATCTCTTCCACGCCTCCACACACAACCTCTGACAGAATGACACGACCCGTGCCAAGAAGACACGCTTTTGACCCAGCGGACTCGGACCTTTTCGAGCGGCAGGACGCAGCGCTCTCCATTTGGGCGGAGAAGCTCAGGTGGAAACAGCGGCTCTTCTCAGAGAGGGAGCACGTCTTTGAGGGGACCCGTCTGGCTCTGGGCGGGCCTCGGAGACGCCGCGGTCCTCCACTTGCTGCCTCACCTGCATCGGAGCATTCGCCGCAGAGAGTGGGCGTCACAGGCCAAGCTTCGGCCACTCGCTCTCCCGCTGCTCCGCTCCTCGCTCGCCCGCCAGCCGTTTTACTCACCGGACCTTCAACCTCGCCATGGCCCAGCGGCTCCGCCTCCCACCTCGGCTCAATGGAGGCTCCCGTGCCAGAGGCTCGGCTGTGTACCCCGCCCGCTGTCTCTTCCCGGAGAAAGCGGCGCACACGCCACCATAACATGGACTATTTTCAGGTGGTGAGTTCCAGTGACTGTCTTCCACCCTCCACATTCGACTCTTCACTTAAAACAAATAACAAACTTATCTCTGATCCGTGGGGTGTTTCCCTCCTGGAGGAGGATGTGGACTGGGAAGAACTTTTCAGCTCTGCTCCCTCTGAGCTGGGATTTATTAAGGACAATATCCGCACTTCAACACCCTCGAAGACCGTTCAATTAAAGACTGTAAATAGTGGTGGCAGGAGGACCAGAATAATCCCAGAGAAACCTTCCAGTATCACACACCCAGTCACCATTTCCACACCCATCACTCAGCCTTTTCCTACCAGCGCAGCGGCCCAGATTCGGCCTTCCTCTTCAGCCGTTTCACCTCCTCAGATGACTAGGGCCCAGCCTACACCCACACCAGTGCCAGCTCCCAGGAGGAGGGCAGCTGCGACCCAGTCTACCTCCACATCCGCTCCTGTTTCTCGGGTGGGGGTGACTGACAGCCACCTTCCGTGCCTGTCCCAGCGCCCAGGCTGAGGGCAGCCAGAACCCAGCCTGACCTCCCTAGAGGCTTGGGAGCTAACCGGTCCATCTGCTACTTCACCCCTTCATCTACCTCCTGATCCAGTTTTTCACGCCCTCGCACTATCACTGGTAAAGCTAGCTGAGGTGTCCCCTGCTCAGGCACCAGCTTTATTAGCCCAGGCTGCAGTTTTGTCCCCTTCACTAGCTCAGTCTTTAGCTCAGCCATTAGCCTCACCGACCTCTGCTTATCCATTAGTCTCCTCAGTCCAGTCAGTTCACTCACCTGCTGTTCAGCTTACAGCACCGTCAGCTCACACGCCTGCTGTTCAGCTTCCAGCCCCGTCACTTCAGTCACCTGTAGTTCAGTCTCCTACTGTCCTCCAGTCTCCTGTAGCTCAGTCCCCTGTCCAGTCAGTCCAGCCTGCTCCTGTCCAGCCTGCTCCTGTCCAGCCTGCTCCTTTCCAGCCTGCTCCTGTCCCCCAGTCGCCCGTCCTCCAGCCTGCCCATAGTCCAGTCTGTCGTCCAGTGCCCTGTAGTCCAGTCGCCCGTTGCCAAATCTCCTGTTCAGTTCCCGGACCTGCAGCCACAGCATCCAGGGCCGGCTGCGAGCTCTCCCGCTCCTCAGCCAGGGGTTTCCGCACCCGCTGGCCCGGCCGCTCCTCAGCCAGGGGTTTCTGCTTCCACTGGCCCGGCCGCTCCTCAGCCAGGGGTTTCCGCGCCTACTGGCCCTGCCTCTCTCCAGCCAGAGGCTTCCGCGCCTACTGGCCCTACAGCTGTGGCTCCGTCACCCCCGGCTCCCCTGCCGTCGCCTGGTCGAGCATCAGACTCAGCCTCTGCCTCGCCTGGTCCAGCATCAGACCCAGCCTCAGCTTCGCCTGGTCCAGCCGCAGCCTCAGCCTCAGTTCGCCTGGTCCAGCCTCAGCCTCTGCTTCGCCTGGTCCAGCCTCAGCCTCTGCTTCGCCTGGTCCAGCCTCAGCCTCTGCTTCGCCTGGTCTGGCCTCAGACTCAGCTTCGGCTTCTGCTTCGCCTGGTCTGGCCTCAGACTCAGCTTCGGCTTCTGCTTCGCCTGGTTCGGCCTCAGACTCAGCTTCGGCTTCTGCTTCGCCTGGTCCGGCCTCAGACTCAGCTTCGGCTTCTGCTTCGCCTGGTCCGGCCTCAGACTCAGCTTCGGCTTCTGCTTCGCCTGGTCCGGCCTCAGACTCAGCTTCGGCTTCTGCTTCGCCTCGTCCTACAGCTGCTCCTCAGTCTCCGCAGGTTCCCGCGCCGCCTCCTGCAGCTGCTCCTCAGCCGCCTTCTCCTCGTCGCCGGCGTGGTTGACCACCGGACCGGCTGAGCGGCCGCCGCCGTCTTCCTCGTGGCTGCCCACCGTATCGGCTCAGCGTCCGCCGCCGTCTTCCTCACGGCTGCCCACCGGATCGACTTCAGCGTCACTGCCGGCCACTTGGCCGCCCACCTGAACTGTTTGGGCTCAGCCACTGGCCGCCTGGCCGCCCACCTGAACTGTCTCTGTTTGAACTCAGTCCCTCCGTCCTGGGCCCCCTCCGCCCGCCCTGGTCTGGTCTGGTTTTCCTTTCTTTCGGCCATCAGGTGCCGGCCTTTGTCAGGGTTCCTGGGTCGTTGACCCAGTGATTTCAGTTTGTTCATGTTCAGTTTAGTTCGCCACATTAATGTTTCACTTCCTGTTTTTTCCCCGTGTCAGCTTGTCTCTCGTGTCATTAGTCAGATTATGTTCAGCCCTGTACTCACCTGTTTCCAATCATTGTCATCATTCAACCTGTGTATTTAAGTTCCTCGGTTTCACCAGTTCTTGGTCGTGTCATTGATGTTAATGTCGTCTCTCCGTCTGTATGTTCAGTTAGTCAGCCATTCATCCAGTCTTTCAGCCAGCCAGCCACTTCATCGTTCCTGCTTTGTTCATTCACCCGCTCCAATAAATCCTCTTCATTTCTGCACTGTGAGTCCTGCGTTTGGGTCATCTCTTCCACGCCTCCACACACAACCTCTGGCACTGCTATTACAAATAAGAACAACATACAGCAAGTTTCTTGTTTAAGGACCAGGTATACTTTTAAAATGTCTTCATTAATTTATCTTAAACTATTTCAGTTGCAGGGAAACTTTTTTTCTCTTTTTGAATTTGGTAAAGAATTGATTGGTGAATACATGTAAGTCATGATAATGATCATGTAAATAAAGTCTATGTGTATCCATCTACAGTAACACAATTGTTTCCCATGAGTAAATTTCACAAGTTGTTGACAAGTTGATGACATTTGTTTCTCTCAAGTCAAATGTTAATGTGTTTCTACTGCAACTCTGAGCTTCTTACCTTAAAGAAAACTAAGTTTGTACCCAACTTTTCTACTGAAAAAAATGAAAAAGAAAAACACCCAAAGAAATCCTGATCCTGATTAAGTGTTGCATTTGGAGTCAGATTAATCAAATGTCTGCATTGAGAGTGTCTCAAGACACTTTTGGCTGATTGAGAGTGGCCTAGCCCTGTGGATTCATGGAGTTCTTTTTTTATAATCAGGCCTATGGCACCTTCCTGCATTAAGTAGGGAGGCAGTAAAATATGGCTCCCCCAGCTGTGGGCCGCAATCCCCTAGGTAGATGATCAGTTTCACAGGCTGGCAAATGCCTTTGTGGGAAAGGTTGATGGATTTGGCAGATACAATGGTTTCTTCAAAGACACAGTGGAGCAGAATGAGTGATGGTGCTACTGCCATTTGCTCACTGTTTGCTGAGAGCAGCAGTGAGCTTGATTTCCTGCTCAAAACCTCATCTCAACCCTTAGTCATAAGAGGCCACCACTACAACGATTACAAAAGAGCTACTCTGTTTCCAGATTCATAAAGGCTCATTCTTAAAAAACAAAACAAAAAGAAAACAAAGGAAACTTTAATTTCTTCTGTGGAAACCAAAGTTTCTTTTTGTTGGAGGCCACTCAAGCAACACTAAAAGGAGTCACATGAAATAAAGCAAAAGTGTTTTAGCAGAGGAATAGCACCACAAAATAACAATATTGAGGGCCTCTAAAGGCAAAGACATTAGTGCAAATTAGCAGTGAGACCAATTGAACATTAAGTCTAGATGTATTGTCAGCATGTACACCAGTCCTTGTCGACTGCTTTCATCTTTGTTCTTTTCCAACAGCTTGCATGGCAGCAGTCTGTATTAATGATCTGATTTAATGACTAATTGACTTTTGTAGTACCATGGAGCAATATTTGGAAAAGTTCCACAGATTACGGGATGGCAGTAAGACACTGACAGTTAGAAAAACTAAATAGTTATTGTGTTGATATATTCAGTATAATTAAGAGTGCTCGGTGTGTGGTTTGATTTTAACTTAAAGTGGGGATGAATGGGTTTTGGAAAAAACCTCTTCACATCCTAACACACTGGCACCGGCACTGTCATGAGAAATAGGCCAGGCTGAATGGAATACACGTCACCAGTGTGTGAATGTGTGTGTGAATGGGTGAATGACTGAATGTAGTGTAAAGCGCTTTGGGGTTCTTAGGGACTGAGTAAAGCGCTATAGAAATGCAGGCCATATCTGAAAAACTGGAGTTGGACCATTAGTTTTAAGCCATTACTGGTTCTTTGACCGATAAATGAAAAGTACTTTATCAACCATTACATGAATTAGTATGCAAGTATTCTTACTTAGTCCAATGACTACGGTTATCATTCCCAGGTAAACATAATATGACAACACTGGCACTATCATGTAGACTGGTCTGCCCAACCAGTCTACATGTGTTTTGTGGACTCGGAGAAGGCATTCGACCGTGTCCCTCGGGGTGTCCTGTGGGAGGTGTTGTGGGAGTATGGGGTGTCTGGCCCATTGCTACGGGCCATTCGATCCCTATACAACCGTTGCAAGAGCTTGGTTCGCATTGCCGGCAATAAGTCGGACTCGTTCCTGGTGGGTGATGGGCTCCGCCAGGGCTGTCCTTTGTCTCCGGTTCTGTTCATAATTTTTATGGACAGGATTTCTAGGCGCAGCCAAGTGGCGGAGGGCTTTCGCTTTGGTGGCCTCAGAATCTCATCTCTGATTTTTGCGGATGATGTGGTTCTGTTGGCTTCATCGGGTGAGGGCCTCCAGCTCGCACTGGAACGGTTTGCAGCCGAGTGTGAAGCAGCGGAAATGAGGATCAGCACCTCCAAATCTGAGGCCATGGTTTTCAGCCGGAAAAGGGTGGAGTACCCACTCCAGGTCGGGGATGAGTTCCTGCCCCAAGTGGAGGAGTTCAAGTATCTCGGGGTCTTGTTCGCGAGTGATGGGAGAAGGGAGTCGGAGATCGACAGACGGATTGGGGCTGCAGCTGCAGTAATGCAGACGCTGCACCGGTCCGTCGTGGTGAAGAGGGAGCTGAGCGTAAAAGCGAAGCTCTCAATTTACCGGTCGATCTACGTCTCTACCCTCACCTATGGCCATGAGCTGTGGGTAGTGACCGAAAGAACGAGATCGCGGATACAAGCGGCAGAAATGAGCTTCCTCCGAAGGGTGGCTGGCCTCTCCCTTAGAGATAGGGTGAGAAGTTCGGCCATCCGGGAGGGGCTCAGAGTAGAGCAGCTGCTGCTCCACATCGAAAGGAGCCAGCTGAGGTGGTTCGGGCATCTGACAAGGATGCCCCCTGGGCGCCTCCTGGGTGAGGTGTTCCAGGCATGTCCCACCGGGAGGAGGCCCCGGGGCAGACCCAGGACACGCTGGAGAGATTCTATCTCTCGGCTGGCCTGGGAAGGCCTTGGTATTCCCCCGGATAAGCTGGAGGAGGTGGCTGGGGAGAGGGAGGTCTGGGCCTCTTTGCTTAGGCTGCTGCCCCCGCGACCCGGCCTCGGATAAAGCGGATGAAGATGGATGGATGAATGGATGGCACTATCATTAAGTACAGCTTTATAAATCAGTAGACTCCCAGGGCTCTGTGTAAACTATGCAAATGTGATTATAAGTTCAAACCATCTTGAGACAGTAGGAGAGGCCCAGTTAACAGGACATTTTAGGGCATATTACAGTGCAAAGTGAACAGATTGCAAATGTGGACAGAGGCCACTGACATCTTTTTCCCTCGTGTCTTTTGATTTGGCTATGACCAGCGTTACAACTGATAGTCAGAGACAAGACCTGTACCCTACAGATTCTGTACAAGTGGTCCATCTCAATCAGAAAAAGACTTCATGATGGTGGTCTGAATGTCATGGTCCGGGTGAGTACGGGGTTTTTCCACTCCGCTGGGCTCCACCTTCAGGCAGAGACTCCAATCAGCTTCCACACCTGGTTCCAATCAAGTCACCAGCATATAAGAAAAGCATTCACAACAGACCTCTGCCAGATCTTCTGCTAACTCACGTTAGTGCTAGGCCGCCAAGCCCTTGTGAGAGCCCTTAACTACTGCTTTTCTCCTCACCGTGTTTTCTTTGTCATAGGACCCACCTGGCAGTCGCACTTCCCAAGCTAAACTACTCACATCCAGAACCTGGACGCTGGTTCTGTCATCTGGTTGCTTCCTTTCCATCATTGGACTACACCTGCCTGCCTCCCTGCCAAGTCCCTCACTCCAAGTATATTCTGGACCCTCTCTGGACACTCCTCACCCGGAACCCCTTGGACACCCCCTCCTCGCATGACTCTTTAACCTGCAACACGTAAGCCCTAACTACCATAGTCTAATCCTTCAGCTGTGATTCACTAGACTGCCACTGACTACTCTTCTCCTCTCATTATAGTGACTGCGTACCTCCATCCAAGCCGCTGCACCTTTTTCCATTCCCAGGATCCACCCGTGAAATCTATCACCTAGTCATAGCACTCAGAGTTTCATGTTCATAGTTTGACCTCATAGTTCTCAGTTCATAGCTTCCACGGTTCATAGCATTCTCCGTTCATAGCATTCATAGTTTCCTGCTTTGTAAGTTAACTAGGCACTGTAAATAAAGCTGTGTCTGCATTTGAGTCCACACCCACAGCCTGGCCCTCTCGGTTGTAACACTGAAGGCCTAATGTCTAGTGCTAATTGCACAAAAATGAGGACAAATGGAGAGTCCTCTTCACACACTAAGGTTAATTATGGAGTTAACAGGGTTCTGTGCTAGGACCAATTCTGTTTACATTATACATGCTTCCAGTACCGTCAGAAGGCATAGCATCAATTTTCACAGATATACAGATGACACACAACTTTATCTATCCATGACGCCAGATAACACACACCAATTACTTAAACTGCAGGGTGGAAGACCTGGATGACCTCTAATTTTCTGTTTCTAAATTCAGATAAAACTGAGGTTATAGTACTCAGCCCAGAAAATCTTAGTAATATGGTATCTAACCAGATTATCCTAAATGGGCATTCTTAAAGTCAGCAAAGAGGCACAGAAAAGAAGATCAGACACCAGCGAGGGAGGATAAGAAGGACAGACGCAACAACATTGTCATCCCCTATGTAGCCGGTGTATCAGAAAAACTCAGGAGGGTTTTCTCCAAGCATGACATCCCGGTGCATTTCAGACCCAGCAACACGCTCAGACAAAAACTGGTTCACCCGAAAGACAAAACTCCAAAACACAGACTTAACAATGTGGTGTATGCTGTACAGTGCAAATTCAAATTCAAATTCAAATTTTATTTGTCACGTACACAGTCATACACAGTACGATATGTAGTGAAATGCTTGGACAACTGCTCGTGACCTAAAGAAAACAAAAAAAGGAAAGGCTATGAATAAGATAGGAAATAAATATGAAAAATTAAAAAGGGTAAATTTAACTAGGAAGGAATAAAATATAAATTAAGGTTAAAAATGAAATAACTGTACAACACAAATTAGAATGAAGGGTAAATTTAACTGGGAAGAATAAGATAAAATATATAAATTAAAGTTGAAAATAAAATAACTGTACAACAAAATACACAATACACAATATAGAACTATATAAGAATGTATGAAGAAATCTAAATATAAATAAATATATACACAATAACAGCAGCTGTACAAGTATTAACTGGAAATGAAGAATATAGTGACCAGTGTTGTGCAAAAACAATGTCCAGAAAGTCCAGTGTGTGTGTAAGAACCATATGTGTGGGTCAGTACTGTGTGGTGGTGTGATTGAGAGACCGTATCGCCTGCGGGAAGAAGCTCCTCCTCAGTCTCTCTGTGTTGGTCTTCAGGGAGCGGAATCGCTTTCCTGACCTCAACAGAGAGAACAGTCTGTTGTTGGGATGGCTGAGGTCCTTCACGATCTTCCTGGCCTTACTCCAGCACCGCCTGCTGTAGATTGAGTGCAGGTCAGGGAGCTCGGAGCGGATGGTGCGCTCAGCTGACCGCACAACCCTCTGTAGAGCTCGTCTGTCCTGCATGGTGCTGTTCCCGAACCAGGTTAAGATGTTTCCCGTCAGGATGCTCTCTATGGTGCACGAGTAAAAGTTCCTGAGCACCTTGGAGGGCAGTTGGAAGTCTCTCAAGCGTCTGAGGTGGTAGAGACGCTGACGGGCCTTTTTCACCACGGTGTTGATGTGACAGGACCATGACAGGTCCTGCGTGATGTGAACTCCGAGGTATTTGAAGCTGTCCACTCTCTCCACTGCAGGTTCTAGGTTCTTTATTATTTGTCACATGCATAGTTATACAAGTATAACACACAGTGAAATGTAGCCTGACACGCTCCTCGACATGTGCAAAAATTGGGGGGGGGGGGTGTAGAGGAAGAACATATATATATATATATATATATATATATATATATATATATATATATATATATATATATATATATATTTTACAGGATAGACAATATAAACATATTTAAAATTAAAGGAATTGAAATGTACATTGTGCCTTGGTTTAGTGTCTGGAAGAGTCCTGTCTCAGTCAATTATAGATGATGTGAGAGGGCGGGTGTGTGTGTTTAGGGCACGGATGGCTTGGGGATAGAAGCTCCTCTTGAGTCTCTCTGTCCTTGCCCGGAAGATGCGGAACCTTCTACCAGATTGCAGAAGTTGGAACAGTTTGTTGCCAGGATGGGACGGGTCCTTCAGTATCTGCGCTGCTCTAGTCCGGCATCTCCTGGTGTAGGTGTCCTGAAGCGGGGGGAGAGCAATCCTGCAGCAGCGTTCTGCTGTACGGATCACTCTCTGGAGAGCTTTTTGGTCCTTCACACAGCTGTTCCCGAACCACGATGTCATGTTCTGTGTGAGGATGCTCTCCACAGCGCCTGTATAGAAAATCCTGAGGATCTTTGGAGAGACCCTGAACTTCCTCAGTTGTCGTAGGTGATACAGGTGCTGCCTAGCCTTTTTGGTCTGGACCAGCGAGGAATGCACATTGGAGAGACCAAACAGCCACTTCACAAGCGCATGGCACAACATAGAAGAGCCACCTCCACAGGACAAGACTCAGCTGTCCATCTGCATCTTAAGGATAAAGGACACTCTTTCGAGGATGCCAATGTTCACATTTTGGACAGAGAGGACAGATGGTTTGAAAGAGGAGTGAAAGAAGCCATCTATGTCCACTGTGAGCGACCATCTTTGAACAGAGGCGGTGGTTTACGACACCAACTGTCTGCCATCTATAATCCAGTTTTGAGTTCCCTCCCCAGACGCCTTAACGCCCACTCACATCCTGGGCCATCTGACCTCAGGAATTCGCATGATAAGGTGGGGCCAGGTTTCACAATGAACTCACCCGAAACTCTGGCTGATTGGGACCCACACCCAGTTTCACATCTTAGCTCAGGCGATTAGAGGATCATCAGGGGGTCCTTTTGTCCCTCTGTGGGGGGATACTCCCACTAGGTTTATATCTGGGACTCTCCACCATTTGACCTTAGAACTGAAGAAGCTTCTCGGATGAGAGGTGAAACGTCTTCAAGTAACTTAAAGAAGTCCAGACGCTTTTCTTTGCAAGCTCCTTTGACTAACCAGATTCTTACTCTGGATGGCAGTACCTTGGCCTCCAGTAACACTGTGAGGAACCTTGGAGTCATTTTTGACCAGGATATGTCCTTCAATGCACATATTAAACAAATATGTAGGATTGCTTTTTTTTTCCATTTGCGCAATATCTCTAAAATTAGAAATATGCTGTCTCAGAGTGATGCTGAAAAACTTCATGCTTTTATTACTTCAAGGCTGGACCACTATCAGGATGTCCTAAAAACTACCAGAAAAGACTTCAGTTAATCCAAAATACTGCTGCAAGAGTACTGACAGGGACTAGAAAGAGAGAGCAGATTTCTCCTGTATTGGCTTCCCTTCATTGGCTCCCTGTTAAATCCAGAATTCAAAATCTTGTTCCTCACATACAAGTCTTAAATAACCAGGCCGCATATTATCTTAATAGCCTTATAGTACCATATCACCCCATTAAAGCACTTCGCTCTTACACTCCAGGCTTCCTTGTTGTTCCTAGAGTATTTAAAAGTAGAATGGGAGGCAGAGCCTTCAGTTTTCAGGCCCCTCTTCTGTGAAAACCAGTTTCCAGTTTGGATTCAGGAGACAGACACTATCTATACTTGTAAGATAAGGCTTAAAACTTGGCCACCCCTCTCGAGCCTGGTTCTGTAGAAGGGTTTCTTCTGGGTAAAAGGGAGTTTTTCCTTCCCACTGTCACTAAAGTGCTTGCTCATAGGGGGGTCATATGATTGTTGGGTTTTCTCTGCTGTATTATTGTATGGTCTACCTTACAATATAAGTGCCTTGAGGCACTATATCAATCAATCAATCAATCAATCTTCATCATATAATCATGCCTCCCCTATCTGGGTGGGATGCCGAGGACCTCACTGAAATAAGGGATCTCAAAAGCTAAAAAAGCAGAGAGATCAAAGAAACACTGCAAATAAACATTTTCTTGTCTGGCAACACTGTGTGCATCAAGTCCTTTCTGTTACATTAACCAAAACAAATCCAAAAATACAATTGTAACCTGGACACAGATTACAGCAAAAATATTCCACATTGTATTCCTCTCAGAAAGCCTAATACCCTGGCAACAACTGGGCCCTATTTCAGGAAGCCGGTTTAGAAAACTCAGAGTTAAAAATGATACGCAGGGTTGAGTAACCCCGAACTGTCCAACTCGGAATATTCGGTTTCAGAAAGGCTGATAACAATTAGTTCAATCAACGCGGAGTTGCTTTAACCCCAAGTGAAGCGCGCGGACGAGGATACATAAAGCCCTGATAAGCGGAGCACAGATTAAGCGAGTCACCATGGAGACGGAGGGAAAGAAGGCGCGGTCAATGTATTTCACAGCGCTTGAGGCCGAAATTCTGATGGCAGCATATGCCGATAACATGCAAATTTCTCAGAAAAAAAGTAACACAGCCTCAGCTGCAAAACAAAGGGAGCATGCATGGCAAAACATAGCCGACAGAGTCAATGCGTGAGTGTTAATATAAACATTGATCTAGGGATTTCCACCCATTTAACACGTTATTTTATCATATGTTATTTTATTTGTTATTTTATACATTTTATTTTGTGATGTGATGTGAGCGCAGGTGCAACCCAACAGGCCCCAAACGTTCCTGGCAGCAAGTAAAAATTAAATATAAAAATATAGTCCAAACAGGTAAGGTGTAATTGTATTATGAGCCATAGTGCTTGGTCTGTTTGTCCGATGTAAATCAATTGCAGTTAGAGGCTACATTAATTTTCTTTCTGTAAGCACTTATTGAAATTATCTGAGCACATTACAAGTACATATTTGCTTACTCTGTATGCTCAAATGTGACCCCGTTATAGCCAACAGAAAAAAAGCGGAGGCCCGAAAAACAGGTGGGGGTCCTCCACCACTCACAGAGGCTGAGCAGTTGGCCCTCAGCCAAAACAGTGGGCGCCCTGTGGCCGAAGGCATCTCTGCGGGGACATCCTCTGAGTCAATAACCCCGCAAGACACAAGTGCCTACATAGGGGGTAAATTCAAAATAATACATGATGTGCATACATCCTTTCTTCACAGTCACCTTTGCAGTGCTACTCATTCATTTGATAAACTCTTTACCATAATGGATTATTTTGTAGTGAAGTTATTTTCCTACTGATTTTGCCTTCCCTCAGTCTTGGTTGTCTTTGAGAGCATAATGACAATGAAGTGTAAGGTGATTGGTATGTTTGTTAATTGCCATTTGGTCCCTTGTAAGTTATAAGTGACCTGTATAAACCTCATATTCTATCAGTTGATGGTGGTGGTGTACTGCATCTGGTGCAGCCTCCTGTTGAGCCAGACCAACATGCAGTTGTGAGTAATACTCCACAGATTATATGAGTTTACAGTAGAACAGCAATGTTGTTTATTTCTTTACTACAGGAAAATAATGAAGAAACATTGACAGCTGTTACAGAGGAGGAAGCAACAGAGACACTTTATGAGGTTTACATCTTTTAATACTTTGTGTACAGGAAACACAGGCGACCAATAAAGCCAGTTGAACAAAAAATCTGTTTATTCTTCTTTCAACATGTTGAGGTGATGGGTCAAAGGAAATGATTGTGACATATGGTGTCTCTGACTGCGCTTCCATCTTGTATGTCCGTGGGAGGGTCAGGATGTTCATGGTTTGGATCACTGCTGATGTTTGGTTCAGAAGGACAGTGTTCTCCTCTAATTGTGGCAATGTTGTGAAGAATCACACATGCCACAATAATGTCACATGCCCTTTCTGGGGTGACCCTGAGTCTTTGCAGGCACTGGAACCGGGCCTTAAGCATTCCGATAGTCATTTCAATTCTGGCTCTTGTCCTGCAATTAGCCAGATTATATCGCTGCTGTGGGCCCGGTTCAGGGTCAGGGTAAGGGGTAAGCAAATAGGGTAAACATGGATACCCCCTATCACCAAGCAAGTAGCCAGTGAACTCTCCTAAGACAGAAGAATACACTTCAGTTCAAATGTCCCTGAAGCAATTGGTCTTTATATATTTTACAGTATTCTCAACTCACCATGTCCAAATTTTGTGCTCAGTGTACATTCACGGAATATTTGTGAGTCATGGACAGAGCCTGGCCACTTGGCTTCCACATTTGTGATAATGTTGGCAGCATCATATATGATCTTCACAGTGCAGAGAACACAAATTAGCATCCATTACTATAATGAAATAATTTGTTAGTTTGAAATGCTACAGGGAACTATGTACCTGCACATTAATGCTGTGGAAAGACTTCCTGTTCACATAGTCTCCTTCATTTACTGAAGGAGCAATGATTGGAATGTGAGTGCCATCTGTATAGCCAATCACGCCTGGGAACCGTGAAAATAAATGTAAAATTTAAGTAGTAGTCCAAGTATCACCACATCATAAATTAAGTTTTGTTCATCCTGATACCTGCAATTTTGTGGCATCCCTCTTTGATAAATCTTGTGGGTCTATGACCGGGGAACACCACAAACCAGTACAGGAGACGTTTCAGTGCAACTGTAACATTCCTGACTGCCCGACAGACGGTAGCCTTGGAAACGTGCTCAGCGTCACCAATATTATACAGAAAGCTCCCGTTTGCAAAAAACCGAAGTGCAATACAAATAATATGTACAGAACTGAGAGAATGTCCACGATGTGTCACATGCGTAATATATGGCCTGAGGATGTTATCCAAATAACTTATAGATTGTGCTGAGAAACGGTAACGTTCACACAGAAAATCATCAGGAAATGATAAAATGTCCAAACGCGCTCTAATCACTCTCTCCCGGCGGTGAGCTCTGCGGAGAATTTGGGCTTCACGATCTACTGGCTCTTCAAGGAAGGGGCACGACATGTCCGACACTTCCTACTGTCAGGTTTCCGACAAAGGGGCGGAGACAGTCAGGGTTAGTTGTAGTAAACCTGCTAGGGGGCAGGTTAGCTTCACGGAGTGTGTCGTCATAGTGACTCACTGAGGCTTCATCTGAACTCGCTTTGTGAAACCGAAAACCCAGAGTTTTCGTTAACTCAGGGTATACTTACTCAGTTTTTCCACTAAACCGGCTTCCTGAAACAGGGCCCTGGACACAGAAAAAAACAAAAACAAACAAACAACCAATGCAGATTTAGATGTCACAAAGCAGACCACACAGTCATGACAAAAAAAGGCAGAGGAACACAAATGCCAATTAAAACAAAAGCTGTTTATTTTACATGGAGAAACAGGAGAGACCTTAAAGTCAAAGGAGCTTGCAAAGAAAAGCGTCTGGACTTCTTTAGTTGCTTGAAGACGTTTCACCTCTCATCCGAGAAGCTTCTTCAGTTCTAAGGTCAAATGGTGGGGAGTCCCAGATATAAACCTAGTGGGAGTATCCCCCCACAGAGGGACAAAAGGACCCCTGATTATCCTCTAATCGCCTGAGCCAAGGTGTGAAACTGGGTGTGGGTCCCAACCAGCCACTCACATCCTGGGCCATCTGACCTCAGGAATTCGCATGATAAGGTGGGGCCAGGTTTCACAATGAGCTCACCCAAAACCCTGGCCTACACTAACAGGCCTACATTAGTTAGGCTTTAGAAAAAATGGCCTCAGCATTTATTTCACCTTACTCTATTTAGGAGCATTAAGTACACAGAAGAAACAAGATTAAGATTTACAGATATATATTTAATTTTTAAGATATAGTTTTTCTTAAAAGCTTGGTTGTGTTTTTTGGTGACTCTATTTGTTTTTCAGTAATTTTGGATTAGTTTGAATGTGTAGTTCTTAGTGCAATGGGCCTATGTATAGATGTTGTCTTTAGTCTTTATGTATATAATTTACGTTCAGTTTTAACACAACAGAAGAGCTAAAGAAATATATTGTGTGTATATTCTAAGCATGGATTCACATGTTTGTAACAGGATTTCAGCAACAATGCAATTAGAGAGTATTATGTTCCCTGGGCTTTGAAGACCCTTGTCCTCCATGAAAATGCAGTAGCCCTAACAGCAAGTAAAAACTGTAAAAGAACTGTCAGCTACAGCTTAATCAATTTTGTTAAAACACTGATTACCAACTGGCATGTAGCTTTTCAGGTTCCGATTCAAGTCAATTTCAATTTTATTTATAGAGTGCAAAAAATCAAATCTCAGACATACGCTATGAAAAATGTCTGAATCTTTTTTGTGCTTTAGAGAAAGAAACATTTACATTCCAGGTCTACAAAAACCCAGGTTCAAAACATATGAAAAGCTGAAATGTGTGTTTTATTGTGTTAATTACTTATTGTGGAAAGTAACAGTCAATGATATAGTAGTGATTAAAATGTGTTCAGAATTTGCAAATTGCGAATTCATCTCATAAGTCATTGCACACTACTCTCCCCCAATTAACTGCCTGAATAACTTCGGCAATACTGGCCCTGTATTTACTTGGTATTGGATCGATACCAAAATTTGTAGTACTACTGTGAATGAGGAAAAATGTGAATGTTAAATGTTTTTGTTGAAATGTCCAGGCAAGTATGTATATATTAAATGACAAAATGACAAGATGTACGTGTTCAAATAGCATCAATTAAACAACTTCAGGTTTTTTTTAAATTTCTAGATGATAATTCTTTATAATTAAACAATAAGAACAAATAGTCTGATGTCCAGATAGCCCTGTTTTCAAAAGATGGCGCCAGTGTGTTCGGCAGGCCGTCTCCACTGTTCTCTGCTGTTTCTTACCTTTCTGCTAATATGCTATTCAGGTGGCTCTGCATTGCTAACTTATGACTGGCTTACTCTTCTAAGTCTCCGGCCACCCTATACTTAGGGGTCATACTTCCATGGATCGAACCCGTGGTGGAATTTAGGAGATACCACTCTGCCGCGGACGGATCACCTCTCAGGAACGTACCGCCGATCTCCGCTTCCTCCGCTTCCTTTGCACAGGAGACGCTACAGGAAAAGGGGTAAACGGAGTGGTGTCCTTGTCCACATTAAGACTTACCTAAAGGCACGGTATGTGGCTGGCTTCGACATCAATGTGGATGCTCTCTGCCTTCCCCCAACTTTCTGGGAGCACTTTAGATTGTTTAGGCATCGATGGATTCGCCATGCTGAGTTGCAGGCCCGCCCTGCCGCCACAGTGGTTTACTCGCCGGCTCGATGTTGGATTAAGCCCCCTAAAGGCGGCGTGTGCTATGGCAACCTATGCCGCCCGAGATGTGCTTCCAACTGCGACTCGGTGTCTTCTACTCGGATGGCGCTATTAAATGTTAGGTTGCTGACGAATAGGACTTTTATTGTGAGCGATTTTTTTACTGCTACAGGACTGGATTTACTATTCATGACGGAAACTTAGATTCGTCCCGGTGAGTCTTTCCCTTTATCAGAGCTCCTTCCTCTGAATTGTGCCTTTTTTAACTCACTGAGACCTTCGGGCAGGGGTGGAGGACTGGCAGTGGTCTTTAGGAATAAATTCCGAGTACGGCACCTGCCTACCCCTATGTTCCCCAGCTTTGAAGCTCAGCTGCTGGAACTTGCTGGTCCCCCTTTGACTCTCTGTGTTGTGATTTACCGTCCCCCGAAATATAATAAGACTTTCATTAACGACTTTGGTGACTTTTACCTAAATTATGATTGTGTTCTTATCACTGGCGATTTTAACATTCACATTTGTTGTAAAGATGATGTGTTTGCCAAGGATTTTCTAGCCTTAGTTGACTCTTTTAATCTTATCCAGTGGGTTAATGCACCTACCCACCTTAAAGATCATACCCTTAATTAGATTTTTTTCTTATGGACTGGACATTAGTATCAGGGACATCAGCAACATTGGAATCTCCGATCATTTCCCAGTCATCTTTGATGCTGAGTTATGCAAATTGGACCAGAACTTTTAGGGTCCTTGACGTCTTGTGCGCATAATCAATCCTGGGACTGTGGCTGAATTTTTGGCTGCTTTCTCTAAATCTGTTCTCCCTGACTTTGATCGTTCTACACCCTCTTCAGTTGATGATTTTGCTAACTCCTTTCTCTCTACCTGCTCCACTTTACTGGACGTTGTGGCCCCTATGAAAGAAGCTGCTCTCAGCCATGGCTAAATGACTCTTTACGTGCTTTACAACGCGTTTGCCGCCAAGCTGAGAGACAGTGGAAAAAAGATAGGCGCCAGGTGTCTTTTGATATCCTTCGCAGGACCCGCCTGCAATTTCAGAAATCCGCTAAGTTGGCTAAAGCGGCTTTTCTGTCAGGTGTCATTGCGGATAATAGTCACAACCCACATATTTTATTTAAGACTTTTAACTCATTGATCAATCCTTGTCCTGAAACGCCTAGATTGGCTTCCTTAGCCCTTTGTGAAATTTTTTTAACTCATTTTACAGGCAGAATCTTATCTCTAAGAGTCTCACACCCCCCTGTGATGAGTCAGGCCCCAGCATTACGATGCTCTACTAACCTCAATCAGTTTGATCCAGATTCGCTCCCTACTCGTAAGGGTATAATTGATCACCTAAAAAACTCAAACGCTGCTCATGACATCCTTCCATCTCGCATTATTAAATATGGGTTTAACATTATTGGGCCCTGTATTTTATCATTAATTAACCTGTCACTGTTATCGGGTTGTGTTTCGGCTGCTTTTAAACAAGCTGTAGTGCAACCTATACTTAAAGAGTTCCCTTGATCAGAATGACCTCGTTAGCTTTCGACCCATTTCCAAACTCCCGTTTCTGTCTAAAATCCTAGAGAAGATTGTTCATTCCCAACTTCAAACTTATTTGGATGCAAATAATATTGTGGAAAAAATTCAGTCGGGTTTAAGCCACGCCATAGCACGGAAACTACATTACTGAGTCTTTAATGATCTTCTCTCAATTGCTGACTCAGGGCGCCCTGTGGTGTTAATTTTGCTTGATTTGTCCTCTGCTTTTGATTTGGTGGACCATAATGTCCTTTTAATGAGGCTTGAGCATCTGGTGGGCAACACGGGCAGTGCCCTTAGCTGGTTTAAATCCTATCTCTCAGAAAGGTCCTTTTCTGTCACCATGGGTACCTACGCCTCCTCCATTGCCCCTGTTACCGCTGGTGTCCCCCAGGGGTCTGTGCTGGGTCCCATGCTGTTCTCTTTATACTTGTTACCCTTGGGCCGAATCTTTGATAAATACAATATTTCTTTCCACTTTTATGCGGATAACATTCAAATCTATTTTGAACTAGCTGAGGATGTCACGTCGTCGTTGCAGCACTTCTCCAATTGTATGAACGAAGTTAAAATCTGGCTACTGAGCAATTCCCTCATTCTAAATGATAAGAAGACTGAAATTGTAATCTTTGATACTCTCTTCTCTCGGGCTGAACTAATTGGTATTTTTGGGCCCTTTGCTGACTCCCTTTCTGACACTGTGAGGAACCTGGGTGTTGTCTTGGACAGTTCCTTCAAGTTGGACAAACATGTGTCCTTTGTAGTTAAATCGAGTTTCAATCAATTACGTCTAATCTCTTTCTCCAGGCCCTACTTACCACATAAGGACCTGGAGAAACTTATCCATGCCTTTGTTACATCAAGATTAGGTTACTGTAATTCCCTTTATACTGGTCTCCATTCTGCCCTTGTTCACAAACTGCAGCTCGTTCAAAATGCGGTTGCGCGTCTTTTAACTGGAACTGGCAGGTTTGAGTCTATTACTCCAGTTCTGCACTGGCTCCCTATTAAATTTTGTATTGATTTTAAAATCTTATTGCTCACTTTTAAAATCATAAATAACACCGCGCCCAGCTATCTTACGGATCTCCTCAGCTTTTATACCCCTGGGAGAGCACTTAGATCAGCAGGCCAAATCCTCCTGGTGCAACCTAGATCTTGGCTCAAGACCAGAGGTGACCGCACATTCGCCGCTGTCACACCCTACCTCTGGAATAACCTCCCTCTAGCTATTGGGCGTCTGATTCAATTCAATCTTTTAAATCTCGATTAAAAACGTATTTGTTTAGCCTTGCTTTCCCCGCCTCCTAGAGCCCGCATTTTTGGTGTACTGTAAGTTATGTTTTTCGCTTTATTAATGTTTATAATGTTTTAACCTTCAGCCTTTCGGGTTGTGCCTACTATGCCTGGTTAGTTATGTCACCCGCCTGTTAGTATATTTTATTTGTATTTTGTGTTTTGTATTTGTATTTATTATTGCTCTAACTTGTTCTGTGAAGCACTTTGGCACTATACCTGTGTTTTTTTAAATGTGTTATATAAATAAAATTGTATTGTATTGTATTGTCCTGTAATCATTATGAAGCTGTAATTTGAAATACAATAAAACAATACGTTTTTGTACAAATTATCGGTATCGGATCAGTATCATCGATACCACCCTGAATTTTACTTGGCATTGGATCGGAAAGGAAGATTAGTGGTGCACTTACCTGTTCTGAATTATTATTTTAAGTGTGAATTTTATCATTTTTTTTATTGTATTTTATTTTGAAAACCCAGAAACCGGATCTCACTCACAGCGTTTAGAAGCTGCTAAGGCTTCCGCTCATCACAGCGCGCGTTTGCACTGTGATGGTAAGTTCTGTAATGAAAGGCTCTGGCATTTTTATGGTTTCTGGTGTGAATGTTGTTACATAAGTTGTACATGTCGATGTATATAGGTTCATATTGATGTTAGAAAGTTTCTGTGTAACCGAAACAAAGGCTGGTTGCTGTTAACCAGTGTTTCGGCCGTATTTATGCTCTTTGGCAGTAAGCTTTTGCCAGCCCCCTAGTGGTTGCTGTGCATAGCAGGAAATGTGTTTGGATTTACTGTTTTTCTGTGCTTTTTGTGATGTTGTTTTACATTGTAGGAGCTACAATTGCTGGTACCATCAGAAGACACCTGTTGAGTGTGTTATCCTGTTATTTTGTTTTATAAGATTGTGAAATGTATTTAGTCATAAAATTTACTTTTGTATACAAGTTCAGTGTGACAGACTGTAAAATGGGAAAAAATATTATTTTCCATCTTTTCTTTATAAAAAAATTAATTGTAAGTCTGTCAAGACAGCGCGCGTTTGCACTGTGAGGGAGCTACAATTGCTGGTACCATCAGAAGATACCTGTTGAGTGTGTTTTACGTCTTCTGCAGGAATAAACTGTGAAAAGCCAACCTTTCTGAGTGTCTGCGATTTATGAAGAGCTGGAAGCGTTACATTGGAACAGAAACAGGAAGTGATATTCTACCCCAGAGAGAGTGAACACCAAGTGACAGCGCCACCCTAAAGAATGTTACTGTGAACTGGAAATTCCCAGCACTCTTGGCCAGTCTGTTGGAGGATTTAAGAGCAGATAGAGAATTTAAAATCTTTAAATGTAAAACTAAAATTTACGTTTTCAGCCAATCCTCTGGCTGAGTATGCACTATAGACAACACTTTAGCTTTGTTATTAGAAAAAACATTTTAAAAAATGGTTGTGTTATTTATAGGTTTTATACTTGGGAGGTAAAGTGGGCTGGTACTAGTGCAGATGTCCCTAAGCTGTGTTCACGGTACTTCAGTTTTTTTAAGTGGCAAAATTTCTGTCATCTCGGCAAACACACAACCTGTTTGTGTGCAGTTTGTTGCAGTGTGTTGCTAGCTAAAGGTCCAGCTGCTTATTTCACAGGGAGAGAAAAGAAAGAGAGCTAACTTTAGATGGAGAAAGATGTAATAAAAGACAGGAGAGGAAAAAAGATGTTAGATTTAAAAGTAAGCTCACCCGAAACCCTGGCTGATTGTGACCCACACCCGCTTTCATACCTTGGCTCAAGGTAGAGGATCATCGGGGTCCTTTTGTCCCTCTTTGGGGGGATACTCCCACGGGGTTTAAATCTGGGACTCTCCACCATTTGACCCTAGAACTGAAGAAGCTTCTCGGATGAGAGGTGAAACGTCTTCAAGCAACCTTTTGAATTTGAATATGGGATGTTTTAAATGGTATCATTAAAAATAATTCTGGACAACAAAGTTATCCTCAATACTTTATCGACAATGGCAATATTATGGAAAACACTGCTGATAAGGTCAACAGCTTTAATCATTATTTTGTAAATATTGGACCAAAACTGGCAGAACAAATTCCTGAGTCACTGCCATCAGTAGACTGTAGTGAAAACCTGATTGATAGGAACCCTAACTCAATGTTCCTCACATCAGTGGAGGAAAAAGAAATAATTGACATTGTACACATGTGTAAATATAAAACATCTACTGATTTTAATGATATTGACATGAAAATCTGTCATTGAAGGAATTGTAGGACCTCTAACATATATTTGCAACTTATCATTTCAGATGGGAAAAGTGCCAAACAAAATTAAAATAGCTAAAGTTGTGCCGCTGTATAAAACCGGGGATAGACGCCACTTCACAAATTACAGGCCTGTTTCTTTACTACCACAATTCTCCAAAATCCTAGAAAACCTGTTTAATAAACGATTAGACAGATTCTTAGATAAATATAAATTACTCTCTGACAGTCAATATGGATTCAGATCAAAAAGATCAACATCTCTGGCATTAATTGAATCAATTGAGGAGATTACGAATGCTATAGATCAGAAACAGTATGCAGCTGGAGTATTTCTGGATCTCAAGAAAGCATTCGACACAATCAATCATGACATATTAATTAATAAACTGGAACGGTACGGGAGCAGCGGGGTTGTACTGCAATGGGTGAAAAATTATTTAAGTGACAGGAAACAATTTGTGAAGCTGGGTGTCCATTCCTCATCATGCTTGGACATTGCTTGTGGTGTTCCACAAGGCTCTGTACTGGGTCCAAAATTATTTATTATTTATATAAATGATATTTGTAAGGCATCTGATATATTAAAATTAGTATTATTTGCAGATGACACAAATATTTTTTGTTCTGGGGGGAATCTAAAGGAGCTGCTGGATACAATTACTTCAGAAATGTGCAAAATTAAAAAATGGTTTAACAGGAGCAAACTATCGCTAAATCTAAGTAAAACTAAAATTATCTTATTTGGGAATTCCTTTAGAAATGCACAAGTGCAGATTCATTTAGATGGTGTGGAAATTGAAAGAGTACTTGAACATAAGTTTCTTGGTGTGATTATAGATGATAAATTAAACTGGAAGTCTCATATAAATCATATACATAACAAAATTTCAAGAAGTGTCTCAATCTTGAGTAAAGTAAAACACATTCTGGACCACAAATCACTTCACATTCTCTATTGTTCCCTGATTGCACCGTATTTGAATTACTGTGCAGAGGTTTGGGGCAATACTTACAAATGTTCGCTATCATCAATCTTTATATTACAAAAAAGGGCCATAAGGATAATCCATAAAACTGGTTACAGAGATCATACAAATCCACTATTCTTAAAATCAAAAATTCGAAAATTCACAGATCTGGTTCATTTTCTCACAGCACAAATTATATATAAAGCAATAAATAACCTGCTTCCTGACAACATTCTAAAAATGTTTTCTAAAAGGGAACGGGGATACAATTTGAGGGGGGAATTAAATTTAAGACATCCTCGTATCCGTACAACATTAAAAAGTTTTTGCATCTCTGTGTGTGGAGTGAAGCTGTGGAACAGACTAAGTAAAGATATGAATATATATATATATATATATATATATATATATATATATATATATATATATATATATATATATATATATATATATATATATATATATATATATATATATATATATATGTATGAACGAGTGAACGAGTGAACGAGACATCGATTCACTGATCCACACTACCAGGCTATACAGCAATGACATTGGAATGTCATTCGGACTGGAGAAGTGTAGTCGGATGGTAACAAAGAGAGGGAAGGTAGTCAGAACTGAGGGGATTGAACTACCAGAAGGCAACATTGCAGACATAGAGGACAGTTACAAGTACCTGGGGATCCCGCAGGCGAATGGGAACCATGAAGAGGCCGCTAGAAAAGCTGCAACCACCAAGTACCTGCAGAGGGTCAGGCAAGTCCTGAGGAGTCAGCTGAATGGTAAGAACAAGATCCGGGCCATCAACACGTACACCCTGCCCGTGATCAGGTACCCTGCTGGGATAATAGGCTGGCCAAAGGAGGAGATAGAAGCCACTGACATAAAGACAAGAAAGCTCCTTACCATGCATGGAGGGTTTCACCCCAAGTCCAGCACCCTGAGGCTGTACGCTAAGCGGAAGGAAGGGGGCCGGGGACTGGTGAGTGTCAGCACCACAGTCCAGGATGAGACAACGAACATCCAAGAATACATTGGGAAGATGGCCCCAACTGACCGAGTGCTCAGTGAATACCTCAGGCAGCAGAAACCCAAGAAAGAGGAGGGAGACGAGGAACCATCATGGAAGGACAGGCCCCTGCACGGTATGTACCACCGGCAGATAGAGGAGGTGGCTGATATCCAGAAATCCTACCAGTGGCTGGACAAAGCTGGACTGAAAGACAGCACAGAGGCACTAATCATGGCAGCACAAGAACAAGCTCTGAGCACAAGATCCATAGAGGCTGGGGTCTATCACACCAGGCAAGACCCCAGGTGCAGGCTGTGTAAAGATGCCCCAGAGACAATCCAGCACATAACAGCAGGGTGCAAGATGCTAGCAGGCAAGGCATACATGGAACGCCATAACCAAGTGGCCGGCATAGTGTACAGGAACATCTGTGCCGAGTATAATCTGGAAGTCCCGATGTCAAAATGGGAGATGCCCCCAAGGGTGGTGGAGAATGACCGAGCTAAGATCCTGTGGGACTTCCAGATACAGACGGACAAAATGGTGGTGGCTAACCAACCGGACATAGTGGTGGTAGACAAACAGAAGAAGACGGCCGTAGTGATCGATGTAGCGGTTCCGAATGACAGCAATATCAGGAAGAAGGAACACGAGAAGCTGGAGAAATACCAAGGGCTCAGAGAAGAGCTCGAGAGGATGTGGAGGGTGAAGGTAACGGTGGTCCCCGTGGTAATCGGAGCACTAGGTGCGGTGACTCCCAAGCTAGGCGAGTGGCTCCAGCAGATCCCGGGAATAACATCGGAGATCTCTGTCCAGAAGAGCGCAGTCCTGGGAACAGCTAAGATACTGCGCAGGACCCTCAAGCTCCCAGGCCTCTGGTAGAGGACCCGAGCTTGAAGGATAAACCGCCCGCAGGGGCGTGCTGGGTGTTTTTTTTTATTTGTAGGTTGTGTATCCTTGAGGTGTTAATGGGGTTATTGTGAATGTGTATATGTGCGTATGTGTATATACGTATGTATGGATAGACAGAAACATATATGTATATATATAAAAAAAAAATACACATGACATATAATGTAATTGCAAGGAGGTATTTCTGTAGTCTATTGATACTAGATAGTGGAAAAGGGGTGGGATTAAATAAGCTTATGCTTCTTCCTGCTCCTTTTTGAACAAGAACGTTATTTGGAGTTGTGGTTGCTCGTTTTCCTTTTGTTTTGCTTTATTCATTTGTCTCTTTTAATTCTATTTTGTTGTACTTTTTCAACATGTTCAAAATAAAGATTCAATCAATCAATCAAACCTAAAGAAGTCCAGATGCTTTCCAAGCTCCTTAGACTACGATGACCTGGATGACTGAGAACCTTCACAGACATTTAAAAGTAAGGACTGCAAGTTTAAAGTTTACATGTAAAGTCATAATTTTGTAACATATCAGGAATTCCTGTAAAACACAATCAGCTATATTAACTTTGTGTTATTCATATGCAGCATGAAAATACTCAGTAGTTTATATGGGATAAAGAGATTAGCTTGCTGTACTGTGGTAAATTTATTGTAAGGCACCGTGTTGGACTGGTGCACAATGGCTGTGCCCATGGTCAGTGTTTGTTTACATTAACTGCAGTAGACTAATTTACATCTAAGATGCTGATTGTTAGATTCATTCACTAAATTTCACCTTTATACCAATTGTATACTGTGTTGTATAAAGACAATACACAGTATATTATCAGTGTAGCAAATGGAAATCAGCCAGGATAGCTGTGAAACATCTGTTGACATCTAGTTAAATTCAGTTATGTAAATACACAAAGAGCAGTAAGTCAGCTGGTCACAGCATGTACACATAAGAAAATCTATTGGAGCTCTCAATAGAAATTATTGCGTTGTGGTTTTTTTCCATGCTGAAACACTACACAGATCTTAGGGTTCCCTCACCTGCTGAATCCCAATGTAACCTTTGATTGTACTCATTTTACTATTCATGTCACGATCCTGGGTCTTATGACCCAGTGTTTTGAGTTTTAGCTCATTTTGATGTTTATAGTATGTTTAAGCTCATTAGGTGTGTTCATTTGCTTATTAGTTCCCCCTTGTGTTTTCAACCCCTGTGAAATCTCCCTTGCCCTTCATGTGTTTCATGTCTGTGAGTCTCATGTTGTCAAGTTCATGTTGTCATGTCATAATGTTGTCATTATGTTTCCTGTTTTATTTTGAAGGGGTCCTGTGTTCCTATGTTCAATGTTTTTAGTTTTACTACATGGGGCGATCGTGGCTCAAGAGTTGGGAGTTTGCCTTGTAATGGGACGGTTGCTGGTTTGAGCCCCGGCTCGGACAGTCTCGGTCGTTGTGTCCTTGGGCAAGACACTTCACCCGTTGCCTACTGGTGGTGGTCAGAAGGCCCGGTGGCGCCAGTGTCCGGCAGCCTCGCCTCTGTCAGTGCGCTCCAGTGTGGCTGTTGCTACAATGTAGCTTGCCATCACCGGTGTGTGAATGTGTGTGTGAATGGTTGGATGACTGGTTGTGTAAAGCGCTTTGGGGTCCTTAGGGACTAGTAAAGCGCTATACAAATACAGGCCATTTACTCTCCTCTTGTGACGTCGTTATGTTCATGTGTGTCAGCTGTTTCCCCATGTGTTTCCGTTTCCCTCATTATCCTCCTGTGTGTATTTAGTCCGTGTGTCTTCAGTCATTCTTTGTCAGGTTGTCTGCTCATCCACGACACGACTTCAGGTATCCATGTCAGTTCACCATGTTTAAGGTTTTTTCATGTTTAGTTTTAGTTCACCCAGTTTAGGTTATTGTTTAGTTTCACCTATGCCCTTTGTTTGTACCTTGTTTCCTAGCCTCAAACGGCTTGTTTTTTGTTAAATCCACATCACGTTCAGTTTTTGGTTTGCGTTTGAGTCCTCTCTTGCAAACACATACAGTCTGCCTCAGCCAGACTGTGACAATTTAGGCATGGAGGCAAAGTCACCCTGTACAATGTGGACAACAAAACTTCTCAAATTCTCTTTCGCTGCTTGTGTCCCACATTCATTAGAAATGGTACATAATACAAATATTTTAATCTAAATTCTAATATTCCTTTATTATGCTATTGATATAATGCAAGGTTCACTTACCTGAAAAAATGGTTAGCACAATTGTCCTTCAACAAGCTACTTCTTACTTTCTTATTTTTCCTCTTTATTTTATTCTTCTGTACTTTTTCACTTTTACTTGAGTAAAAAAGTTAACATGAGTATCTGTACTTCTAATTAAATAAATTTTAAAAAAAAGTCTGTACTTTTGCCACCTCTGACTATAATACATGAGTAGAAAAAGAATGCACATATAGAGGATGGAGTTTGATGGAGAGGGGTGGCATTAGACTAAGGGCCCATAGGATCATTGTCTCCAAGCTAGACCCAATAAGGCTTCCTAATGAGGGTTATATTACTCCTAGCACTTCAAGAAAGGGTGAGCTACTGAGCCCTTGTTTCACAAAGGTGAATTAATATAGTAAATCTTGATATAGTATGGCAGCTGAGAAGTTTCCTTCTTAAAAGGAGGAGTCTGTGACTACTTCCCTCTACCTCAGAGTAAGTGCACACAGCAAACAGCTATGATATATAGTCTACATGTCTCCTAATGACCTTGATGTGGTATATTGAATGTAAACTAGCTTCCTGAATGTGCTTGCACATAAAGTATGGCAGATAAAGCTAAAGGGGTCATCCTCAGTCTTATGACTAGATAAACAAGCAGCTCGTGTAGCTCAGGCTTGGGCAACAAAGATGTGGTGTAGTCGGGGTTACTTAAGACGTATTTAGAGCTATGTCCAGTGCGAGTGCAGAAAGTGATAAGCAATATAGGATAGTACCCATTCGTTTCCAAAAATGTCAGGTCAGTGTGAAAAATGGAAATAAAAACTGTAAATAGTGATTTGCAAATCACTCAAAGCCCAGATTTAATTGGAAAATAGTACAAAGAAAGTTCAATTACCACTGAAATTTCAGAGGCTGCCCAGGTCTAGCTGAAGATCCTTGGATTGTACGAGGAACAAAACTTAAGGCCACAGCCAGTTCTACATCCTACATTGGGCCTACTGATAATTGGACTGTAGTAGGTAAAAGGAAGCACAATGGGAGGTGATATTGTCACTATTAACATCAACTGTGAATCCAGCTTAAAAAAAAACCTCCATGATGACCATGAATTCACCCCACTGACTCACCCACTCACTCAGCTGCACCCTAGTTATCTTAACATCTGCATCTTCATTGTGTCAGATTCTACAACCAACAAAGTATTGATGAAAATCTTTTCTGGCCTTTCTTCCTTTCTCCAGCTTGCCTCCCTTCCTTGGCTGCTAGTTCACCTCTCAGAGTTCGTCTCCCTCTGGACATCCGTCTCCCCGTCCGCCCGCATTGCACCCAACCCGCACTTATCTCACCACAGCCACCAGCTACTCACACCCCCGCCCGAGCCTTTAAACAAACTTGTGACAAGTAAGCTCTCCAATTCTCTTAACTCACATTACTTTTGTCCTCCTCTTGCCATGTCACTACACTAATCACTACCCTCTTTTCTTCTCCAGATTTGCCTGATTTGGTTACACTTACCCAGATGACCTCTACAGGCATTGATACTTTACATCACACAACAATACTGCTCCAACTAAGACTGGTGCCACCTCTCCAAGAAATTCACTATTTCTATATTTACTCTCTCTAATATAGGTTTTCTTAATAGTGTTCAGCATAGAACACACACATATACACATGTAAAATATACAGATAAACTCACTGCCAATAACAGGCCATTTGCTTGCCTGCCTCGATCATATTATAGACCAAATGATTCCATTTCAGATAATCCAGTAGAGATTAATACACAGCCTCCTGAGACAACTGATACCTTCACTGCAATCATTCCTACTGAAATGACCTCTCTACACAATTTCAAAAACAAAGTCTTGGATTATTAGATTCACATCTCAGAAGATAACTCTTTATTGTCATTGCACAGTCATACACAGTACAATAGTACAATGAAACTGAAAAACTGTCTCACATCGGCACTATGTACAACACAACACAACAGAGTAACTTAAGTAATAAAAAGAAGAATAAGTGTATGTTTATTGCACATTGATATTATTGCATATTATTATTGCACCTTGTGCATGTGGAGTGCTGATCTATAATAAAGATTAATTTCAGGCTTCTTTAGTCACTGCAGCATGTCTACCAAAAAAATTTGAATATTATTGTTATTGATGTCAGTCCTGGAGGTAATGATCACTTTACTGTAATTGCAATTTATCATCCTCCTCCTGCAAATTGTGATGCACTGGAAACAAATGCTATATTAATTTCCTCATCTGTTAGTTTTGAGGTTGGTTGGTTGAGGCTAAATTAGATTTCTAAAAGCTCGGCCACACTGACAGATCTTAGAGCTTAACTTACATTAATTGATTTCTAGCCCTGTTAGACCACACAAACACATTGCTTTTAAATCCACCTTAATAGATCTCATTTTAAAACTAATAATTTACTACTACTACAGTCTTCCCTGCAGACATCAGTGACCATTGCCCAAAAGCATGTGTCAGAAATATTCACAACCTTCAGACTAACAACTACACATTTTAGTGAAGAATAGAAATTTTTTAACTGTAGAAGTCCTCATCTAAAAGACGTTGCAAACATTTACAATCCCGAGAAAGCTTTTAAATTCATGATCTGTGTGAGTCTTGCCATATAACATTTTTATTTCTCAAAAAGTGTGCTTTTCTGCACAATTTTTGAGAATAAATCAGAACAAACTGTCACAGCAGGATTCACCAATGTGTTTGGCACAAGACACCAACACAGATGCAGAAAAGTATAGCTGGTTTCAACAAAAAGCAAGCCTTTATTTGGGCTGAAGGTAGTTACATGAAACTATGAACAAACTATTAAAAACTATGAACAATATGACAAAACTATGAAAAAACTATCTGCCTCTGAAAACTGTGACGAGCATAACAGGCGACCTAACAAGGAGTGAACAGAAACACACAGACTAAATACACACAAGGGGTGATTAGGGGAAGAGAAAACACATCAGGAAACAGCTGATACACATGAACCTAATGACGCTACTGGGAAGAGAAACTAAATACAATGACAACGGCACAATAGACTCCTCCAAAATAAAACAGGAAACATGAGACATAGAAATGACAACAGAAGCTTGACAATAGGGAACACACGGACCTGAAACACATAACAAACTAGACAAGAAACAAAACACCAAAACATATGAGACAGATAATAATAATGATAAATCAAAACTCAACTAAACCCTAAATAAGAATAACAAAGGAACTTATCATCACAACCTTAACATAAGGGTCTCAAAAATACAAAATAAAGCACAAAATGCTGGATCAGAGACCCAGATACACCACCTCTTTTTTGGCGGTGTATCTGATATCCCCGTGTTGGACTTGTTTTTGCATAATATCATATCATAATAATGTTGGTCCAGGGGTCCGTTCTTCGTACCTCGCTTACTACATCCAAGATCAAATGACACATCCAAGATCAAATCATCGCGCCAACTTTGAGCTCGCTATTCCGGTTCTCCGAACACACCTGTTGTTGACGATTAGTACAGCTGGATGAAGTAATGTGAGATCACTGGGTGGCTTAAAAGGGGCTATGCATCGATAGTAGAAACATTGATCGGCAACCCTTTGATTGGTCGGCGAAAATGTCGAAGGAGCGCGCTCAGTATTTTTCGGCAGCAGAGCAAGAACTCTTGATTGAGGGATTTCAGGAGTTTCAGAGTTTAATTAAAACGCAAGGGAACACTACAAAGGCTGCAAAAGCAAGGAGAGGGCTGGCAGAAAGTTGCTGGCAAATTAAACTCGTAAGTAATTTATTATATTATATTATGTTACATTATATCCTCTTTCACATTAGAGCCACAACAGGACCCACTAGAACATGGGAACAAGTAAAAGTGAAATATAAGAATATTCTACAGAATGGTAATATTTATCAATTATATTACTTTTAGTTTCTTGAAAAGAGACCCTGAAATAATCTGTTTGTTTGTTTATAACAGCAACCAAGAAAAGGGCAGAGCAAAAAAAGACAGGTGGTGGTCCTGCACCCCCTCGTCACACCCCGGCAGAGGAGCTGGCCCTAGGGTTGAATGCCACCAGAGCCATTGTTGAGGGCATCCCTGGGGGCAGCTCTTCCTTAGACCAGCAGCCGGGGTGCAGTTGCAGCAGCACCCTCATAACTGGTAAATGAGCTCATAATTCTATTTGTACAATGTAAAATATTTGGTTGTTGCCTTAATTAAAATGCTTTTTGTACTTTGACATTTATTGACATTGTGGGTTTTTTTGTGTGTAGTTTTACATAACACTCCATCACTTTTACCTGTTCCCATGCAAGGGGTGACTGAAGCATGCACAGTAAGTTGGGAGATATATATATATATATATATATATATATATATATATATATATATATATATATATATATATATATATATATATATAAATAAATCTTTTTTTTTAAATTATTTAGACCAATAGGCTGTACCACATCCCTTTGTAACACCATTTTGTTTCCATTGCACAGGACAGTGAAGCAACCCTGTCAGATGACTGTGGTTTGGAGGAAGTCCCTGTAAGTGCATGTATAATTTGGCCTGAATTTGTATCTACTTGTGTACTTCTATGTGTTTCTGACTGCAGTATGATTTGCAGGCAAAGAGGCCAGCAGAGAGGCCTGATACAGAGGTAGGCAGTCTTGTAATTAATTTTACTTCCTATATGACATGCATTGACCGTTAAATGTTGTCTCTACAATTGAAACAGGGTGACATTCGTTTTCTCTATAAGAGAAGTCTCCAGCAAAAAATGGAGTATACTGAGCTAAAGAAACAAAAGCTTCTTGGTGAAATCGAACTTCAAGCTCTAATGAGGCAAAAAGTTCAACTAGAAATCGAGTTGCTTCAAAAGGAACTTCAGAGTAAGTAAATATACACTTTCATACAGAGCACTACTGATGACCTTGCGTGATACAGTATATATGATTTTTTTCCTGGCAAATGATGACTGGCTTTTTTTTGATGAGACAGAAAAAGATGCTCAAATAAATTTCAATGAAAAATATGTTTTGTCATGTTTTTTATATTCGAAATTGTGTTGCACAATTCTGTCCCGTGCAGCTCTGCCACTAGGTTGGTCCAAGTGCACTGGCTGGAGGTCATCATCAGGCTGCACCTCCACCACAGGAGTCCTCTCTTTTCTGATGGTGGCAATGTTATGCAGTACGGCACATGCAACAATAATGTCACATGCCCTGTCAGGTGCAACCCTCAGACTTTTCAGACACTGAAATCTTCCCTTTATTTGCCCAAAGCTCATTTCAATGCGTGCCCTTGTCCTGGCTAGAGCTGCATTGTAGCGGGTTTGTGGCCCAGGGTTGGGGTCAGGGAACGGTGTCATGAAGTACTGCATGCATGCATAACCCCTGTCTCCAAGGAGAATCCCATCGTAGGCCCCTGTGTAATGGAGAGATGCTGTTATGTTAGGCCCAAAATAAGTATGAAATATCAAAACAAGTCTCTTTTTCTTACCACGCTCAAATAATGTGCATAACCCTGATTCTCTGAAAATTCTTGAGTCATGCACTGATCCGGGCCATTTAGCTTCCACATTTGTGATATGGCACATAGAGTCACACACCATCTAAGAGATTTCATTATATGTGAACACACTCCTTTTCATTATATATTACCATCTAAAATATTAGTATTACTCACCTGCACATTTATACTGTGAACCCCCTTTCGATCCCCTTCATTGGGGCCTGGGGGGGCCTTGATCGCAATGTGTGTGCAGTCTATGGTACCAATCACATTAGGGAAGCCTGCGGACAATCGAGCTATAGTTACAGACATAGGTCATGATTGCATCACATTCATTATCGAATTTAATGTACCTGCAATAGAAAAAAAGCCCTGTTTGACAACCTGTGGTCTTAAATGGCTTGGAAAAACCACAAACACACCCAGGAAATGCTTGAGTGCCAGGTATACTTTGCGAATGGAACGGCAGACAACACTTTTGCCGATGTTCTATGCGTCTCCAACAGCGTACAGAAACGTGCCACTCGCAAAGAAACGCAAGGCAAAGCACACAGTTTGTGCAGTTGTTAATGCCCGACTACGGTAAGTGGAACTCTTAACATAGGGATCCAACAAGTTGGTTAAGTAAATAATACCCTCACGGGAAAATCGATATCTCTCTATGAGAACATTGTCGCGCTGAGCTAAAGGATCCTGTCTATCCCGCAATATACGCTGAATTCTGAAAACTCTCCTTATCAATCTTGCACCTTCCGCAATGGGTGGCTCGCGTACAAACAGACAGGACATGGCTGCGACAGACTTCCCAAATCCACCTTCGCTTTTATAGCCGTGGTCTCATCTTGATTACACGAAGTAATTTACTATTACCACTCTAAAATATGAATTACATCTGAAATAATCAAATACATGAAATAGAATGATTAATAGTACATTTCCCTTTTTTTAGGAAATGACCTGTATGTGTCTGTATAAAATCAATAAAAGAATCAAATACTGCATTATCTTTAGTTACATTGATAATATTTATTTATGGAAAAACAGTGGAAAAATATCGCTGTTGCTTTCGTATAAATGAAGCGGACATACCTGAATGGCCGGGATCTAATCCTGTTTACATAAAGTAAGCCTGCTCCCAAGCAGGTTTATGCTTACGGATCTGTTGCTATGACAGCAAGTCCCGGATGAGCTTCGGAGAACCGAACGATCCAAGATCACGTGAAATCGTCAACAATCAAATCCAGCTAACTTACTTAGCGAGGTACGAAGAACGGACCCCTGGATCATCATCGCAGTTGTTTATTTATCAAAAGAATCAGATTCAGTAGATACTGACATTTTATTAGAAATATTATTCTTATTTGGTTATGATGAGCAGTTCCTCAAATGATTTCATGATTACCTTTCTAATATTAATCATGAAATCCATAGTTTCCCAAGGTTTCAGAACATTTTTACAGGTGTTCCACAAGGATCCATACTTGGATATCTTTTATTCACTGTTAAAATATTATTATAATAATAATAATTATGGTGATTATGATTCTTATTATTAAACTGTGATCTTCCATTCCTAAGGCATCTTTGCATTAAAAGTAGATGATTCTCTAATGGAAACACTGGTATTTAGAGGCAGCAACAATGCTGAAGAATATATACACATTTTGGATCAACATATGCTGCTTTCACAGAAAGAAAGCAAGTCAATACGAAACCGTGTTCAGCACATATAACAGTAGCATGCCTTTTTATTTTTTAAGTATGAATATAAAAAATAATTACCTTATACCAGTCCCTTTTATATAAGCAGTTTTTGTCATCTTTGCAGAATTGTTGTAATTCAGCCACGAACTGCGTTTAAAAGGTCATCCCACATCCTCTCAATCGGATTCAGGTCAGGACTTTCTCTAAGCCACCCCAAAGTCTTCATTTCGTTTTTCTTAGGGTATTCATAGGTATTGTGTTTTGGATTATTGTCCTGCTGCAAAACCCAAGTGCACTTCAGCTTGAGGTCACGAGCAGATGGCTGGACATTCTCCTTCGGGATGTTTTGGTAGAAAGCAAGATTCATGGTTCCATTTACCTCAGCAGTCTTCCAGGTCATGAGTCACCAAAACAGCCCCAGACTATCACACTAACACCACCATATTTTACTGTTGGTACAAAGTTCCTTTTCTCAGATGGTGTGTTAATCTTACACTAGATGATGCTGGTGAGGCGCGAGATATGTGAAGACTTATCAAAGTGTCTGAAATGTAACATTCCAACTTCCCCCTTAGTGTGATTGTTGGGCAGCTTAGATAATGTCACTTCAGAAAAGAATATAGCCCATATGGTTTTCACTGCCCTATGCATAGCCAAGAAAACAGTCCTCATGAACTGGAAAAATAAAAATAATCTTAATTCTAACCAATATAGAAATTATCTATTAGATTACATTTGTCTCGATACAGCCTCTGCCACCACATCAGATCAATTGCTCTGGGCTCCTTTGATCAGCTCCATCACCTAGTGGGGGTGGGGGGCAAAGCTGGACTGGGACAAAAAATCGGCCCGGGCATTTTGACTAGAGACCAGCCCACCAGGATAAAGACTGAAAATGTGACGTCATTCAGGGGTAAAACCGCAAAGGATTCTGGGAACTTGTGGCAAGAGGTACTAGCGCACGCAGGCTTTCAATTGAACTCAGTTACACAGCGGTAAAAAGAAACCCAAAAAATGGCAAGAAGCTGTTGTATTATTAACTGCAATAGCCGGTCGCATGACAGCCACGGGAAGCCTACGGGTAATGAGATCTTTTTTTTTTTTTATCGGATTACGTCGTTGAAGAGAAATTTTTTAAGCCATGTTTCCGAAGTAAGCCGACAGATGGTCTGGATATACCAAATATAACGTCTCAGAATACTCCAGCTCACATGTTAGTCTGCTCCAAGCATTCCCACAAAGGTCAGAGTTTTGTAGTAGTTAATACGTCATTTTTCTTAACATAATTGGTGATATAGGTTACAAGCAAGTCTGGCGCTGAACAGAAATTGTCGCGCTATGCTCCTTTATTTATTGTGCATAAATAGTGAATTGTCCTGACACAATATTGCGTTTCGCTTCTGTTATTACCATGGTACATTGACAAAACCATATACTGTTATTCACAGGATAAAACAGTTGTTTTGTATCACTAATTGTCCAGTGCGATTACAACATACAATATTATTGTCACTGCTACATTTCTGTAATGCTACCAGAAATTATTTCCACTACTAATTAATTACCGTTGAGCTCAAAGGTTATATTAATAAACGGTTAACGAATGTGTATTTATGACGACGATTTGTGAGACTGGTAAACTTACCTTTGTTCGTACGATGGTCTTTCGTTCTACACGGTGCATTTCAAGGTCCTGTACCCATCCTTCGGTAAACTGTACCTGGGCTTGTTGCGGTGACCTGAAGTTACTAAACTTCATGAGTGTATGCACTCACTCCAAGAACCGTATAATTATAAATATGAGCGTGGTGAAAGTTGGGCACTCTGTCCACTCTGTGTGCTCGTAAGGGTCTGACCCTTTCACTCCTTTGATTTTTTCCTCGTATCTTTTCTTTGTCTTTTCGTCGAGTCTGTCTTTGTACGGACCGGCATTGTTCTCCTTTTGTTTTGTACATTCCTTTTTTGTGCGGCAAAGAAAAAACAAGAAGGTATTGGAACCGGAGAATGAACGTTTTGCGGTGCTGCAAGTGCTTGCATTTGATGCGGTACTTGTATTGTTTTGCCACGAGTTCCCGGCATGCAGTGCGCGAAAATCACGTGATTGCTAAACAAGGGGGAGGGTGCATCCGGCCTCCTCGGCTGTAATTGGTCCAGCCCAGAGTCGATCATGACCAATTGGCCAATCCAACACCTTTCATTATATATACCCTTCCTAAAAAAAAAAAAAAATCCATCGGCCCATAAAAACAAAATGCCCGGTATGCCCGATGGCCAGTCCAGCTATGGTGGGGGGTCATAGTTTGGTCCCGCCTTCACTGTTGTGATTGGTGTGGGGGTAGGGACAGGCTTAGGGCGTCGGGGGGTTCCCCGGAGGCATCTTCCTTGGGGGGCTCAACCCGGGGTAGCGGTCATGGCCAATTAGGGGCTCTGTTGGCTCTTAGGTGACAGTTTCCTCGTGGCTGCGTGCAGCGGGGCTAAATGAGGGTCTGTGCTAATGGACGTGGGTTACTGACCTGGTAGCCTGGCTGCCCCTGGGTGGGTCCGGGATGGGCGTGGGGTTCTGGGGGGCGCTCCGGCTCTGGGTTGGGGCCCTGGCCGGGCCACAGGGGCTTTGGTCTTGGTGGGTGTTTCCGGGGTTGTGGGCGGGTGGGTGTATGGGGGTTCAGCCCTGGCACAGGGTGCCGCCGGTGCGTCGAGCCACCTGGGGGGCTCTTCAACTGGTGGGGGAGGTTGTCATATCTTGCAAGAGCTTTCCTCTCTTCAGGAACTCTCTCTGCAGGAGGGGGAGATACAGGAGAGGTGGAGGAAGATCTCAGCCTGGGCGTCTATTGTCTTATGTAGTCTGGAAGATGAGTGGATGGTGGGGTGGGTGCAGTTTTCTCTGTGGTGGAGTTGGGTGGACTGTCCCGGGCTCTGTGGGGCCGGGCGGCGCTGCTGCACTGGGTCACTTGCCCCTCCCTTCCTTCCCTCCCCATCTCCAGCTGCCTCCCTCTTCCCGCTCCACCACAACCACCCACACATGCAGGGCCTTGGAGTAGGGGTGTGTCACCAGGGTGCAGAGGAGGCTACCCCTTCTGGCTGCCTCTGCCTCAATTTTATCCCACAACTTAGACATTCACATTACTCACACTCTCATTACACATACATATAGGATCTTGGGGGTGGGCACACGCTACACGGAATCCAAATTATCATCAGGGTGTACACTTCACCCCTGGCATCGTTGCCCACCTCTCAATTTTAAATACACGTAGACATTGAGGGCTAGCAGGAGGGACTGTGCGCTTACCTGCTGCTCTCTGGCAGGTAGCGCCATGCCCTCCTGGGTTTTAAATGCACCTTAGAACACACATGCATCAACACTACAATGAGCGGGTGGAGGGAGGTTTTGAGTCTTCTCTCACCCCCGTTCTCTGCGGCCTGCTGGAGCGGGGGGCTAGGAGGAGGAGTTGGCCGTCTGACTGGGGTCTGGAGTGTGGGGCCTCCCTGCCCTGCGGAGTCGGGGCGGTCTGCTTCTCCCCACCGCAGGGAAAAGGGTAGCACCACCTGGGTCTGGGTGCAGTTCCCCTCTCCAGGGGCAAGGGTACCTAGACCCGGTTCGTAGAGTATGCTTGGGGAGTGTGATTGTGTGTACAGCGCCTCTTTATGTCTGTCTCCACATTGGTTGAGTGTGGAGTAAGTGCATATGAGAGCATGAGGGTGGGAATGGATGTTTGTATCTGTGTGAGCCTGTATGTCTGTGTCGATATGTCAGGTTGGGTATCAGACGCCACCTCTCTGGGGACATCTCAGGCCCTCCAAGGTTTGGAGGCCTATCTCCCCCCACCACCACTTCCCCTGTGGACTCCCTCAGACATCGGTGCGTTGGTGGTTCTTTGTGTCCGGGGATGGGCGTCCAGGTACACACCGGCTCACTCCTTGGTGGCCGCTTATCGGGGCCTGGAGCCTGGGGCTCGGGAGGGAGGGTGCCCCCGGCCTCTCGGCCTGGGGCTCGGTCACTCAGGCACAGCTGGCTGCCGGCGGAGCTCACGGGCGCGTCACTGCAACTCCCCCTGGCTTCTGCTCCGCGGCTGCTGAGTGACCCTTCATCTGGGACTCTCCTCACCTCTTTCTGGGACAGTGGCGCGGCTGCCCCTCTGTTGGTCTTCCTTGGTCTCTTGTGTTCTGGGGGCCTCTGGATGTCTGGAGTTTTGATCTCCTCCATACCTGCTTCATGCCCTGGAGGACGGGGCAGTGGAACCCCACAGCCTCTAGCAGATCATTACATGAAGGAACCTTTTAAAAAAACAAGCGCGCTCATGCTCACAGGTGTACACACGGGTGATCACACCCACAAACTACACCCTTTTTGGCTCCTACCTGAAAGCACACTGTGTTCTGTCAATCTTACGTGCTGCACAATAATGATTAATATTTAGTATTTACTGTCATATTCCCATACATCATTGTGATGTTGTTTATTCTATTACTCTTGTTTTCTTCTGCTTGTTTTCTTTTTTCTTTCTCAACAGGTGATCCAGGTGATCGATATATGCATTTTTTTTCTCTGCTCATTCTGTTGGTTTTTGTTTTTTGCCCTTCTCCCCCGTCCCTCTTCTCAGCTGTTTTTCTTTCCCTCTTTCTCCCCTTCTTTCCCCCAGTCAAGTCTGTCCTGTATTCAGCAAGTGAAAATAAAATAAACAATAAAAGGTGAATCAAATGGACCACTACGGCAAGGCTGGGATGGTCAATTTGGTAAAGTAAATCCATTGGGCATCTTTCTTCGCCTTTAGACGATAATTCTGATGGCAAAAGAGCCAAATGGGACAGACAAAAAATAAATAAATAAATAAATAAATTTTACACCAGATACAATGGGACACATGCCTTTCAAAAAGTTTAACTTTGGGATCGTCAGTCCACAGAGTATTTTCCCAAAATTCTTGGGGATCATTAAGATGTTTTCTGGCAAATGTGGGACTTGTTGTGTTCTTTTTGGTCAGCACCGATTTTCTTCTTGAATTCTAAAATTGATGCCATTTTTGCCCAGTCTCTTTCTTAGTGTTGAATCATGAACTCTGACCTTAACTTAGACATGGGAAGCCTGTGGTTCTTTAATGTTGGTATGGAGCCTGTTGTCACCTTCATGTGCTCCTGGAGTAATTTTGGTAGACCGGTCACTCCTGGGAAAGTTCATCACTGTTCCATGTTTTCTTCGTAGTGTCTCACCATGGTTCACTGGAGTCCCAAAGCCTTTGAAATGGCTTTGTAACCCTTTCAGACTGATAGACGTCAGGTCAGGAACGTTGTTTCTCAGCATTTTCTTTTAGATTGTGGCATATTTTTTGAGATCTTTTAGCCATCTTCACTTTGTCAGACATGTTCTATTTAAGTGAATTCTTGATTTATCTTAGTATTTCACATTCCTTTTTTTCCACTGTCATAATTTATAACAGCTATATTTACTGCATTCACTGATTAGCAAATTAACCCTTATATCAATATTCAAACATAATTGTTAACAAGATATGTTTGCTGACAATTGCTCATTCTGTTTCAGCCACTATTGCAGCTGTCAGCTGTGGTGCACATTTGCAAGGAAACTAAATTTATGGGACTAAGAAGCAGAAAGCATATAGATGCTTTCCAAAATGAGAGTCCTACTCTGCAGCATGTAAAAAAGTTTGTGGAACTTTAGATGATATCACCCAGCTATGATATACGAGAAACGTTAACTAAATTCATGATAAAATGATCATCATCAAGTTCTTTTCTGCTGATGTTTAGTGCGTTGCCTAAGGTTAGCAAAAGCTTAATTTTTTTCATATTCTAAGACTGACTCAGTCAACCTTACTGCCTAAATATTATTATTATTATTAATAATAATAATAATAACAATAATAATAATTATTATTGTTAAATCTTTTTTTTAAAGTTTTATAATTATCTAAATCAAGTGACTATAAGATAAAATAAAATCAGATAAAATCAGTCAAATGTGCAATAAAAGAGACCCCCTCAGAATCAACTGTTTTTTCAGTAACATTTTATAATAATGACACACAATTAACCATTAGTAAGTTGTTAGTAAGTTATTATTGCTTAATTCATCATCAGAGTAGTACTCCTTATTATGTAATTTATGCGACTAGAAATGTTTATCCCTGATTCAGCTCATATATTATATAAGTATTTCACAGAGCTTCACAAACAACTCATATTAAACTGATTCCCATCATATTAAACTGATAATGCAAATGTCGGGTGAGTCCCCACGTCCTCAAGGCCTGTTCCACCCAGCTTTGTGGAGTCTTTCATAAACTGTTCATGTTGAGTCTGAGTCTGCAGAGAAAGACAGAAAGAGTTGTTCCCGTCGTACCCAGACTATGCTTCCTCCACAGAAGACGGGTCATAGGAAATTCTCGAAATATTCAAGTATTTCCTCATGAATTAATAAAGTAGTCTGATTCTGATATTCCTTCCACCGTCCAACAATGTTCTCAAAGTCAGCAGCGCTCCACCCCCACTATACACAGTGTAGGTAGAACACCACTTTCCCCTCCTGCATCACCTGATGGTTTGCCAGAATATCTTTGAAAAGTCTTTTTCCATGGCCTCTCTGAACTCTTCGCACACCCAAGTTTTTGCTTTAGCCAGTGCCCAAGTCATGTTCCGATTGGCCTGCCGGTACCTATAGGCTGCCCCTAAAGTTCCACAGGCTAACCAAGCCTGAGAAGACTCCTCCTTCAGCCTGATGGCTCCCTTCACCTCTGGTATCCATTTGGTTTGGGGGTTACCACCACGACAGGCACCAACCACCTTTTATTTATACAGTGCCACATTACAACAACAGTCGCCTCAAGGTGCTTTATATTGTAAGGTAGGCCCTACAATAATACATACAGAGAAAAAACCCACCAATCATATGACCCCCAATGAGCAAGGACTTTAGTGACAGTGGGAAGGAAAATCTCCCTTTTAACTGTAAGAAATCTCCAGCAAACCCAGGCTGAGGGAGGTGCAGCCATCTGCCACAACTGGTGGGGAGGATAGAAAGAACACAGGACAAAATACATGCTGTGGAAAAGAGCCAGCGATTAATAACAAGTATGAGTGCAGAGAGGTCTATTAACACATAGTGAGTGAGAAAGGTGACCGAAGAAGGAATACTCGATGCATCATGGGAATCCCCCAGTAGCCTACACCTACTGCAGCATAACTAAAGGAGGATTCAGGGTCACCTGATCCAGCCATAACTATATACTTTAGCAAAAAAGAAAGTTTTGAACTAGTGATATCAGCGTTAATCTTGTTAAAATGACATTAACACCATAACCGCATTAACACGGTAATTCTCCGTAAGCGAGTTAACGTGGTCGGCGTGGTTAGCTCATTAACACGTTAGCACCGTGTTGCCCCTCGCATGGGGCGATCCGCGTTAACTCACTAATGGAGATTTGCCACATTAATGCAGTAATGCCGTTAATGTCATTTTAACGAGAGTAACGCTGACAGCACTATTTTAAACCTAATCTTAAAAGTAGATATAGTGTCTGTCTCCTGAATCAAAACTGGAAGAAGGGTCCGCAGAAGAGGGGCCTGAAAACTGGAGGCTCTCCCTCCCGTTCTACTTTTAAATGCTCTAGGAACAACAAGTAAGCCTGCAGTGTGAGAGCAAAGTGCTCCAATGGAGTGATATGGTACTATCAGGTCATTAAGATAAGATGGGGCCTGATTATTTACGACCTTGTACGTGAGGAGCAGGATTTTGAATTCAATTCTGGATTTAACAGGGGGCCAATGAAGGGAAACCGATACAGGAGAAATATGCTCACTCTTTGTAGTCCCCGTCAGTACTCTTGCTGCAGCTTTTTGAATTAACTGAAGTCTTTTCAGGGAGTTTTTAGGACATCTTGATGATAATAATAAATTATAGTAGTCCAGCCTGGAAGTAATAAATGCATGAAGTTTTTCAGCATCACTCTGAGACAGGATTTTTCTGATTTTAGAGATATTGCACAAATGGAAGGAAGCAGTCCAACATATTTGTTTAATATGTGCATTGAAGGACATGTCTTGGTCAAAAATGACTCCAAGGTTCCTCACAGTGTTACTGGAGGCCAAGGTAAGTTCTCCTGTCCTGTCTTTCTTATCTTTCTCCATCCATGAGTGAAGTGAGTTTTCTTTCTTTCCTCTCTCTGTAAAATACAGCAGCTGGAACTTTACTAGTATCACACACTGCACACAAACAGTTGTGTATGTGTTTGCTGGCGTTTGTTGAGCTGAACGAAACATTGCATAATATCCGCCACACAAAAAATGTTACTCCCTTTATGCTCGCTCCTCATTTATGGCTATAGCTAGACGGCTGAAGCACCATAACCATAACTTTGGACATCTGCACTCATTTCTGTGTTGTGCCAAAACAAACAAAAAAACAACAGCAAAATAACACCCTGATTATTCCACACAGTTTTTCCAGTTTTTCTTCTCTTTTTCTGCAACATCCCCTGATGATTAATACTTGAATAAGACTGCCTTTCATGTGTTAAGGTTTAGGTTCCAATCGATTAGATTTTTGAAGGCCTGCAGTAATGTGAAATAATAACTGTTTTCTGTTATCAAACTGTTCTCCCACTAGGAGCTCAGTCTGAGTGGAGTTTTTTTTCTCCTCCTCTTACCTCATGTTATGTATTTTCGTTGTTTTTTTCCTATCAGCCTACCTTTCTGACATGTCTCCCCAATGTGATGTTTGTGTAAAGTTGGTCAGAAGGTTCCTTTGTAAGTGCACATGCGCCATTAGCGTGCTGCCTGCTGTAACCCTAATTTCCTTCGGGATTAATAAAGTATTCTGATTCTGATGATTCTGATAATAACTCCCCTCAAAAGGATAAAACCAATCAGCAGGGAGTAAAAAGTTGTCAGAAAAGTAACTACTTATGTAAAATACAGAGAAATGAAAATTACAACTGTATTCTAGTACAGTAACAAAGAGTTTGTACTTCATTACTCCCCACTTCTGATTATTTACCATAAATATTTTTTTAAAACACTTTTAGTCGTCTGAGTTTTCTCTAATATTAACAACACTAAGGTATGTGCATAAATATGCAGCTGATTACCATAAGGAAATGTGTAAGAATATCCATCCATCCATTCGCTTCCGCTTATCCTTTTCAGGGTCGCGGGGGGCGCTGGAGCCTATCCCAGCTGTCATAGGGCGAAAGGCGGGGTACACCCTGGACAGGTCGCCAGTCTGTCGCAGGGCTGTGTAAGAATAGATTTTTAAAAAATAAATCAATTAAGTGCTACATTCCCTAAAAAGCCTCTGGTTGTATATGAACAAATAAAGACCTAAACTATTTGCATCTGTTTATCAAGCAGAAGTCAGATTTCACATGGAAAGCTGAACTGGAATTGCAGTTAGATGAAAACAATTAAATCATGCCCCATATATGTAGCATTCATCACACACAAAGCGTAGGAGAAGATGGATTAAGTGTTCACAGGAGCAAAAGGAAACAGGCTTCCTCTTGATCTGTATGTCACACATTCAGAAGAGGTGAGGGATGGAAGCAATTAACACTGTGTCATTGGTTACATTATCATAAATATTGCAAGGTGAGGGGTAATTTGTATGATTGATAGGAGTCTCTGACCAAAGACTCCTCCAAATATTAGTTTTTATATGGTTTCCTCTCCTAAAGGCTGATGGTAGATAAACAACAAAACACTCCAAAAATATCTCAAATATCACTCAAGATTTCCTACCATTGTTAGAAACTTGACACTGGCATGAGATAACAAATGTTACTATAATATTTCACAATATTAACCAGAAGCCGGTACAGCTTTACCGCTTACCAAAAATAACACTGCCTTTATAAGTATTCATGATGTAAGGTACTTATTGTGTAAGTGCCGTGGAGTGCCTCAAGGTCAGTATAGAGGAAGTGTCTTCACCCCAACAGATGGCTGCCACTTCCTGAGCCTGGTATCCAAGTTTCTTCTTGTTGCACTGCCACCAAGTGCGTGGGGTTCTTGCAAAGAATGTTCTTTGATAGGAATCTAGCAAATGCTCACCAAATCACATATGGTAGCATTCAAAGGAACTTACTGATCCTAGTAGTGACTTATGAAATAAGTTAATTTTTGTTTGTTATTATGTTTTTGTTGCTGCAAGTGCTTTTTATGCAAATTTTGCAAAGCCATATGTGGAAGGAAACTGTGACCTAGGACAAGCTGATGGCATAAGATGTAAGTACAACTCCACCGGTTTCATATGCAAAAAAAATTATTGCGCTAGCTTACGTGGTTGCAGTGCTACTGGGATTTAAAAATAGTTACGCAAAACGGAGCGTGCCCGCTCCGACCGGCTTTAAAGGGTTAATGATCTCTGTGTACATGCTGCAAAACTGTGATTCCATACGTGAAAATTAACAGGTCATTACGATTCATGCTGAAGCTGTAAACTATAAAATAAGCCTGTTTCATAGAAATATAATCTTGGTCTCTATCTGTAAATGGTATAATCATATTCAAATTTGACTCAATTGATTTCATCATTCAGTAGCACCTATATGTTCCACCTGTATTATTTGCCTAACACACACACACACATAGGGGTTTTTCATAATTGCCAAGTGGGAAGCATTGTGGCCTTTCTGTGTTACGTTTGCATGTTTTCTCTGTGTCTAAGTAGATTCTCTGTGGGTAGTGTCTCTCTCTTTGTTAGCCTTGCAACACACTAGCAATCTATTCAGGGTGTACCCCCATCTTTCGCCCGATGGCAGCCTGCTCCAACCACCCTGTTACTGTGGATAAATGGAAGAAAATGGATGGATGGATTTCATTCTTCTGTAGCACCCACATCACTAGTGACTGTCTTTTTAAAAATTGTCTAGGGCTGAGAACAGATATGACCTTGCCTGGAAGAAGCTGTTCACCCATTGTCAGATTTTATATTCAAGGTCTCTCCAGTGGTAGAAACAGGATCAATTGTATTCATGTCATTTCTGCTGACACTGGTGTCTTATCGTGGGTCAGGTCACTCACTCACTCAACCTATCATCACACACTACCACAGCCTATGTGGAAGCATTGCCTACATCTTCATCCAGACAATTCTGCTCTTGCCACTTACTTGTTTAACATAACCACCATAATCTTCTGCTTTATATAAAGTATTTCAGCACATATTTCTTTTTTTCCTCTCTAACATGAAGAAGACTCTACTACACCCACACAATTCAAAGTCAATGCTATCTCCTCTTTTAAGTATGAGTTTACAGGGCACACTTTATTTATAGTATCTATTCACATATGTCCAAATTCCACAAAAAAGTGGGCCCCAAAACAAGAGCGGCAATGATAATTTTGTTTGTGCCTACTTAATAATCAAGTAATTATTACATTAGCCTTCAAGACTATAGGGCATATCTAAGAGGAAGAGGAAGATCTAATACATAAAATATGTGAGCTGACCCCTGAAAAAGAAGATGAGAAAAGAAGGTGCCTCCCACAATCATAGTTTAATAGTAAGTCACTGACAAGAGCAGAGCAGCCAAGGCTCAAGAACAATTTTGCTGAGGGATGTGCCAGAAGACAGTAGTGGAGCATCTGTTTGGGATAAATCCATTCTCTACAATAGACAGGGGAAAATCTGATATAGGTTGTGTAATGATTCTAAGACACAAACTATTTCATGGCATGCATTTTTAATTTCTCTTTGCTATTTGGGCTGATTGGGACCTGATGAATGTAGAAACAACGAATTATCTTTTTACCTGATTTTGCTCTACAAGGTCCGGATATCCACATATGAGGACATTTGTTTTAAATTTCGAAAGAACCGTGGCACTATAATGTCCTCGTAAGAGATATCAGGCCCTTATAGAGCAAAATTTTGTATTGTAGTCTAGACAACCAAAATGTGATGTCAACATATGTGGACGCCAGGTCGTAGGAGGTTAAGAAAGCCCAGTATTCATGTGTGTAAAGAAATATATTGAGCTATCATTAGGCTCTGCAATATGTTTTGTGGTCAGAAATTCACTGGGTCATCTGGCAGATAACGCCAGCCCTAACTAAAATTACCTTGTGTTGCCATCAAATCATATGCTCAACCAAGCAAAGAGAAGGCACTCAGTGGTTCAACTGCTATTGTAAGGGTGAGCCTCTGTTTTTTTGTTTTTTTGTGTCCCGTTTGGATCTTTAGCCATTAGAATTGTTGTGTTAAGGCCAAGAAAGATGCCAAGCGGATTTATTTTACCAAGTGGATCATCATGGCCTTGCCATATTGGTCCATTTGATTGACCTTTATTATAATTATGTATTTATTTTATTTTCGGTTGCTACAACCGGGACAGACATGACTGGGGGATAGGACAGGGAGAAAGAATAAAAGAAAGAGAGGGAGAGAAACAAAAACAGAGGGGAGAAGAGACGGTGAGAAAGGGGGGAAGAAAGAAAGAAAAACAAACAAAACACCTGGATAACCTGTATGGAGAAAAAAAAACAGAAGAGAAAGCAAACAAAAAAAGAGCAACATAATAAATACAGCACCATCACAATAAACTAGCTAGCAGTAGATAACAGTAGATACTAAATATTACACGCTATTGTGCAGCACGCAAGATAGACAGTGCACAATGTGCTTTGACGCAGCAGCCAATAAAGGTGTAGTCCGAGTCTGTGAACACCCGTGTGCACACCTGTGTGGATCAGCATGCTTGTATTCCAAAGGTTTCTCCATGTAACGATCTGCTAGGGAGTGTGGGGAGCCATAGCCCCGTCCCCCAGGGTATGAAGCAGGTATGGAGGAGATGTCTGTGAAGGTTCTCAGTCATCCAGGTCATCGTAGTCAAAGGAGCTTGCAAAGAAAAGCGTCTGGACTTCTTTAAGTTGCTTGAAGACGTTTCACCTCTCAGCCAGAGTTTCGGGTGACTTCACAGGTTTCACAATGAACTCACCCGAAACTCTGGCTGATTGGGACCCACACCCAGTTTCACACCTTGGCTCAGGCGATTAGAGGATCATCAGGGGGTCCTTTTGTCCCTCTGTGGGGGGTATCTCCCACTAGGTTTATATCTGGGACTCTCCACCATTTGACCTTAGAACTGAAGAAGCTTCTCGGATGAGAGGTGAAACGTCTTCAAGCAACTTAAAGAAGTCCAGACGCTTTTCTTTGCAAGCTCCTTTGAGTATGGAGGAGATCCAGGCCCCAGACATCCAGAGGGCCCAGAGTACGAGGACCTGAGGAGGACCGCCAAAAGGGGGGGAACCGTGCCACCATCCTGGGAAGAGCTGAGTAGAGCCCCAAAGGAGAAGTCACCCAGCAGCTACAGAGCAGAGGCCAGAGGGGGTTGCAGTGGCGTGCCCGCGGGCTCTGCCAGCAGCCAGCTGTGCCAGAGAGGACCGAGCTTCAGGCCCAGAGGCCAGAGGCCTGAGTGCACCCCACCCCCCGGAAGTGGCCCAGCCGGGCCACAGGCGCCAGGCCCCGCTAATCGGCCACCAGAAGTGAGCCGGTACATACATGAGTGCCCAGCCCCAGTCGACAAGAACCACCAACACACCAACGTCTGAGGGCATCAGCCACCGGCAGGGAGTGTGGTGAGGGGAGATAGGCCTCCGTACTTAGGAGGGCCTGAGATGTACCCAGAGAGGTTGAGTCTAAGACACAACCTGACATATAGACACAGACGCACACACAAACGTGCATTCCCACCCCCATATACACAACCAAATACTCGGCACTCACCCAACGTGTAGACAGACACAAAGAGACACTGCACAGACAGTCACACTCCCCAAACATACTCTATATCCCAGGTCCAGGTACCCCCGCCCCCATAGGGGCAAGCCGCACCTAGACCCAGGAGATGTTACCCTTCTTTCTGGGGTGGAGGCAAGCAGACCACCTCCTTATCTGCAGTAGCAGGGAGGCCCTGCATCCCGGACCCCAATCTGACGGTCAGCACCTCCTCCCAGCCCCCCAGCCCTGACGGCTAACAGAACCGGGGTGAGTGAAGACCCCAAACCTCCCTACGCCCGCTCATATAGTGTAGTGTTGCTGTGTGCTGTTCTAAAGTGCATTTAAAACATCAGAGAGCAGCACGGCTCCTCCCGAAAACCCTTAGTGTCTATATGCATTTAAAATTGAGGGTAGGGCACCAGCACCAGAGGTGGGTTGGAATACACCGACCATCCTCTGGATGCTGTAAAACGTGCCCACCCCCAAGGCCCTATATGTATGTGTTATGTGAGAGTGTGAGTAATGTGGATGTCTAGGTTGCAGAATAAAATTGAGGCACAGGTGGCCAGAAGGGGACAGAGGGGAGTGCCTCCCCTGCACCCTGGTGACATACCTGCACCCCAAGCCCTGCGTGTGTGGGTGGGTGTGGTAGAGTGGGAATAGGGAGGTAGCTGAAGATGGGGAGGGAAGAAAGGGAGGGGCAAGCGGCCCCTCCCTGGGGCCAGCTCCCCCGCTGACCCCAGTAGGCACCCCCACACTCTGGAACCCACCAGGGCAAGGGGGCCCAGGCCCATCCGGACCGGGGCCCGCAGCAGCAGCACCGTCCAGCCCAGCCCCACATAGTCCGGGGCAGCCCACCAGACTCCACCCCAGAGAAAACTGCACCCACCCCATCATCCAATCATCTCCCAAACTACACAAGACAATAGACACCCAGGTTGAGTTCATTCTCTACCTCTCCTATATCTCTCCCCCCACCTGCAGAGTGAGCTCCTGTAGAGAGGAGACCACCTGCAAAGATATAACAACCTCCCCACCAGTTAGAGAGCCCCTTAGTTGGGCCGATGCACCAGAGGTCCCCTGCACTGGGGCTGAGCCCCCCTGCACCCACCCGCCCACAGCTCCGGTGACACAACAGCCAGGACCCAAGCCCCCAAGGCCCAGCCAGCACCCCAGACCGGGGACGGAGCACCCCCAGACCCCAAGCCTCCACGCCCGTCTCGGACCCTCCCAGGGGCAGCCAGGCTACCAGGCCAGTAACCAGTGTCCGCCAGCACAGACCCTCCCCCATCTCCGCTGTACGCAGCCACAAGGAAAACACCATCTAAGAGCCACCAGAGCCCCTAACCAGGTCATGGCCACATACCCGGGTTAGGCCCTCCAGGGAAAACGTCCCTAGGGACTCCCCAGACGCCCTAAGGCCGTCCCTACCCCCATATCAACCACAATAGTGAAGGCAGGACCAAACCATGACCCCCCACCCCCACTAGGTGATGAAGCCAATCAAAGGAGCCCAAAGGGATTGATCAAATGTGATGGCAGAGGCTGTATCAAGACTAATGTGATCTATTAGATGGTTTTTTATATTGGTTAGAATTAAGATTATTTTTATTTTTCCAGTTAATGAGGACCATTTTCTTGGCAATGCATAGGACCATAAAAACAACATGGGCTGTGTTTATTTCTGCAGTGACCTCTTTCAAGTTGCCCAGCAAGCATACTAAAGGGGAGGCTGGAATGTTACATTTCAGACACTTTGATAAGCCTTCACATATTTCACGCCAAAACTTCTGAACTGGTGGACAGAACCAAATAGCGTGGATGTACAATCCATGGAGAACAAGCTCGATGACCTAAGAGCAAGGGTCACCTTCCAACGTGACATGAGGGACTGCAACATTCTGTGCTTCACGGAGACATGGCTGACCCCCACCGTGCCGGACCAGGCCGTAACTCCGTCGGATTCATTCTTTGTGCTCCGCGCGGACAGAACGGCAGAGTCGAACAAAACCAAAGGTGGGGGAGTGTGTTTCATGATAAACAGAAAGTGGTGTGATGCCAGGAGCATTTCTACTCTCTCCAGCGGCTGCTCGCCACATCTGGAGTTCCTGAGCATTAAGTGCCGCCCTTTCTATCTGCCTCGTGAGTTCACCTCAGTCATCGCCACGGCGGTCTACATCCCACCCCAAGCGGACACAGGTATGGCTTTGTCCGAATTACATGATGTGCTGAGCTCGCTTCAAAACAAGGACCCGGGAGCAGCCCTCATTGTAGCAGGAGACTTTAACAAAGCGAACCTCAGACAAGTCATGCCAAACTTTTACCAGCATGTCTCGTGTCCAACGAGAGGGGATCGGATTTTGGATCACTGCTACATGCCATACAAGCAGGGCTACAAAGCTGTCTCACACCCGGCTTTTGGGAAGTCTGACCACAACGCCATCTTCCTCATTCCCCAGTATAAACAAAGCATACGGAGGGAAGACGTGACCAAGAGGGAGGTAAAACGGTGGACTGCCCAATCAGAAGCTACGCTACAGGACGCACTCAACGACGTAGACTGGGACATGTTCAGAGCATGCGCAGTCGACATCAACGAGTTTACGGAAGTAGCAGTATGCTTCGTCAATATGCTAGCGGAGGAGATTATCCCCACTGCGAGAGTCACCACATTCCCAAACCAGAAACCGTGGATGGACAGATCGATCCGCACTGCAATAAACGCCAGGACCGCCTCCTACAACGCGGGTCTCGCCACTGGCGATATGAGCGCCTACAAAGCGGCCTCATACGGCGTGCGGCGCGCGGTGAGAGATGCCAAACGCAGGTACCGGGAACGTGTGGAGTCCCGCTTCCACCAGGGCGACACACGGAGTATGTGGCACGGACTACGCACCATTACGGACTACAAAGCCAGGGACACTGCGCCGATCAACGCCGACTCTGCATTCACCAACAAGCTGAATCGGTTCTACGCCCGTTTCGAGGTTAGCCAGGCGGCTAATGCTATCTACCGCCTGACTACCGAGACCGGTGACCAGCATCGCGGAGCATGACGTCCGAGCGGCACTGAGGAGAGTGAACACAAGGAAAGCGGCGGGGCCAGACGGCATCACCGGCCGTCTGCTGCGCTGCTGTGCTGACCAGCTAGCAGGTGTGTTCACTTACATCTTCAACGAGTCCCTGGCGAAGTCTGTGGTCCCCACATGCTTCAAAAGATCCACCATCATCCCTGTGCCCAAGAACAGCAACCCCTCATCCCTGAACGATTACTGGACATCATCTCCTCCTCCATCCCAGACACCACAGATCCGCTGCAGTTCGCCTACAGATCCAACAGATCCACAGAGGATGCCATCGCCCACGTCCTACACACCACTCTCAGCCACGTGGACAAGAAACAGGGTAACTATGTGCGAATGCTGTTTGTTGATTACAGTTCAGCGTTTAACACAATAGTGCCCTGCAGACTGTTCACAAAGCTGAGGGATCTGGGACTTAACAGCCGTCTGTGTGCATGGGTGTTGGACTTCCTCACTGGCAGAACTCAGGTGGTGAGGGTGGGCAGGTGCTTCTCCAACAGCATCACCATCAACACAGGAGCACCTCAGGGATGTGTCCTCTCGCCACTGCTCTACTCCCTCTACACTTCAGACTGTGTGGCCACCCATGGCTCCAACACCATTGTGAAGTTTGCTGACGACACAGTGGTGTTGGGTGCCATCTCCAACAACGATGAGGCGGCCTACATGGATGAAGTGAAGAATCTGGCATCGTGGTGCCAGGACAACCACCTCCAGCTGAACGTCAGCAAGACCAAGGAGCTGGTGGTGGACTTCAGAAGGGGTCAGCACAGAGACTACAAGCCCATTATCATCAATGGAGCTCCAGTGGAGAGGGTGCAGTCCTTCAAGTATCTTGGTGTCCACATCTCCTCAGACCTGACATGGGCTGCCCACATTCAGGTCCAGACCAAAAAGGCTAGGCAGCGCCTGTATCACCTACGACAACTGAGGAAGTTCAGGGTCTCTCCAAAGATCCTCAGGATTTTCTATACAGGCGCTGTGGAGAGCATCCTCACACAGAACATGACATCGTGGTTTGGGAACAGCTGTGTGAAGGACCAAAAAGCTCTCCAGAGAGTGATCCGTACAGCAGAACGCTGCTGCAGGATTGCTCTCCCCCCGCTTCAGGACACCTACACCAGGAGATGCCGGACTAGAGCAGCGCAGATACTGAAGGACCCGTCCCATCCTGGCAACAAACTGTTCCAACTTCTGCAATCTGGTAGAAGGTTCCGCATGTTCCGGGCAAGGACAGAGAGACTCAAGAGGAGCTTCTATCCCCAAGCCATCCGTGCCCTAAACACACACACCCGCCCTCTCACATCATCTATAATTGACTGAGACAGGACTCTCTTCCAGACACTCTAAACCAAGGCACAATGTACATTTCAATTCCTTTAATTTTAAATATGTTTATATTGTCTATCCTGTAAAATAGTCAGATGTCTATTCATATTAATGTACAGAATTCACCTGCTTGCTGCTACTACTGCACATTCACCCAGTGTATATACTATATATATATATATATATATATATATATATATATATATAATGTTCTTCCTCTACACCCCCCCCCCCCCCCCCCCCCAATTTTTGCACATGTCGAGGAGCGTGTCAGGCTACATTTCACTGTGTGTTATACTTGTATAACTATGCATGTGACAAATAAAGAACCTTGAACTTGAACTTGAACCTTGAATGTAATTGTCCGGTGTATTTGCTGTGCAGTGTGAGCAGCTGTTGGAAGGCGTATAGCCCATCTTGAACATCCTACGACCAGTATATTGCACTCTATGTAATATTTTGTATTGTATTAATTGCAAACTGGGATTTCTGATCCATTGAAAGGTTTTTAAGCATATCTGAGACCAAAGGTTTTGGTCTAAGCTGATCGATAAATCTGCTTCCCATTTTGCAATTGGAAGGGATATTGATTCATCTATTTTAGAAAGTGTTCTGTATATTTTAGACAATAATTTGGGGGGGTTTAGATTAAAAAATTGTACCACACTTGGTGGTGTTTGTAATTCAGCTTCGCTGGGATTAAATTTCTTTTTTACTATGGATTTAATTTGTTGATATTCCAAAAATCGTTTCTTGTTGATCCCATACTGTGTAACTAGTCTGTCAAACGAGATAAAGTCTGTTCCTTCCAATATATGTTCCAAGTATTTAATTCCTTTGCAACTCCAATCTGGAAAGTTTATCATATTATTGTTTTGCAATATGTCCGGATTGTTCCAGATAGGTGTACGTTTGCATGGGATTAATGAAGACTCTGTCATTTTTAGAAACTCCCACCATGCTGTCAGAGAAGAGCTGATGTTGATGCTTTTAAAGCATTCATGTCATTTGATGTTTGAGCTGATAAATGGTAGGTCTGAAATTTCTAGGTTATTACATAGTGCCTGTTCTACATCTATCCAAGGTTCATCTAAGAGGGTGTGTTTAGACCATCTAGAGATGAACTGAAGCCTGTTGGCTAAAAAATAGTGATTAAAGTTAGGCAGATCTAATCCTCCTTTATCCTTGGTCTTTTGTAGTGTTTTTAAGCTGATACGTGGGGGTTTATCTTTCCAAAGGAATTTAGAAATATACGAGTCTAGAGATCTGAACCAATCTTGTGATGGCTTATTTGGGATCATTGAAAATAAATAGTTTATTTTTGGCAAGACCATCATTTTTATAGCGGCGACCCTTCCCATGAGTGATATGGGTAAACATTTCCATCTAGCCAGATCGCCTTCTACTTTCTTTAAAAGTGGGATATGGTTTAATTTAGTTAGATCTGCAAGCTTGGGAGAAACATTAATACCTAAATATTTTATATTTCCAGATTGCAGTGGGGAAGGAGAAGAATTATGAAAGGAGCAATTAATCAGAAGGACTGTAGATTTTGACCAGTTAATTGAGTAATCTGATATTCTTGCAAAAGAGTTTATCAATTCAATCACCCCAGAGATATTGGTGTGTGAGTTTTGGAGAAAAAGTAACACATCATCCGCATTTAGGCTGATTTTATGTTCCACGTTCTTGCATTTTATGCCCTTAATTACTGAATTCTGTCTAATTGCTGCTGCTAGTGGTTCAATAAAAATTGCAAACATTGAAGGGGAGAGTGGGCATCCCTGCCTGGTGCAGGGATGCCCACTTTATGGAAGGAGCAACCAGTTTGGTCAGGATGAGGGGGGTTATTTTGAAAATAACCCCCCTCTTAATTCATCCTGACCAAACTGGTTTCATAAAAGGTAGGCACTCATCAACAAATACACGTAGATTACTTAATTTAATAGACTACTCATGCAGTAAAAACATTGAAACTAGAGCAGGGCGATATGGCCAAAAATATTTATCACGATATATATTTGAAAATTTGCGATAACGATATAACTGACGATATAATTGATGCGAGACAAAATAAAACTCCTCAACTCCTCAATGGAGTCTTCATTAATCCCATGCAAACGTACACCTATATGATAAACTTTCCAAATTGGAGTGGTAAAGGAATCAAATATTTAGAACATATATTAGAAGGAACAGAATTTATTCCATTTGACAGACTAGTTACACAATATGGGATCAACAAGAAAAGATTTTTAGAATATCAACAAATTAAATCCATAGTAAAAAAGAAATTTAAATCGGGTCAAGTTGAACTGCAAACACCACAATTGCAAACACCACCCTGGCGCAGGGTGCCGCCAGTGCATCGAGCCACCTGGGGGGCTCTTCAACTGGTGGGGGAGGCTGTTACATCTTGCAGGAGGTCTCCTCTCTTCAGGAACTCACTCTGCAAGAGGGGGAGATATAGGAGAGGTGGACACCCTTTTTGGCTCCTACCTCAAAGCACACTGTGCGCTGTTGATCTTACGTGCTGCACAATAATGCTTAATATTTAGTATTCACTGTTATATTCTCATAGATCATCGTGATGTTGTTTATTATATTGCTCTCTTTTTCTTCTGCTTGTTTTCTCTTTTTTCTTTCTAAACAGGTGATCCAGGTGATCGATATATGTATTGTTCGTCTGCTTATTTTAATAATAATAATAATAATAATAATAATAATAATGGATTGCATTTATATAGCGCTTTTCGGGGCCCTCAAAGCGCTGTGCAATTCCACTATTCATTCACTCTCACATTCACATACTGGTGGAGGCAAGCTACAGTTGTAGCCACAGCTGCCCTGGGGCAGACTGACAGAAGCGAGGCTGCCATATCGCGCCATCGGCCCCTCTGGCCATCACCAGTAGGCGGTAGGTGAAGTGTCTTGCCCAAGGACACAACGACCGAGACTGTCCGAGCTGGGGCTCGAACCGGCAACCTTCCGGTTACAAGATGAACTGCCAACTCTTTGAGCCACGATCGCCCCATCAATCATTTTGTTGGTTTTTGTTTTTTGCCCATTATCCCCGTCCCTCTTCTCCACTGTTTTTCTTTCCCTCTTTCTTTCTCCCCTTCCTTTTCCCCAGTCAAGTCTGTCCCGTATTTAGCAAATGAAAATAAAATAAAATGAATAATAAAAGGCGAATCAAATAGACCATTACGGCAAGGCTGGGATGGTCCATTTGGTAAAGTAAATCCATTGGGCATCTTTCTTCACCTTTAGACAATAATTCTGATGGCAAAAGAGCCATCAGGCAAGACAGGCAAAAAACCCCCAAAAAACAGTTCTGCTCTGAGTCAAACTCCCGAGTGACCAATCTCCTCAACCTGTATCTATCGCTGAAAATAGACACTCTCTGGGGAAAGCTCATTCCCATTGCTTGTATCTGCATCCATGCAAGTTCCTTTTAGTAAATTATTTAATAATTGATCAACTATTGATTTATTATGCTGTACAGAAACCTGCTTAGAGAAGGATGAATACATTAGTTTAAATGAATCAACACCCCTAAGTTATACTCCCTGTCAGAATCCTAGAAGCAAAGACCAAGGAGGATGAGTGGGTGCAGTTTTTCTCTAGCTTTTCAGTCAAGCAAGGACCTACATACTGTTATAACTCATTTGAAAGCCTGACCCCTTGCCTTGTTCACCCTAATAGGAAGAGTCAAAAAACAGTTTTAGTTGTAATCATCTTTCTGGCCCTTACTCAGAGTTTCAGTCTGATTGATTAGACTTTTTTGGCAGATTTTGAGCTCAGACAAGGATTCCACGTAGATGTGAAAAAAGACATGAACTGGCTTCTCTCAAATTGTAAATGATCCATCTCATCATTTTGATTACTCAGAGGCTGTGGCAAGGGAAACAAACCATTACAGACTACAAGCCCACATTACAGATTGCTGTCCGTTCCGAGGACTGTGCTGCAGAACTTACAGATGTCTTCACAGACATCTTTAATACATCACTGAGCCAGGATGTCGTTCCCACATGCCTCAAAGCCATCATTTCTGTACTAAATAAGTCATCAACCCTCCCACTTTAATGACTACTGTCCTGTCACACTCACCTCCATCATTATGAACTGCTTTGAATGGTTAGTCATGCATCAAATCAAAAAATCTCTTCTCCCCAAACTGGATCCATTTCAGTTTGCAAACCAGTCAAACCACTCTACCAAATTTCAACTGCCCTTCACTCAGCCCTCACACATCTGGATACTAGTGACTCACTTCAGATCAGAATTCAACAAGATCATTCCCCAGCAACTCATTCACAAAACTGGATCTGCTGGGGATCAGCACCTTGCTGAATTTCCTGATAGGATGACAGCACCAGCATAAGAACACTGAATATGGAGGCTCCCTGTGGATATGTGTTAAGCCCCCTTCTCTTCACTCTGCTGACCCATGACTGCACACCATCACAAAGCTCCAACCAATTCATCAAATTTGCAGATGGCACAACTGTGGTAGGTCACATCAGCAACTATGATGAGACCTACTACAGGAGTAAAGTTAACCATCTGGTCGAGTGTTGCAGCAACAACAACCTGTCCATGAATGTGAAAAGGACCAAGGAGATCATCATAGACTTCAGGAGGATTCATTCCCTGCACACCCCACCAACCATCAATGGTGCTGCTGTTGAGAGGGTAAGCAGCACCAAGTTCCTGGGTGTGCACATCTCAGAAGAGATCTCCTGGTCAAAAAACACAACATCACTGGTCAATAAAGCCCAACTGTGACTCTACTTCCTCCGCAAACTGAGGAGAGCAAGAGCCTTAACCCCCATTATGAGCACCTTCTACAGATGCACCGTTGAGAGTATCCTTACCAGCTGCATCACTGTGTGGTATGGCTCCTGCACTGGGACCTACTGATAAAAGTTACTACTGCATCTGCTTCTGCATAAAAAAAGCCCTTTGCATTCACCTGTTCCCTCTAAACCCCCACCCCCTAGACATACAAAACTCTGAACCTCCAACATTGCCCTTTCACTGACTCCCGTACCCCACTTGCACACGAGCTTCTTACCCTTTTTATCTTTATGTTGTTTCGTGAGGGCCGTGAGAGCACTGCAATTTCAAATTCCTGTGTATGAGCGGTTTTTGACAAGAAAGCTGACTTTGATCACATGCTGCATCTTGTCCTGCACAGAAACTAAACATTTGACAGTATTTCCTGAACACCTCCTTTTGTTTATACTTTTTGATAACATTCACTTTTACAATAACGAATTACACAGCACTGGACAATAAATTTACTTAAATTAAATGTCTTTCTGAAAGTGCTGTACCTACGTTACAGAAGCAATTCCTCCACTGTTGTCATCTTCAGTGCAGAACAGCAACTTAAACTCTCACATAGGATAATTATCTTGTTAACAGAGTCGTATGCATACGACTCTGGGTACTGCAGCTTCTATTAAAAAGCTATTCATTACTAATCAAAGAATATGACCACAAGTTTGTTTTCAGCACTGTTGCCGAGCTGTCAAAATTTCACAAGTACTCCTTTTACCATAACTAGCAATGACTTTATGATTTTCTTCACAAATACAATTTTAACTCTTGGAGAAAACATTATTCACAACTGTCCCACAGAGCTATCATAAGCATAGCAACTTAAATAACCGCTGACATTTACTGACTCTTTCTCTCTTTATGTTAAGAAAGTTAACTTCAAATAATTTCTTCCTCCAAACTGTCAATGTGTCTTTTAGACACCATTTCTAAAAGACTGCTCAAAGAAGTTCACCATTAATAAATGTTTCAAATTTTAATACAAATAATCTCTCTTTATTAACAGGTTTAATACCACATGCTTTTAAGGTAGAAATAATTACACCATTACTTAGAAAGCTCTTACTTAGTCCAGCTATCTTAACTAATCATGCACTGATTTCTAACCTTTCTTCTATTCCAAAAATGCTTGAAAGAGTAGTTTCCAAACAAGGAAATGATGATTTGCAAAATAATGGTTTGTTTAAACAGTTTCAGTATCCTGGTCTGTGTGCAACAGGCAGGAATGGAGGACCCAAGTGCAGGACTCAAGACGGCAAAATTATACTCAGAACTCAACTTTATTAGTTGGACAGCAAAAAGACCTGAAAACCAAATAGACTGGGAACTATAACAAGGCTTAACAGGCAGACAGAACAGACAGCTGGGTATGAGGGTACGACGCGACACAAAGCAAGGGCTTAAATAAACACTGGAGCAATCAGGAAATGGGAGATAGGAGGGAAACACAACTGGGACAGACCTAACGAGACAAGGGAAGCAGAACCAGACACACTGCACAAAAGTCAGGGACTATCAAAATAAAACAGGAAACACATGACAAAGCACAGAGGCATGGATTTGACACTTAACGGAGGGAACACAGACACAAAACCTAAGGACTAGAAATCACAGAAAAGAGAACTACTAGAGCTAGAAATACAAAACCATAAACCAAAAGACTAGTAACGATAAACCATGATGAAATCAAAGCTCAACAGTAATACAAAAATCAAAACACTGGGTCACTGATCCAGGAAAGTAACATTCAGTCAGGGTTTATAATGTATTTTAGCACAGAAACAGCTCTAGTTAGGACCTTCTTAAGTCTCTGACAGTCGTTGTTCGCGCTTGTTCTGCTCAGTGCAGCAGGAGTGGTATTGCTGCCCAGGTTAGTGCATGCAAGGTAGTGATGTCAGTTCTCCTTCTCATGTTTAGCATGAACATGCTGTTTACATGCTGTCTGGAGCATACACACACACAGGCATTATACTGCCCAGCTTACACACACATAGATACGCACACACACCACTGACAAAATGACAAAGTCATAAAAAACTGAAATGATAGAACACCTGTCAGACATGACATAACTCTGGGGTTGGTAGAATGGGGTTTAATTTTGACTCTGCAATATGTACATTCTGTTAGGTGATGGCAGAAATTCACACATAAAATATCACACATAAAAATTAAACAGATCAATTCAAATTAATCTGTGAAGTATGTCTGTTTCATAGACTGCCATAAGAAAGCCTTAATATCAGTCATAACTAAGTTGACTGTTCCCAACATTTTTTGTTACCAAGCTAAGGTTAACTAGTCTGGATATTAAAGCTTTACCAACAGACACATAAAACTGCTCTTAAGCTTGAGAATAGGAAGATTGTCAAAGATGGTTTGTCTGCTGGCCTGTGTAAAGTTAATCCATTTTTTATGAGATTACAATACTGGCAGCTCAATCAGCATGCAGCACAGCATGCAGGAATGCAGGCTGCTGATCATGCTGCTATTTCTGCTTTTGTGATGCATCTAAAGCTGGCTTTCTAAAGAACACTATGTTCTGTTTACGTCTGTGGCAGTATTGACTGATAACGTGTTCAAGCGTATTAAATCCAGTGACAGTTCCTGAGGTCAAGGGTTGGAGAATTCACTGCATCCTTGTCAGAGTGGATGATAACCATTTTAAAACTAATATGTTCCAACAGTATGTTTGCATGCAAGTGTTGTGGATAGGTTTGTTACTGAACAAAGCAATGCCATGAACGACATCAAGGAATGTTTGCAAACTAAAGAGAAATCAAGTCTGACTTACTTTGCGGTGTAGGGCTAGTTTTATCTAAAGAACTTCTCTACCCTGCTGTACTGTTTAAGGAGTCAGTATATGTTGCTTTAATAGACTCCCATTAAAGGCAGAGCAGTTTCATTCAAGTAAGTGCTAAAATACTGCGAGGCTAGTGTGCCAAAAAGACTTCTGGAGATATAGTGAAAAGGAATCTGTCATTTTTTTTCTCAAAGACCTTCATTGGATGCACATGATTTGTTCTGGTTACAAATGCTAATTGCATTTTAATGTGTCATTAAAAATAAACCCATAGATCAAATGGTAGGATAGTAATTGGGGTTTAGAGACTTAGTGGCCCCTTAGGATACATAATCTGACTTTCAGAAGTAAGGATGGAGCGTTCTTAACAGTGCTGGATTTTAGTACAAACACTGATAAAAGACTAGTGTTTTCTGTCTAACCACAGTATATCTAGTCAGGTGCTATTCAGCTCAGAGGTCCCAAGCTTATGAAGGCAATACATGATGCAAGCAGAACGGAGGGGATGCAGGATCCTCTGTGACTAAATGCAGACAATAAGAATGCTTCCACTAGTGGAGGTGAGCCAAAATTGTAGGAGCTTTGAGTTAAAATATGTATGCAATCTGTTAAACCAACAGAGCATGTGCAGGTTAAGCTGGGCAGTATAAGCTCTGCGGGTGTGTGTGTACATGTTTCGACATCTTTCTGAGGACAGAAAATTGGCATGCTACTATATTTGTGGGGACCAACAGTCACTTATGGGGACAAAGTGCCCGTGTTTTAAGGCAATTTTGAGGCTTAAAATGTGGTTTTATTGTCAGGTTTACAATTAGGTTATGGTTAGGTTTAGGAAGTGAGGACTGAGCCTGTCTCCAGCCAGAGACAGGAAGGGCACTGTCCGTGCCCCCAATGGGTTGCCCCGTCAAAACCCCAGAAAAAGTTCTGGGAAGAGTTCTTCCCTTGGCAGACCGTGGTCCACTGTGAGGCGCTCATCTCCTCCTGATGAGCCCTGTTTTTTGTTAGTTTTTGTATTGTGTTGTTTCTTGTAGACTTTAGGGTGAGGGCTAGGATTAGGCATTCATTTTTGATGGTTAGGGTTAAGGTAAGTGGCTAGGGAAAGCATTATGTCAATGACATGCCTTGTTCACTGTAATCAGAAGGTCAGTGATTTGATCCTTGGTTTCTCCTGTTCATATCCAAGGGAATTCTTACACGAAATATCCCTAAATTGTTCCTGATGCATCAACCAAAATTTGAATGTGTATGACAATTCAAAAAAGCACTTAAAGCCATACTAAAATAATGAATTGGTCAATTTGGTGTAGCAAACATGTTTTGAGTGTTTAGTTCAGAGTACCAAAGAACTAATATCAGTCAGTTTGTTTTTTAGATAAAGAAATCAAAAACGTCACCAGAAATGAATGGAATGAACACTAAAATGCTCTGTGTCCAGTATACATGTGAACAGACCATTCTTTTTTTAAAGTTACGGAAATATAATAAATTTACACTTTGACAGTATCTAAGTCTGATGTCACAGTCACATTATTTGCCTAACAAAGAAAACAAAAGATACGTATGAGTCACCTGCAGCTGAGTACTGACTAAACAGAGTATTCCTTAAAGAAACTCCCACAGAAAAGCATGTAAACTGAACTGAATGTATGCAGTACTTTCAGACACCATACACAAGTGTTCACAAACAGACATACATAATCAAAAAATCCCATATAGAGAAGAATATATTTTTTCTTTTGCTGGAAAGGTGGGAGATAAGCTTCTGAAATCTTCCCGTCAGACGTGGCTGCCCTGATCTGTTGTTTTAACAGAATTAGGAGGATCTGAGGTGGATTATTGTTGGGGCTGAACCAACACTGTGTAGGACTGCTGGGCTGTACTTAGATGTTTCCATGCATTTTATACTGTTGTCAGAGTGATGTGACAGGCTATGAAAGGCTTTTCTGTGCACACAGGCTGAGATGTGGGGAGGAGGAATGCAGCTTGCTATTGGACTCTGCTGGAGACACAATGATTAAGGAAAAGACATATTACTATTCGCCCTATGAATCCAGGATTAAATAAATTCCAAACTGATTACATTTTGGCAAGAGAAACTTTTTCACTGAAAACTCATGTTCTGTCAATGCCAAGTTGAACTAACTCTGTCATGCAACTGTTGACTGATTGGTCACACAGAGTTCATTTGACAGGGTTGAAATGGAATTAAAACTTTATCCAACAACTTACCTCTTTTTCACACAGATACTTACATTCTGCTGGAACTAAAGGAAAACTCTCCACAAGGAGTTGTGCTGCTCTTACAAACAGCAAAATAGGATTGATGTCTTTTTAAAAATGTTTTTTGTTTAACACTTCCAAATATTATTCTCTTTTCTTTGGCTGTTCAACTGGTATAACTTATTATGTTCCTAGATTAAAGAGAGACCCTGTGGGTATTGCCAAAAATCATTTTGAGAAATGGAGGACTTCACCACCCGAGGTCAATCCAAGAAGAGAGCAGTCATTCCAACAAAAGTAAGTAACTGTACGTTGTATCTGTAAAATAGCATATAATGCTCAAATGTACAATGACTACTAAAGTCATTGTACAGTACTAAATGAGTATGAAAATCATTTAGTAATTTTAGTCATTTAGCAAAGGCAAACATTTTTTTCCTACTAGCCAGAGAGGGTGAACTTCTGTGACAGGAAAAATAAGTCATCTTGTGTTGAAGTCTCAGCTCCCTTGCTCTGTGACTGCTGAAAAGACTTACTGGATGAGTTCATGATTGCTAGTATAATCTCAGTGTGAATGCAACATGATATTCATTTACAGAGTCAAAAAGGATAATAACACACCGTATGATCTATTAAAGCGGTCCCCAACCCCTAGGAGTCGTTCGGTGCTGGGCCATGAGAGTTGAGGGTCGGGTGTGAAATTTATGGTTTTCAGGGGTTTTATTGTTTTTTATCATTATTTTTTTTAAAACGTTTTTATCATTAACTTGGTTTCCCTTGGGTTTTTTCCTGTGTGTTATGAATTAATCTTCTTTTTTGTTGGTACCGGTACTGGTTTTATTTTGTTGTATTTATCCGCGACACCTTAAAGGCTGGTCCATGAAAATATTTTCAGACATAAACTGGTTTGTGGCGCTTTTAGAACTGAAGAAGCTTTAAAGATGAAAGGTGGACCATCCTCATGAAACTTAAAGAAATCCAGACTCCTTAGACTGCGAGAACAGAGAACCTTCACAGACAACAAATACATACTAGACTCCAAAATGCCAACCATCCACTTAACTCATTAGTGTCCCTCCTCTTGGTCCCATTTGTGTGACCCATAGACTCAGCATTGAGACAATTTTACCCAGATTTGAATCTAACTTCTACAACTTCTAATACAGTCTTACAAACGACCATTTAATTTCAAAAATGGATCGAGATCTTTTTTTCTCAATTTTCACTTTGCTTGATTTGACATCGATTTTACGCAGCCACCTCCCACTAAATGGACAGCAGTTTTCTTTCTCTCTAAGGATGATAGTTAACTCTAATAAATTTTTAAAATAATTAAGTATTAGCATGCTGAGCAGGAAGCACAAGCAAGTTTCCAGTAAAGGACGGGTATATGAACTTTTTTTAAGACTGACAAAAAGACTTAAAACAATTACTTGTTACACAAATACTGTTTGAAAAGTTGTCTGTATAAGAATTATCTGGTGTTTACTCTCTGTCAGCTCTCTGTCACTGTGTAGATGACCGTATCAGTTAAAGTGCATACTGTTAGTGTAGCAGGTTGGAAAAGGCTACATGTTTATCTTTGTAAGGAAACCAAATACCCCCTTATTTTTTGTTTATTATTGTGACTTATTTTGACATTGTTATGCATTGCCAAACCAAGGTTATATCTCATTATGCCAGTAGATGGTGCTCTTGCATTGCTGTGGAACTACCAGAGAGACTCTAGCTATAGGCTCTGTGCATAGAAGTACGTAAGTAAGCTATTAAGACTAGGCTGTACACTTTTTTCGTGTTTTCCACCAAAGCAATAAGTTCCATTAGAGCAGCCTTTCAACGCCTCTCTCTATCCCTCACTAACAAAGTTGACCCAGACAACAAAGTAAAGCTAGTTTTCGGCTACGAGCCCGACACATAACCCAACACATTAGCCAGAGGTCCCTTTACTACGGTTCAAAGCCACGGACCTGTTATATAGACGCGGAATAGTTTTCTATATAAGATCGCTGCAAAACGTGCAGCCTTACCTAATGTCCACTCTACTGTTACTCATTTTATATTAAGATTTAAAACTCTAGTTTAGGACTGCCACAAACGATTATTTTGATAGTCGACTAGTCACCGATTATTTTTGCGATTAGTTGGCTAATCAGATCATGCATTCATTGGACGTAAAACGTACAGCTTATATTCCCCAGCATGCATCTGCTCTTATACAACTGTCATTAGCTTACAGCTTTAAGTGTTTAAGGTATGTACTAACTAAAAATAAAGATAAGATGATAGTTTATTAAGTTTTAATGAAATTTGCAGATTGTTTCGGTGAAGTTTAATAAACTCAGCCGTCTGGTCCTTGCTATCTTGCTACCTCGTATTGTGGATGGATTATCTCAGTTGTTTTCCTGACTAAGTTTGGTCCGTTTATAGCAACCTGCCATGCAATTACATTTGTCCCTAACCACGAGAAACCCTCACGTTAACTTTTATATATTTTAACCATATTAAAATAAATAAATAAATAAAAGGGAGTTTTCCCTTCCCACTGTCGCCAAAGTGCTTGCTCATAGGGGGTCATATGATTGTTGGGTTTTTCTCTGTATCTATGAAGCGCCTTGAGGCGACTTTTGTTGTGATTTGGCGCTATATAAATAAAATTGAATTGAATTGAAAAAAGAAAAAACTTTTATCAAGTGCAAAAGGGTTAGCGGCCATCCTTTAGCTTCACTGTGCTAATGTTATGCTAACATGGCTGTTTTGCTAGCAATCACGTAGCACATCATTATATATATAGCTCAACTTCAGTAACCCTACAAATGTCACTGCTGTTCAGTCTTCTGTCTTCATTTATGTTGGAAGTGACAGCAGAGCTGTACTTTTTAATTTTTTCAGAAATCTCTCAGTCAGAACATGGCATATCATGTTTAGGTGGAAACTAGCAAGCTAACTTTCTGCTAACTTCTAACTCCGTTAAATTTAATAAATTCTGTTTTCATGGATGCCTGGATGTTAAACTTAATTGTTACACCTGGTGAAGCAGCAACGTTGATCATTTTATTAAAGATGAAAGAATTTAGACAGTTTTCAACTCTCAGTGATGCCGCAGTGTTCGTTTGACTTTGGGACCTGAAACAGATGGAGTTTTGGACCTATATTACTCCGCGAGACTCCTGACTACCTTAGCTGTAATGCTCCGGCAATCCGTCAAACGGTGCACCTTCATATCTTACCAAAGTCGTACTGAAACATGTTGGACAGATTTCTGCGAGCGGTGTACTACATAAAATCGGTTAGTAAGCACAACCAGAATTCACAAATAAGGCGCACTGTCGATTTTTGAGAAAATTAAAGGCTTTTAAGTGTGCCTTATAGTGTGTAAAATACGTTATACAGAATAAAAGAATATTCCATGAAAATGGCACAATTTGAGTCCCTCTCACCTCTTATGGTGTATTTCATCTATTGGGTCACCAAACTTTCTATTTAAACAGCTTTACATATATATTGAAATGTACCCTTTAATACAGTGTAAAAAAACTGAACTAATTTTTATCTTTTCATGGGAAATAATACAGTTTTTTCATTTGACACCACCTATTTTGTCATGTCCCTCATGGCCTTGATGAAAGTTTACTTTGAAAATACCAAATAAAACAATTTAAAAAGTCAATAAATTTTGGTATCAACCTAAACATCTATTTGTGCTCTTTTGCTGTTGATATTTCTTTTTTTCAAATTAATTGTTAATTATTCATTAAAATTACAATTATTCCTGTACCTGACTAACCCTTCAACCCCGTTACATGAATGATCCCACCCCCATAAATACAATGGTGTGATCCAGAATTTCATATACATCAGGAAGTGACATCACTGAAGTCTTTTGGACAACAGGACCACAGAGACAGGGAAGTTGCTCCCATCTTTTCCTTTATTTTAGTCATTTATCTTGTGATATTGTGGTCGTCAACCTCAATGACTCAACACCGTAACATGAAAAAAAGATATAAAACTATTATTAAAATGCATCACTTTAATATCAAGCAGCGGTATGCCTTCTGCCGTGCGCTGAAGAACAACATGTCAGGGGAGGAGACTTTGATACCTGTTGACTTCTCAGAAAACTACAGCTGTAAATACAGTTTTCAAGTTCAGGTGGTCCACTTTAGGGCTTCACATCAGCAGGCCACCCGTCATACTGGTGTGTTGTATGTTGGTGGACTCTCAGAGCCTGTATGCTTTAGCACCATCTCCCCCAGTAGACTTAAAGACCCTCCAGCAATATGGCAGCACCTAAATCCTGGGCTAGATTACCTTCAAGGCCAACATCCACAAGTGTCTGTGCTGCACTTTTTAAGCCTGTACGCAATACAAACAACGAAGAAACTTCTACCTTTTCACTACAGAAGAGGATTCAAGGCTGGTTCTTGAAATTTTTTCGAGGCCAGTCATGGAAAAGGAGCACCAGATGGTGTCGGGGGAGCCTTAAAAAGAGCAGCTGACATGATGGTAGCAAAGGGGCATGACATGCCAGATGCAGAAGAGTTATTCAGGGCCTTGTCTGAAACAAACACAAGTGTGAAACTGTTCTTTGTGAAAAGTGAAGATGATGAGGAAGCTATGAAGAAAATGCCAAAGCAGATACCAGCTGTTCTTGGAACCATGACAATTCACCAGGTCGTTACTGTAGCTCCAGGAGAACTGATGGTTCGTGATGTAAGCTGCATTTGCACAACACGGAAGCAGTTTAACTGCAAGTGCTTCAACACAGCTGTATTACAGACAGGCAGTGGGGGCGGGGGGGGGGGATCCGGAAAAAGAAATCCAGTGGGAAAGTCCAGAGCTGGTTGGTAAATGGTGTATTCTCAGATATGATGATGATTTGTATTGTGGAGCAGGGAAATTATTTTACTGCTATTGTTAAATAATCATCATTATTACCATTGCATTAATAATATAATCTGGAGTTTATATTGCATTCACGGGTTGAACAGTGTGTGTCTTTCAGAAAGACTAAGTGGCAGGCTGACAGGAAGTTGCAGAGAGTTTGCAGAAGTGAAAGCAGGAAGTTATTTTGAGCAGCAGGCTAAGACAATCATTGCTTTAACAATGTAACAGATAGCTTTAAGATGGCCTTAAGATGTTTATGATGATGTTAAATTTGTATTTCAGGTGCAGTTATGGCTATTTTATACATATTGCATATCTGTGCTTATTTGAGTTGATGTTCAGGTTCATTAATGGTCTAAAGCTTCACTAGTGAGAGTGTCTAGATGATCCATGCTGAGGGAAAACTAGAACATAGAAGGAATTGCAATACATGCTTACACAACAGTTCATTTTAATATCTTTTATATGTTCACATTCTTGTATTAAGCTTTTAGTAGAGGTTCTTGGTTAAAACATTTATTTAGTAGAAGACATACACATAGTCTCAGTGAGCCTCTGGTCTGGTAAAAGGTCAGAAGTGCGAGAGGTGACATAGAGGCTGAGTGAGGTCGTGACACACACACATGAGTTAGAATTATTTATAGGAAAAAGGTTCGTCATGTCTGGTTGGAACTGCGAAAGTGTCTCGGTAAAAGAGGAACCGTCCTTGTCGTCTCGGCAAGAAAGAGGAACTGAAAGGTAGAAAGGAAGTGCCGGCTATGAAAATAGAAGATGATGTTCTTTCAAATTGGGTTAAAAGTCATTGTGGTGTTGATCTGATCTATGTATAAAATGTATCTGTGACGTTAAAGGGGCGTCATTAAATTTAAGCCCTGACAGTATAAAAATCTGTGTATGCTTTGATTAAGTTGAAGACCACTTGCTGTCTGCGTACAGAGTTGTCTTCCCACACGTGTGTGTTCATTAAAATCATTGTTTGACCAAGAGCTTCTGGACCATGGGTGGTTTGTACTCTCCTTCCTCAATTTTGAACCTTAACATTTGGGGGCTCGTCCGGTGGTTGAGGAGGGAGGATTGGAGGTGTAGATGGAGAAATTTGGTCTTAGGTGGTCTGACGGGCAGACATGAATTCCAGTGGTCGAAGTGAGTGGGCATAAGCCGGCTTATCCAAAGGTAAGGCACTACCTGTTGAATTATTTCCAAAGTGTGCCAAATTGGATATGATAAAATTTAAGTCTACTCACTGAAATTACTGGTGGATGTCTGTTTTGATTTTGATGAAAAATCTCATGAGTTGAAGCAGTTAGAGTTCTGCTAAGAAGAAATGAAAGCAGTTAAAGTCTGCTAAAGCAGTTAGAGTCTGCCAGGAAAAGTTTAAATACTGGGTTGAAGTCCCAAAGAAATTGAGTTAGAGTCTCAAGTAGTTTGGTAGGGAATTTGGTCATTTTGTGGGTTAAAGTCCCGGTTGGTCATTAGGTCAGACCTTTGTTGGTCATTTTGTGGGTTAGAGTCCCCATTGTCCATCAGGGTAGATCTGCCTCAGTCATACACTTGTTTTGGGTGTTGATTGTTGTTTCAAAATATTATAAATTATTTTAGGACGGCAGTTAGAGTCTGCTAGGAAGCGCAGTTCTCGGAGGTAACGCTCCCTCCCGGCCAAGGACGCTTGGCCCTGACCTATCGGCGAATAGGGTTAGTACGGTCGGCAACCGGGAAGAACTTGGGAACCTTCAAAATAGCTAGGAGTTAGAGTCTCCTTACCGTTTGGAACGGTAGTCTGCGCTTTTTTGGCCAGCAGAACTTAAACTTAACTTAAAACTTCAGGGTAAGCCTTGGCTGTGTAATGCCAAAAATAGAGCTTCAGGCAAAGTTTGGGTTGGTTAACGCTTATAAATTTATTAAGGAAATAGAAATCGGGCCACGGTCCGGGACCGAGACTGGTTAATTGGTCGCAAAAAACTCAGGGAGTTTATCCGCTGGGCGGTTATTTTAAATTTGTCGAAATTGTGTAGGCGCTAAAGCTGACAGATCTGACAGTGGTTGTAAATATAAGATGTCTTTGTAATATAAAATAAGAGATCTCTGTGTGAAAGGAGTCTGAGGCAATGCTGGAGCTATTTTTAGACGGTGTGTGTGTGAGTGAAAATGCAAATGAGTAAGCAGTGAACTGTTTAAACCACAGTTGGTTTCACAAATACTGCTGCAAACATTGTTGAGTGTGTTTAAAATGCCATTTATGTTTATTAGAGGACTATAAATAAAGTATTGAGTTGCCGTAGTGGATGTATAGTAATTGACTGAGTTTGGATGTAGATATATAAATATATTGAGTGCACTGTATATACTTAAGATTAACATATTACTTTCAGTAGTAACTTTTCTCCAGCATTAGTTGCTGGTGTGGTTTATTTTTTCAATTTCTTGTGTGTGCGGTGAGAATCAATGGAGGTTTCAATTTTTCGTTTGTTTGTTTTTGACTTGCTCTTTCTGATTATGACAAGCATGTCTAAAATACTCTTAGGAAAGTGTGTTTTGAGTTATATTCCTCAACTCTAGTCACAGTTTAAGTGTGTGAATGCGGTGACTAGAAGGTTTTGAATGAGGAATAAAGGTGTGAGAGGTATTTCTTTGGTGATGTAAAGTAGGATGTTTTAAAGTTTGAAAGTGTTTTTAATTTGAGAGAGGCATGAGTAATGTTATAAGAGTTTGAGTTTCTTTTTCTTTCAGTTCAAGAACGCATAAGTACATACACTTGGTACACCCGTTTACTCTTTGACTTTATTAAAACAGACGGTGTATTTGAGTCTGAATTTCAGTAATTGTATGTTGATATGGTAATTTAGTTTATGTTAGGTGAAGGAGATGTCCATCTCTGCGTCTTGCAGGATTGAAAGTGAGCACGTTGAAGGTTGTGATGTGAATGCTGTGAGTACTCGATTTGAATGATTCTGTGTGATGTGTACAAAATAATAAATAATAATAACACTATGAAAGATTATAGTAGAGTGAGTGCAAGGCGGTGTGTGAACAGAGGAAGTCTGCAGAGTGTGTGTGCGTGAAATAAGGGTGTATTGTTTTTACATCAAGATTTAGTAGAACTAAAGTAGAACGTTACAAACAAACAGATAAAAAAGTAAAATGAAGAGAGAAAATAACTGACAATTACATTAATGAATAGAAAACACACATACACAAAGTGCCATATGTGAAATTATTCTAGGAAGGAATCAGAAGTGAGATAGTTTAATATAAGATGCAATGAAGGAAGCAGCTTACACTCCTTTAATTTCCAGAGCCAGTGTGTTCCCTCCCCTGCCCACTTGGCCCCCGTATCAGGCGAGTATGGAAGGCTGGATAGCCCATGACGGGTAAGATCCCACCTCGAAACCCTGGGACAACCTAAGGCAGGCACAGTCACGATTACTCGGCCTCACTCAGTCCCTGTGAGCTCAGACTCATGGGTGAGATGAAGTGAAGAAGATGGGACCTCAAGGGTAAAGCCGCTGGGCTAAGGCGAAGGGGGTAAGTGGCAAGTGGAGCCCTACCTTCTAGCTGAGGACAAGGAATGCTGCTATTTAAGGTGGGAAATCAGAATTTGGGTTAGCAAATTTGGGAAGGAGTAAATTGACTGTTTAAAGGTAAAATTATGAAGGAGTCTGACACACTGCAAAAGCAACATATGCAAATTGACATACACAAACATAAAATACACTTGAGTTTGAAGCTGAGGAAAGTGAGTTATGAAAACAAACGGTGATTAAAGTAGTTTTAAAAGAGTGACTTAGGAGTGCTCTCTCGTACTGAGTGATCAAAACCAGTGATCACTGTAGAAAGAAATAAAATAATTTAATAAGGTGGTAATGTTTAAACATATGTTTCTGTTGTTACAGCAACACATTGAGAGATGACTCAGTATGCAAATTAGTTGAAGTGAGTGGTGACGAAGGAGTTTCCTGTGTGTGTGTGTGTGTGACTGAGGCTTTCAGAAGAGGAAGCATAGCAGACAGAAGAGAAGTGCAGATTGGGGTAGGAAATTTATAGTTTAGTGATTATATGTTGTCGTAAGGGGGTCTTATGCTGAATTTAAGTATGTTAAAGAGCATAAGGGGGTGATTTTCTTGTGCAAATTGTGTGGTTTTAACAAGACTTTCGGTGTATTGAGGAGGTGAAATTATGTGGTGGCAAAACTTTTGTGTGTTTAAGGTTGTTGAGGTTGTTGTGGTGATGGGTTGATTCGGTCAGTTAGGTTTGGGTTGTTGTTTTTGTTTTTAATAGAGGGAGTTTTAGGAAACATGGACATGTCTAAGAATTGGCCCATTATTTTGTAACAGTGCACTTAAAGAAAACCTGCCAGGTGATTTTGTTTTGTGTTTTGTGAGCTAATAATCAGCTCTATTTTTTTTCATTTCTGTTTTAAGCAGGCCTGCAACAGTGAATAACGGCGCTGAAAATTCTCGGGAAGAGCAAATATAAGGGGGCTTTCCAGATTACAATTGGCTGAGGAGAAAGCTACCTGTGGGGACTATTCAGGTCGTAAGTCCCTGTAAAAAGGATTTTATGCGAGTCAATCCAGTCCAAAAGCATAAAGAAATATTTTCCTATGGAAAATAAAAAATGACTGAGCTCATTTTGCCGAGGGTGGAGAATCTGATCTGAAGCTCCACTATTAGCAAATATATGGTGTGACTGCATGTGAATGTGTGGCTGGATGACGGGGGATGAATAAATGTGGACAAACAATTGGCTTTTACTAGAGAAAATTTTTGTTTTATTAAGTGGGGTTAGATTATGGGATTATAGTATATGGTTGGGAGAATGCCAAATGTTAAAGGGGAAACATTTTCTTAATTGGAGGAACACATGACTGATAATTGTTCTGTTTTAAGTTTATTTTTATGACATAGATTGGAGCATGAGTGGGGAAAACTGAGCATTTTAAGTTTTGTATAGTATTGTGACACATGGAATGTGTCAAAATAAAAGGGGGAATTTAGGGTTTAATAATTTAGGATTATTTCAGGACTTTTTGGGGTTTTTGGTCATTTGGATATGCTAAAACTGAAACTGTTATTTTTATGTTAAGGTTAAAGGATTAAAGTGAACTGAATCCTGTTTAGAAGATACAATACCAGGGTTTTAAAGCTGTGTACAAATCTTAGAGGGAAATTGTGGGACACGTTGACAAAAAGATATCCTTTGGGGAAAATTAGTGAGGGTTGAAGGAGGAGAACAGGTTTGATTTCTTTTGATTTCTAGAAGTAGTGGTTATAATGTAGGCTTACACAGACAGATATTACACAGAAACACACATGACAGTATTGATTCCAGGCAAAAGGCCTCAAATTCATTTAGCTTTTAACTGAACTTAAAGAAGGACCAAAGAGGAAGGAAAGCATATATTTTGGTTAAGTCTGATAAACTAGAATTAGAAGGTATTGTTACATTAAAAGGAGCAAAATGAAATAAAAAGGCTATACCAAAAACGGGTTATAACATAGGAAATGTGAGGTTAAAATGAAGTTAGTGTTAACACACAGGAGTTGTTTCAAGGCAGCATTTAGCTATGATGAAATGTATGCAGGAGTAATTGCTTATATGCTTAAACTTAATTGATTAAAGTGGTTATTTTCTTTTGGAGCTTTTAGTAGAATAGGCGCTTATAATGATTTTCTTGTTAAAAAGGTGACTTAAGATTAGAGTGAAGGAACTTGACAGGATGTTGATGATCAGATAAGGGAAAATAGAGCAAGCAACCGGACGTGAAAGCAGCGCTTAAAGGTTTTAAAGTGATGAGTAACGTTGAAGAATATATAAATACAAGTCAATAAGTTAAGAACATAATTAGGATCAGGCTTTTGATTACAGAAGTCCCAAATATGATAAGTTAGGGAGGTGCAGGAAAAGGTGTTTTGTTTCCTTTGCAGAACATCTCGGCGACCACAGGAGGGGCGAGGATCCTGGAGATGTCGAGGCCTCATGGACCACAAGAGAGGGACCGAGAAAACCTAAGCTTACACATGGAGTGTTCTCGAAGGGGAGCTGGTGTTTATTACCGGACCAATTAGATGACATGAGGTTGTCTGATTTGCTGAGCGAGGACACAATGTATTGCGACCTCTGGTGTTCCAGAGGTCGAGAGAGGGAGTGTGGAGCAGGGAAATTATTTTACTGCTATTGTTAAATAATCATCATTATTACCATTGCATTAATAATATAATCTGGAGTTTATATTGCATTCACGGGTTGAACAGTGTGTGTCTTTCAGAAAGACTAAGTGGCAGGCTGACAGGAAGTTGCAGAGAGTTTGCAGAAGTGAAAGCAGGAAGTTATTTTGAGCAGCAGGCTAAGACGATCATTGCTTTAACAATGTAACAGATAGCTTTAAGATGGCCTTAAGATGTTTATGATGATGTTAAATTTGTATTTCAGGTGCAGTTATGGCTATTTTATACATATTGCATATCTGTGCTTATTTGAGTTGATGTTCAGGTTCATTAATGGTCTAAAGCTTCACTAGTGAGAGTGTCTAGATGATCCATGCTGAGGGAAAACTAGAACATAGAAGGAATTGCAATACATGCTTACACAACAGTTCATTTTAATATCTTTTATATGTTCACATTCTTGTATTAAGCTTTTAGTAGAGGTTCTTGGTTAAAACATTTATTTAGTAGAAGACATACACATAGTCTCAGTGAGCCTCTGGTCTGGTAAAAGGTCAGAAGTGCGAGAGGTGACATAGAGGCTGAGTGAGGTCGTGACACACACACGAGTTAGAATTATTTATAGGAAAAAGGTTCGTCATGTCTGGTTGGAACTGCGAAAGTGTCTCGGTAAAAGAGGAACCGTCCTTGTCGTCTCGGCAAGAAAGAGGAACTGAAAGGTAGAAAGGAAGTGCCGGCTATGAAAATAGAAGATGATGTTCTTTCAAATTGGGTTAAAAGTCATTGTGGTGTTGATCTGATCTATGTATAAAATGTATCTGTGACGTTAAAGGGGCGTCATTAAATTTAAGCCCTGACAGTATAAAAATCTGTGTATGCTTTGATTAAGTTGAAGACCACTTGCTGTCTGCGTACAGAGTTGTCTCCCCACACGTGTGTGTTCATTAAAATCATTGTTTGACCAAGAGCTTCTGGACCATGGGTGGTTTGTACTCTCCTTCCTCAATTTTGAACCTTAACAGTATCCAGGCATCATTCTAAACATACAAACAACACAAGTCCAGGTCAAATGCATGCATCGTGTTGGGTCAAACCGATTGTTCTGGCCGCATCAGGATGATATCTTCTGGTACCTGTTTGATGATGTCCTTGAACTCATTCCACCCCCATGGGCTGTGACAAAGTGTGGAAGTCTTGAAAGAGGTGTGGAACTGACTCAAAAGATGAATTCATGAAACAAAAGGCACATTCATGCATATATACAGACACACACACTGATGCAGGCACACACATGCAAAAACACTCTGACACAGACACATTGAAATCGTTAACTGATTATTATTGTTATTACTTCAACCAGTTCATCAAGTTTAATTGTAACCCTGTTACCATCTTCAACCCTGTTATGCTAGTCTCAACCCTGTCACACCTACATTTTCATATATTATTTTGTTAAAATGTTGAAAAAATAATTTAATGTTTGGGGATTTCTGTCTAAAATATTGAGCACTATCATCTGATCATTGATTTTGATTACAATTCTTAGTTAAACAAAATTTTTGATGAAAAATGACAAGATTGCTTTCATTCATTAGTTACATTTCAGGATTTAAGAGAGTAAAAATGTGTGATTTTATGTCATTTTTCTATGTAAAATTATTGAATTGGTATGGGGGACATCTAATTACTGTAAACATATTGATTTCTTTAGAAATACATTTTAAGATAATATTCAGAGAGCCTCCAAACTCATGAAAGTGGCCACTTTCATGAGTAAATCATATATAAATAATATAAGGCTTACATGATTTACTCATGAAAGTGGCCACTTTCTCATTACTTTCATATTTTTTTTTAGTAAGTATACAAAACATACAAGTTTCATTATATAATTTTTCAAGGGATCTTATATGTGTTTTCACTCTTGTATGCTTTTCATACAAGTTTCATACAAGACAGATGCAAACTTTATAAGATTTATATATATCTTTTCCATATGGGATCGCCCAGCCCTATTCTCGAGCATCTCACACTTCTGATAATCAGTTGTCTGCTTGACATTTATTCATCTGTGTAAAAACTATAAATTTAATCTCAGCAAAAAAAAGCAAAACAGTAACATTTTTATGTTATTTAAGGGACTTATATTACATGTTTAACCTGAGTAGCGAGAGACGGCGGTGGGTTTCATAATGATTTGCCGGGAGTCCGGTGTTCTCACCGGCTCTAGTGAGTAGTGATGGGATTTCCGGCTCTTTTTAGAGAACCGGCTCTTTCGGCTCGGCTCACTAAAAAGAGCCGGCTTTCGGCTTCCAACCAGCTCTTCAGGTTGTTTTGTTGCTTTAATTAATTTATTATTAACAATAATATAAAATTATGCACAAAAGGAATTACTAATGTAAAAAAAAAAGTGGTTTTATTTATATATGTTTATATAAATATATGCGGTGAGACAAAACACGTACAAACTCCAAAAAGCACATACAAATTCCAAAGCATGTACAAACACATTTCTAGCATTAACTGAACTTCCAAAACAGAGCTACCTAGATCACTTAAATTACACAATTGAAAGCATGTGTATTGTTTGTTTATTTATACACAAGCACTCATATATATTCAAATGATTAAAAAGAAATCTTCATTTACCTGCCAACTTTTTGATCGTGGCTCAAAGAGTTGGCAGTTCGTCTTGTAACCGGAAGGTTGCCAGTTTGAGCCCCGGCTCGGACAGTCGCGGTCGTTGTGTCCTTGGGCAAGACACTTCACCTACCGCCAACTGGTGATGGCCAGAGGGGCCAATGGCGCGATATAGCAGCCTCGCTTCTGTCAGTCTGCCCCAGGGCAGCTGTGGCTACAACTGTAGCTTGCCTACACCAGTGTGTGAATGCGAGAGTGAATGAATAGTGGAATTGCATAGCGATTTGAGGGCCCCGAAAAGTGCTATATAAATGCAATCCATTATTATTATTATTATTATTGTTACTACCACACACCAAATCTGGTCGTTGGTACTGGCTGGCTTGTGTAGCCACTAGGTAACAAAAGCTCAACACTGCGCCTAGCATTCTGGTCTTTTGTACATGTTTTGAGTTTTTATGTGCTTCTGATTTTTTACGTGTTTTGGAGTTTTTACGTGTTTTGGAGTTTGAAGCACGTACAGACCCTGAAGCACGTACAAACCCTGAAGCACGTACTTTTACAAATTTAAAGTGAAACAACACAAAACACTGCAAACCACAACACAATTAAATATAAATTAAAATATGAAAACAAAAAGAACATTCATATTCTCTGTCATATGGGCCTGCATGAATAAACTTTCTGAATCCTTTATCATCTGCAACTGAAAATAGTTGTGGATGATTACTATACCTTTCTAATGTGACGTTGTTGTCCCTGGCTCTCTTTCTCTGTTTCTCCCTCCCGCTCTGTTCCTGTGCTACTGCGAGTGTAACTACCGCTCCTCCCCCCTCTTCCCAGCGCAAAGCACAAGGGTTGCATGCGGAGTGAAGCGGAAAAAATGTGCGAGAGAGAGGGTGAGAGAAAGAAAAAAACCAAACAAACCCACAGCTCGCGATAAGGAGCTGGCTCGTGTCGTTCACGTCAAAGAGCCATTTTATTCGCGACCGACACATCACTACTAGTGAGCCTTGAACCCCGGCTAGCTATCAAGCTGGTGGGTAACAGACGCGTTTGGAAATATGTGGTGTCTTGATAAACTGAGCAGATATTTGAAGTTTACACAGCTACATTCTTGCCTGAAAATATGTTAAACGTTTATTTTGTGACCCAGAAAGAATAATAAGAGTAATATTAAAACTAACTAGCAGCCCGCCATTGTTGGAAACTGAGCAGGGCCACGCCATGAATTCTGGGATAGGTTGGGCCACGAAGTATACACCCGACCCATCCTTCAAATCTGGGGAAACAAAGGGTGCATTTGTCGGAGTCTTCGAATACAAATGCGGGCACAGGAGGATGCGGTTCCTGAATTTGGACACAGCTACGATACTGGACACTGCTTCTTCTTCTTCTTCGGTGTTTAACGGCAGCTGGCATCCTTGTACATGCAGTGCTGCCATCTTCTGTTTCAGTCTGTTTTTACATTCTTAAATCCTACTACTTATTCCTGCGTCTTTTGGGATCTTACAAAGCTTCAATAGACATGTCGACTATTAAATTAGTCGTCGACGATTTTGATAGTCGACGTAATCGTGACTAGTTGACTAATCGTGGCAGCCCTACTGTAGTTGGTATTGGTATGGCGAGTAGCCTTCAGTAATAGTAATAAATCACACAGCAATAGTACATTCATGTGGTTGTAAAAAAGCATGATAATATATTAAGTAATCCAATGTATTCAGAATACCTTACTCTCATTGAGTAACGGAACGGAACACGTTACAAAATACATTTTGGGGCATGTATTCTGTAATGGAATACATTTTAAAAGTAACCTTCCCAACAATGGTACTGTGTATATGTTGCAGAAATAAATGAACTCTGGCCTGAGCAAGACGCTAACTTCGGTGTCCTCTCTATTAATCCACAGTTTGTTCAAACTTGGCTACGCAGTGCTCTCTAGCCTGTGTGCCACTTGCTGCCGGTCCAGATTCCCGTAGGTCTGGTGCCGGTAACATCAGCAACAGCCCTCAAGCCATATGAAGCATTTTTGGTCCTCCCATTAATAGATGGCTGTATGGCTGTATTCATCCTTGATTAACTGTTGGCATCAGTCAAACTGATCCTATTTGAAAAGGTACTCTGGGGCCTCATTTACAACTGTTATGTGTGAATGCACTACAGTCATGGCCAAAAGTTTTGGCAGTGGCAAAAAGTTTGTTTTTCATGTATTTTGCTGCTTCTTTTTCCATTTCCATTTTAATCGTTTTTACATGCTTCTGTGACATAGTGAAAACAATCACAATGATTGCGTATGTTTAAAGAAAATTGTTTTAGTTTTGTCACAGCCAGAGAAATGGCAGTGATGTACTGCCCACACAAAAGTTGGGAACTTTTAAACCAGACTTAAGGGGAAAATGTGTGCACCTAGAGAGAAGACATCCCATCTGATTGCTGTAAATATATAAATGCTCCACTGACAATAATACGTAATCCTGCATGACAGGTTTGCATGCATAGCCAGAGAAACTAATTGGAAAAGTCACTAATCAGGGGTTTTGCATTGACCATTCATATGAGTGTGTTAAGGGTAGGGTATAAGGATGATCAACATTTTCAGTTAGACTGGGAATGGGGGCTGTTACCTGCAAATGTATCCAGTAATGGTAAACTTAGAAGTTCCTGTTTTTTAATGTGAGCAAATTCCTTATAACACCGCATAAGTTAATATACATATTATATATAACAGGGCTCTAGACTAACTTTTTGACATGGGCGCACCGGTACGCCTAACTTAAAAAAGTTAGGCGTACCGGCACAAAAGTTAGGCACACTCAAATTTTTCAACTGCATCGCTTATCACTGCACTTTTACATGTGCACTTTCTTTGGGGGGGAAGTCCATACAGACAATATTCATTTCTAAATTATTAAGTAACAAACTTGTGCTTAAAGTGCTTTGTCAATATTGTAGAAAATGTTAAAGTTAATCATCATCTCGGCCTCCTCTGACGACCTGTTTGCTGCTGTCTGTTGCTGAAAGGCATTGGGGAGAGGGGACATGCACTTGGGCAGTGCATTTATTGCAGCATATAATGTGTTTTCTGGATATACTGTGCTTTTTCAGCTTTCAAAGATTGATGGCACTGTGTCAGAGCACTGGCTATGAATTTCAGATGGTTCAGGCCTTAACAAAAAAGTTATCAATCGTTCTTTTCTCATTACCCACAGCTACATCCACTTCTGTCGGGCGTAGGCTGCTCACTAGGGATGGGTATCATCACTGATTTCTATAATCCATTCGATTCCGGTTCTCAAAGTCCTGATTAGATTCAATTTAGCCTCAGACAGTCAGAAATATTATAATTCTGATCATTTGTCGGTACTGATACTGAGACTTCATCAGAATTGTGAACATCACAGCAGATGCCTTTGTGTGAAAGTAACTGAGAATAAAACACAGAAAAACATGAAGGAGATTTTCCTGGTCTGGCTTTTTATAGCAGATAACCTTAAAAATATTCTGCAATTTTGCATAATTTTAAGAAGTTTAAATTTCTTCAGTATTGAACAGCAAAAATTAGGCTTTCTTGTCCCGAGATCATGTAAGTGAAAAAAGAAAAAGACAGCGCTGTAAACAACGATAGACTGGTGGGTAATAAGCGATTTGAGACAGGACACTGTTCTTGAAGTACACACAGAGAGCTGTGTATGAAGTGTAATTTTTATCGTGGTGGAAGCAAAACCGCAAAAGTCAGAGGGAATTCATGACGACATTGATCAAGTGAAGCGCAGTTTGCTGCTTCTTTTGCTGCTGTCTCTGCGAATTTTGGTTGGAGAGAGACAAAACCTGCAGCTCAGCGTGTCCGTGTCCGGGCCGTCGGGTGAGAAAGCCGAGAAAGACAAAGCTGATTCTGATGCGTCGGGTCCGCTCTGTGTTTACGTCTTTGTGTGGAATCCGTTAATGAATTGATATCGCCTTATTCAAACTACTCACCTCTCTCTTCCACCTGCACTTCCAACTGGACCACGGCCAATCAGAGAGGTCCCGCCCCTGACTATTTCTGATTGGTTTAGTCCACGATAGGGGCATAATGTGTGTCTGTTGTTGACCACACGGAGAGTTGCAGAGATTTTTTTTTTTTTTGTTCGACAGTTCGACAAAATATTTTTTTTTAGTTGCACCACTGAAAAATTTGGTCACACTCTAGAGCCCTGTATAATATACACATACTATAGAATTTATTTGCACTTGTAAATTGTTGGTTCAGTGTTGTTGTTTGGTACTGTGTCTTTGCCTAGTGATGATATAAAATGTCTTAATTTGGTAAGTTCCAGTGCAAGTTTACCCATAGTTAATAGTGGTTGTAGTTTGTTAATATGCGACAAAATAAGGCTTGTAAATTAGAATTTTATGTTTCATTAAATTCACAATTATATGCATTTGGAAAGGCAGGCTATCTAAAAGAGACAATACGATTGCACTAGTATTTAGTCTAGTTCTTCTCTCTATTCAATTACCAAGCATCATTTGAAGCCGATACTCAGTGCTGTGTAGCAGATGACACTTTGAAAGTAACCTTCCCAACCCTCATTGTGACTGTTGTCTTAAATAGAAGAACCCAGGTAATGTGAGTCTTTAATTTGCAGTGTTACTTCTAGTCATGTCTAGTGGTGAGATTATTTCAAAGAGTGGAATATAACCTCAATAAAGAGCATTTGGATAATGTAATGATCAATAATTGGAGAATTTATGGAGGGTGAATGAGTGTAAAGTAGTTTTCCCTGAAAGAAAATCAGGCAAATTATGTCTGTGAGAGGAAACGAGGATGGAATAATTCACACAGACAGACCCTTAATGTCAGTCCCTTTATGTGATTTCCTTTCTTCTCCACTTATTTATGTAAAATCAAGTGAGAGCAAAGTGACTCAAAGGAGCTGGTGAGGATAAGAGTGAGAGGGAAGGGATAATAGTGGGAATAGACAAAGTGTGTTTTAAAATTCTAGTCATTTTTGTTGTCATCGCATAGCAATGTGTCACTGTCAAATGCTTTATCTGTCAGCTGCACTCTTGCCCGTGGACAGCCCTGGGCCCCGTGGGAAACTTCACAGTGGCTTTTTCCCCCCTCTTTCCATCCACATCTGCCTATGGCAGGTGTGGAGTGGTATGGCGTCATCACAACTCTATTACTCTGTCTCTGGCTATTTTTGTATGTGTCTCTGTCACATACAAATATACATACATACATACATATTAGTGCTGAAAAAATACTAGAATTTTGCTAGGCACACTTCTTTAATGGTACTGGCCACAACAGAAGCCACAATATTAGTCAGATAATTCAATGAAAACATTTCACTTTCCTTCCCTTTCCTAAATTACGGAGCCTCACAATGGACATTGGGGAAAAAAAGAAGTACTTTGGAGCAATCCTGAAAAGGTTTGCCAGACCCTGAGAAAGATCTTTTCCCCTGCATTTATCATACTTCCATCTGAAACCTGTGAAGCTGTCCAGGGTACTGCAGCTGGTTGTCACTGAATTCAACCAAAACCACCATGTCAGAATACGCCTTCCATGAGTGTGTCCCCTTACACCAAGAACGCTCTTCTGATGTCTGTCACTTATGTAAAAACCATTTGCACTGCAAAACATTGTTTCAATGTCTTCATACTTCAGGCCAAGCTCAAAATAAAAATCTATGAATCTCTCCCGCAGGTGAGCTATGGTTGTTTCGAGGGTTGTACTAGGACAAAAAATGTCCTTGGGCTTGACGTTTTTGGTCCAGATGACCCACCATGATTGATCAAATAAATAAACAACATGTCGGTTAATTTGACACATTTTTTGCATTTATTTTTTGTTTCTTTTTCTCTTTTAGCTTTTCAGCACCACCTTTTTATCACTTCTTCCACATTAAACAGTGTTCCCTTGCAGGGCTCCTTACTAAATTATTAAATACATATTTTAAAATAAAAAAATCATAAAAAGTTCTTATGAAGAGAAATACTATCCACAAAAGCTTATCTTTAATAATGTTTAGTTTGTTTTAACTAAAAGGGTGCTTTTGTTTCTTTCTAGTTAGTGTTTTGTTTTTTGTTATGTACCTGAGGTGGTTGGGGGTGGGGGGAGGGGGTTGAAGCTCATCTAGTAATTGGAAGGTTTGAGGTTCTATTCCTGGCTTCTCCAGTCTGCATGCAAAAGTATCTTTGGGCAATATATTGTTCCCCCAGTTGTTCTCTGATTAGGTCGTTAGAGTCTCATGGTTAGACTGCATTAAGGGTTAGAAAAAAAAGAGCTTGTGTAAAATGATGCAAGTTTTAAAGAGTGATCAAGTAGAATAGAAATGTGCAATATAAGAATTAGTCCATTTACCTTGCCTTACCCTTGTGTTTCTGTCTGGCTCTGGTCAGTAGTGATGTGTTGGTCGCGAACGAAACGGATCTTCGACGTGAATGACGCGAGCCGGCTCCTTATTGGGAGCCATGGTTTTTTTTTCTTTCTCTCACCCTCTCTCTCGCACATTTTTTTGCTTCACTCCGCACGTGAGCCTTGTGCTTGTGCTGAGCAGAGGGGGGACAGAAAGAGAGAGAAAGAGAGCCAGGGACAACAACAAGAGACAACATCGTCACATTAGAAAGGTATAGTAATCTACAACTGTTTTTAGTTGTAGATGATAAAGGATTCAGAAAGTTTATTCATGCAGTGAATCCTATGTATGCAATTCCAAGCAGGAAAACACTCCCCAGGGCTCACAAAATCACTAGCCCGACGTCCTGGGGCTAGCGATTTTTCCAGTCGGTCTACCAAAATCTATCTCTGCCCTGCCCGTCGGGCTATCGTAGGAATGAAAAATATATGTCAATGCTTTTGCATTCTTTCGGAAATGTAGCTGGGTAATTATGTCATTGGCATCGGTGAGCCACTGTCAATATATTTTTTGCTCTCATTTTGCAATCGTGCGAACTGTGTATAGAGAGCGACAGTACTGATTGGTGAGTGACGATAATTTGCGCACCGATTCCTCTGACATCGTCTTATCAATCGTTAGCTTACTATGCAAACATGACAAGTGAAATCTACCGCAGCAAGCTTAAACATGTGAGAGGTTGATCGCACAGAGGATCGCTGAGTGCGTGTGTAAAAGCAGCAGGATATATATTTTAGATCTGCTGAGCCAAATAAGACAGGTCAGGGTGAAGAAGGGACAGCCAAAGAAAAGCTTACCACAAAACGGAAAAGTTATGACAAATCAGACTATAAGGCAAAAAGAAAGTGCAGCTTTATGGTTTCATGGACAAAAGAATTTCTGTGGCTGCAATATGACAAGCTACAGGGAGTGCAGAATTATTAGGCAAGTTGTATTTTTGAGGAATAATTTTATTATTGAACAACAATGTTCTCAATGAACCCGAAAAACTCATTAATATCAAAGCTGAATGTTTTTGGAAGTAGTTTTTAGTTTGTTTTTAGTTTTAGCTATTTTAGGGGGATATCTGTGTGTGCAGGTGACTATTACTGTGCATAATTATTAGGCAACTTAACAAAAAACAAATATATACCCATTTCAATTATTTATTTTTACCAGTGAAACCAATATAACATCTCCACATTCACAAATATACATTTCTGACATTCAAAAACAAAACAAAAACAAATCAGCGACCAATATAGCCACCTTTCTTTGCAAGGACACTCAAAAGCCTGCCATCCATGGATTCTGTCAGTGTTTTGATCTGTTCACCATCAACATTGCGTGCAGCAGCAACCACAGCCTCCCTGACACTGTTCAGAGAGGTGTACTGTTTTCCCTCCTTGTAAATCTCACATTTGATGATGGACCACAGGTTCTCAATGGGGTTCAGATCAGGTGAACAAGGTGGCCATGTCATTAGTTTTTCTTCTTTTATACCCTTTCTTGCCAGCCACGCTGTGGAGTACTTGGACGCGTGTGATGGAGCATTGTCCTGCATGAAAATCATGTTTTTCTTGAAGGATGCAGACTTCTTCCTGTACCACTGCTTGAAGAAGGTGTCTTCCAGAAACTGGCAGTAGGACTGGGAGTTGAGCTTGACTCCATCCTCAACCCGAAAAGGCCCCACAAGCTCATCTTTGATGATACCAGCCCAAACCAGTACTCCACCTCCACCTTGCTGGCATCTGAGTCAGACTGGAGCTCTCTGCCCTTTACCAATCCAGCCACGGGCCCATCCATCTGGCCCATCAAGACTCACTCTCATTTCATCAGTCCATAAAACCTTAGAAAATCAGTCTTGAGATATTTCTTGGCCCAGTCTTGACGTTTCAGCTTGTGTGTCTTGTTCAGTGGTGGTCGTCTTTCAGCCTTTCTTACCTTGGCCATGTCTCTGAGTATTGCACACCTTGTGCTTTTGGGCACTCCAGTGATGTTGCAGCTCTGAAATAAGGCCAAACTGGTGGCAAGTGGCATCTTGGCAGCTGCACGCTTGACTTTTCTCAGTTCATGGGCAGTTATTTTGCGCCTTGGTTTTTCCACACGCTTCTTGCGACCCTGTTGACTATTTTGAATTAAACGCTTGATTGTTCGATGATCACGCTTCAGAAGCTTTGCAATTTTGAGACTGCTGCATCCCTCTGCAAGATATCTCACTATTTTTGACTTTTCTGAGTCTGTCAAGTCCTTCTTTTGACCCATTTTGCCAAAGGAAAGGAAGTTGCCTAATAATTATGCACACCTGATATAGGGTGTTGATGTCATTAGACCACACCCCTTCTCATTACAGAGATGCACATCACCTAATATGCTTAATTGGTAGTAGGCTTTCGAGCCTATACAGCTTGGAATAAGACAACATGCATGAAGAGGATGATGTGGGCAAAATACTCATTTGCCTAATAATTCTGCACTCCCTGTATATCACCAGGGGTGCACATAAGTGGTCCGCAGGTGCGCATTCGCTGTCAAAATAAAAAATGCACCCAAGATAAGAAGATGCAACGCGTGTTTGCGTCCATATAAAAGGCAGTGTTTTTGTCCGTGCAGAATTATTAAGCAACGTCCTTTCTTTTTGCAAAATGGGTCAAAAGAAGGACTTGACAGGCTCAGAAAAGTAAAAAACAGTGAGATATCTTGCAGAGGGATGCAGCAGTCTCAAAATTGCAAAGCTTCTGAAGCGTGATCATCGAACAATCAAGCGTTTCATTCAAAATAGTCAACAGGGTCGCAAGAAGCGTGTGGAAAAACCAAGGCGCAAAATAACTGCCCATGAACTGAGAAAAGTCAAGCGTGCAGCTGCCAAGATGCCACTTGCCACCAGTTTGGCCATATTTCAGAGCTGCAACATCACTGGAGTGCCCAAGAGCACAAGGTGTGCAATACTCAGAGACATGGCCAAGGTAAGAAAGGCTGAAAGACGACCACCACTGAACAAGACACACAAGCTGAAACGTCAAGACTGGGCCAAGAAATATCTCAAGACTGATTTTTCTAAGGTTTTATGGACTGATGAAATGAGAGTGAGTCTTGATGGGCCAGATGGATGGGCCCGTGGCTGGATTGGTAAAGGGCAGAGAGCTCCAGTCCGACTCAGACGCCAGCAAGGTGGAGGTGGAGTACTGGTTTGGGCTGGTATCATCAAAGATGAGCTTGTGGGGCCTTTTCGGGTTGAGGATGGAGTCAAGCTCAACTCCCAGTCCTACTGCCAGTTTCTGGAACACACCTTCTTCAAGCAGTGGTACAGGAAGAAGTCTGCATCCTTCAAGAAAAACATGATTTTCATGCAGGACAATGCTCCATCACATGCGTCCAAGTACTCCACAGCGTGGCTGGCAAGAAAGGGTATAAAAGAAGAAAAACTAATGACATGGCCACCTTGTTCACCTGATCTGAACCCCATTGAGAACCTGTGGTCCATCATCAAATGTGAGATTTCAACCCGTTCTCACTCCCAACGCGTAAAATAATGACGATTTGTCACGTCCCTTAACTTCTCATGCTGACGCCTAAGGTACCCTTCCACGTTTTTATGTGACGCTGTGGGTTGTCAATTCATTCCAATATGAACCCGCTCGCGGCGATCAGAGACGCTTCGAGCAGAGGCTCCAGCCATCCATTTACTCCAATAATAACCCCGTCACGGCGAAACATGACGCCGTGAAGCACAATCTAACTGGAGAACCGGGGACCCTCTCCGCGAACGGGTTTTTCTCCCTAATTCAATGCTTTCTTTTAATGACATCGTTAACATTTCTCAACAAAAACACGAAAGTATCACTGATAATTCAACAATAAAATCGCTTCATGTTGTGGCCATCACACAGTGTTTTCCAAACTGATTCACGATCTGAAAGTGCGCAGATTTAACGTACATAATCCTTCGTTAGGTTTATTATTTTCATTTCACACGTAAAACACATTTATAGATTCATTCACCGCTCCTGCTAGTTTTGGATGCGCTCGGCTCCAACCAATCAGACCAATTTACGCAGACGCACTAATCCCGTAACTGCACACTACCCATAATCCTCAACCGCCGTCGCTATGGAAATGAAGATAACAACAGCTTGGTGCTACCCATTATTCCTTTATTTACTCTAAAATAATAACCAGCGATAATACGAAATTAAACTGGCCCAGTGTTTAATTATGTAATTAAAAAATGCAAATTGTAGTATTTTATTTTTTACAAATTGCAATATTTATCTACAGCGCGCCTTTAGCGACACGTCAACAGATCTTAAGCAAGGCGATTGGATGGTTTTTACTGCAATGCATCTTGGGAGTCGTAGTAAATGTATCTTTCAACTCACGGTCCTGCAGCGAAGTTTTCGACTGGACACGAGGCAGATCCTAGCTAAGTAAGTTGTGATAAACTGTGGGTAATTTGCATGTTCACTGAAATATTAATTTCAGTGATATTAAACTGATATTAAACTTGAAATGTTTTCACAGAGCAGTCTGTGTACCAAGAGAACTACTTCTGCAAAAGTTTATTTAAATTTTTTTGTGATGTATTCTCATGTGTAAGACACTTGCTTGGCCACCCAGCTAATGTTAGTACTGCTCTATTTTAGCAATGTATCTTTTCTGTAATCAATTCAGGGTTTTTTTTAACCCTATTCACGTAATTAACTCAATATTAATGACTTTAATCTCGTAATTGATTTTTTTTTCTAAATATGGTGTAATACTGCCTCGTAATATAAGTTATTTCTTTGGTCATATATTATTTTTGTAATCGTTTCACCAAAACAGACCTGAAATAATCCCTACATGTTCCATTTTCATTTGCAGAAATGACAAAGCCAAAAACCAAACCATGCCCTTCCTGTCAGGCCCCAAACACCTGCAACAGGAAGACATGCAGTGGATGCCTGGGCAGCCTGAACCTAAAGGAGGGATTGAAAAAAAAAACAAGAACAGTTTAAAAACAGTAACTGGGCTGCCTCTGTTAAAAAAAACAGAAATGCGAGCAGGGTGGTTAATTCAGCCCAGTTGTCAGTAAGTTTAAAAGTTCTGATCTAATAAGTGGTTGGTCTGGTAGACAATTCTTTATTAATCACAGTTGTCAATGTTTTCTTGTATATCATGGAGTAAGAAACTAACAAGACATGTATATACACATAAAATATTAATTTATAAAAGAGCATAAATAAAAAAGTTATTCACATCAGAATAACATCATCACACTAAAGACATCCAACTAGAAAAAACTTGTTAAAAACTATTTTTATTCAAGCTACTTCTGATTTTTAATTTAATCGGCTATTAACTGAGAGACAAAACATTTCAAGATGGATTTTATCATACATTTACAGGTTTGGTCACCATAAATACTTTTTAACTATCGACAACAATAAAACAACAAAGATGTGAAACTTAAAGGTTTGTTATACATCAATTTGCTTACATGAAAGACTGGCTGCATGTTTTTCTTTGTTGTTCTTGCAGGTTTCAAAGCTACATGCCCTGGGCTACCAACCAATTCTGTTTCTTGGACAGTTTGACCGTAAGGGCCGTATAGTAGGGGACGTGATCACTCAGATCGAACCAGCGGAAGGTGCTGCACGTGACATCCTCATGAAGATGAGTAAGCTTTATGAACACCTTCTGAGAAGTAAGATATGCTTTGTCCATTATCTGTAACCAGGTGTCCTTATCAGGTAGCCTATCCTAGCTGTCTTTGGGTGATACTCATGGTACACCCTAGATAAGAAGGCAGATCATCACGGGGTACATAGAGACAAACAAGATGGTGAGGATGAGGATAGTTAACAGTCACCAGCTATTCTGTTCTACTCTATTCTGTTCTATTCTATTATTCAGCCAAGGTTCAGACCAGTAACCTTCTTGCTGTGAGGTGACAGCTGCCCTACATGTCCTGTTGCTAACATGAAAATAGTGTTATATCTGCCTTATTACCTCCCCATGTGTCGGTCACATCACCAAAGCTAGCCATACTGAACCTCTGGTGTTACCCACCTGAACAATTTTGTATGTGTGTGTGTATAGTATGGTCTTTCACACTCATGTATATACAAATGTAATTTTAAAAATCTTCACGAAAACCAGACCTGATAATTCTCTTCGAGACTTTCTAGTATAACAAATGTTATATAATGTTACCAATATGAACACCAAGATTCTTAAATAACTTATATACTTCTTAAGAGGTTACCTGATTACCTCCCTGAGGTAGTTAGCATCACCATTGTACAAAACTCCTAAGTCACAGTACTAGCTTGAAGTGTCAAATGTTATTCACTACAAAGTCAGGAAAGTAGTGTCATCAGAGGAAAAAGTCATTATCTATCTGGATTTATAGTCACACTCATTAATTTTTTAATGTACAATGTAGAAAAGCACTACAGATGTCACACTACCCTAGAGGGCACTTGTACTGAATTATTTGGGTCAGTGAGTGTGCGAGATGACTTATTTGATGCCAATATTTACCAGTTGTATCTTTAGTAAAAACTTAACTGAAAACATGCAAATCACTACTTATTATGTGTTTATGTGTACTGTACATTTTTTCAACCCATTTTAATGAATGTTTAATATTTAAAATTTTTCAGAATTACAAGCTTCACCTCCTGCTAAAAGTTCTACACCAGCAGCTGGACCATCCTCTGCTGACAGTGTCGATGCTGGACCAGTCCCAGACCCAGAGGCTCTAAACGAGGAATTTATTCTTCATTTAGAGCCTGTACCAACATCTTCCCTCTGTCAGCCTCCTGCATCCTCCTCTTCATCTCTGCTTCCTCCTGCATCCTCCTCTCCATCTCTGCTTCCTCCTGCATCCTCCTCTCCATCTCTGCTTCCTCCTGCATATTCCTCTCTGTCTCTGCTTCCTCCTGCATCCTCCTCTCCATCTCTGCTTCCTCCTGCATCCTCCTCTCCATCTCTGCTTCCTCCTGCATCCTCCTCTCCATCTCTGCTTCCTCCTGCATCCTCCTCTTCATCTCTGCTTTCTCCTGCATCCTCCTCTCCATCTCTGCTTCATCCTGCATCCTCCTCTCCATCTCTGCTTCCTCCTGCATCCTCCTCTCCATCTCTGCTTCCTCCTGCATCCTCCTCTTCATCTCTGCTTTCTCCTGCATCCTCCTCTCCATCTCCACATCCTGCATCTCCCTCAATTTCTACGGTGTACACCTCGGATGTCCCAAACAAAAAAAGGACAAGGAAAGGTTAGACGTTATGGTATTGTAAATGTACGAAACACATGACATGTTCGTTAAGTTTGTTAAGATTTCTTTTTCTTAATTTTTGCATTTTTTCCAGTTTTACAGAACTCATGTAAATATTTCATTTGTTATTTTTCAGAATGCCGAAAACACCGTACACAGAAGATTTTCAAATATGAAGAGATAGTAGACAGGAGAGTTGTAAATGTAAGTAATTTAGCCTGCTGTTGTGCAGATTTGTTTGCGTCTTTGGACTTCCCGGATTTGAACTGTGCCTGACTGAATATCCATAAGCTTTTGTATTTGATGAATCTACACTAATTCAGCCACTGAGTCAGGATTTCACTCCAAATAGGACATTAAATAAGAACAGACCACCTGATACGACCTGGTCATGCTGCCTTCCTGATGTTTACGTTCTTTAAAGTCCTCCTGACATCATGCTCAGAAGGAGTGATTGATGTGGAGGTGTTCCTTCCCATTCAGTAACATCTGCTTCAGTTAGTTTTGCTTGTGAGCCACAATGTAAGCAGTGTTGCTTTGCTGACATGCACTCGATGCTGGCAGTACAAGCATTGTAGTGGTTCTTATGTTTTTGTAAACTAATTGTATAATATATTGAGCCATTCAATAGTACACAAATGTTTATAAGCTCCTTTTTGTATGCAACTTGCATGTCTTTCTTAATTAATTGTTTGTTTATATCATGTTTTTCAGGAAAAAGAAGAAGTTAAAGTCAAGTGGAAGCCTTGCTCAACATGGTATGTAGTAACAACTTTGTTGGACGGGAACAGACATTCATATTGTTGATAAATAGTTATCAACTCAATTTGAATTCATGTATTTGGACTAAAGTAAATTGGGAGCTTTTAGCTATCGAGCTCCTCTTCTGTGAGGAGCTTGATAGCTGTCCACCTCCAAAGTCCATTATGAGTTTTGGAGGTGGACATGGTCAACACTTTTAAGAGTAGGCATAAGACTTTACTTCTTTATAGAGCTTATAGTTAGGGCTGGTTCAGCTCAGCCCTTAGTTATGCTGTAATAGGACCAGACTGCTGGGGGTTAGTGTCCCCCCCCTCTCTCTCTGTCTCTTTCAGGGTTATGCAGGCTCAGTATTGGTTGAAGATGCAGTCACGTCTCCTTTTACTGAAAACTCTCCCCCTCTCCCTCACCACCATCTGTAAACATACATGTCTCAGTAATGCAGTTCATGCATGTTACTAACTAAACTTCTTCCCTGGAGTTTCTGTGCTCTCTCATCCAGCAGGTTCCAATGGATCGTGGCTGCTGCTGTGGTCCTGCTTGACATCTACTACATATATTAATACTCTCTGACTTGATTTGATTAATTTATATTACAATGAAGGTGTATAAAGCATGACATGAATATAGAAGATATTTCATCCTAAAAAATTGTCATATGTCACAACCTAAATTGTCCTATTTTGTGTGTGGTTGTCGTTGTTGTTTGTTATGTTTTTCTCCTGACAGTGGCAAAGTGTGGGATGACACATGGGAACCTGCGCAGTTTTACACACAGTAAACCAGGCACCACAGGTCGCAGAGATCGCACAGTTCACAGCTTGTAGTTCAGCATAAAAGTTCAAAATAAAATATTTACTATACATTTCAACCAGTGTCAGTCTCTGTTTCACTCTCTAATTGTGGCTTAAGTACCTAACATATTCATGAATCTGATCGATCAATAATATCTTCCCTGCACTCGACATCTCATAGTTTTACATATCAGCCAACATTATTGTCAACATCCTCATAAATATAGAAGTGACTTGCTTATTATAACATATTACAAGGTAAAGTAATACTGCACTGCACGTATAGTAAGTAACACCTACTGTGTATGGGAGCCTAAAGCAAAGTTAACTGCACCAGTACCAGCTTCAGAACATATTGTATATTATATGTTTCTACCTTTTTGTAATATGTCATGTTTAGATGCAGTGACAATTGCACATTTGGAGTTGTGGTCATATGTGGTCTTTATATACAGGGTATTAAAAAAAATTGACATTTTTTGCTATTTTTCTTGTTTGTTTGCACAATATTATTGTGTACATATTACATATGTAACATTATTGTTAATATTATTATTAGATATCAAAGATACAATTTGATTGAGGGTTTTCCTGTCATAATTTCAATAAAAATGCAATTACACACGTAAACAATAGGATCAAAATAAACTTTTAAAAAGTCTGTTGATCAAATGCTGATTTTCAAAACATTCTAGAGGAAAACAGAGATAAAATAATCTGAACAGTAACAGTGATTGTGGATGATGATGGAGGCTTCAATGGATTATTCTGTTTCAATCAATAGGTTTGTATCTATGACAATAATTTGATAAGTTTAACAGGTTGGTTTAGGCCTGGCAATACAGCAAATATTCACAAACTTTTGTTTTTGAAGAATGTTTATCTTTTTTGGGATGAAGCTATCTGGCAAAATGAGACAACCCTTTTAACCTAATCTTTATGTCTTTTTTGTGGCTATGATACTGGATTTTGGTTTGATGCATATGCAGGTTACAGCTGGGGAATGGCAGTATGTTGTGGATTGATTTGGCATGTTCAACCACTGTTACACCAAACTCTCTCACTTATAACATGATAAAGGCCTCTTACTCAGTGTCATGGATTTTCTATACTTTTGGGGACACAGGGCCAAAGTCTGAGGCAATAAGTCAGATCAAAGAAGGCAATGATTCTAAAATGGGAGTTTACTTATGTCATTATATATATCCAGGAATATGTGCCAGAGGATAGTTGTCATGAAATCAATATTAAATCAAAGTATTCCTTAATTACCACAGCTGACACGAGTTCTCCATAGCTGCCTGCTGTCTCAGGATCTGTCTCCAAAAAGGACCAGGGAGCGCTAACATGTTATGTTCTAAACTGATGAAGAAAATGCACATTAAACATAGTATAAACTTACTGAGTGAAGTAATGTCAAGAGGATTCCTTTAGCTCCTATTGGGTTGGTTCCTTGATCAATGCAATACAGAATCATTAATCTGGTTTTATGTAATGTCCTCAAAACATGTCAAAATGAGGCTCACTAGTCTGTGTGGCCTCCACATGCCTGTATGACCTCCCTACAACACCTGGGCATGCTCCTGATGAAGTGGCAGATGCTCTCCTGATGGATCTCCTCCCAGACTCCAGGACTAAAGCATCTGCCCACTCCTGGACATTTTGTGGTGCAGTTGGTGGATGGAGCGAGACATAATGTCCCAGATGTCCTCAATTGGATTCAGTTCTGGGGAATGGGCGGGCCAGTCCACAGCATCAATGCCTTCGTCTTGCAGGAACTGCTGACACACTCCAGCCACATGAGGTCTAGGATTGTCTTGCATTAGGAGGAACCCGGGGCCAACCGCACCAGCATATGGTCTCACAAGGGGTCTGAGGATCTCATCTCAGTACCTAATGGCAGTCAGGCTACCTCTGCCGAACACATGGAGGGCTGTGCAGCTCCCCAAAGAAATGCCACCCCACACCAAAACTGACCCACTGCCAAACTCATGCTGGAGGATGTTGCAGGAAGCAGAAGGTTCTCCACGGCGTCTCCAGACTGTCACAAGTGCTCAGTGTGAACCTGCTTTCATCTGTGAGGAGCACAGGGCGCCAGTGGCAAAGTTGCCAATCTTTGTGTTGTCTGGCAAATGCCAAACATACGGCACTGTGTTGGGCTGTAAGCACAACCCCACCTGTGGACGTCGGGCCCTCATACCACCCTCATGGAGTCCATTTCTGACCGTTTGAGCAGACGTGCACATTTGTGGCCTGCTGGAGGTCATTTTGCACAGCTCTGGCCTTTCTTTCCTACCCCACAGTACCTTCCCTTACCATTTGTTTCCTACTCTTTTACTTCTTCTTTGATGACGGTTGTCTTTCTAGATAAGCAATTTCATTTGCTCTGGGGCGAGTCAATGGCACGGGTGCATTCTGGGACTGTCAGTTCACCAGTGTGCTGGCATGCTTCTTAACAAACACACCACTACAGCAAACATCTCAGTTGTACTTGTTGATTTCTTCGACAAAACACTGAACAAAAAATTTACTTGTGAGTGTGCTGCCTGGTGCTTTTAAATTTTGTGATTATTTGAGCAGCCCAGAAAGCATCCCATAAATTAAATTATGTTATCGTATCTGAACATGTACACTAGTCATTAAATTAGATGGGAAATAATGATTCAGGGTAAACAACTGCACCAAGGAAATTCCATTTTTCTTCTCAAAATGTAAAATGTCTGTTGAAAAATCACATTGAACAGAGATGTGATTAACTTTTTATTTTACCAAACATAACATCAATGATGACACAATCAGTCTTCATCAGAAGTGCTCAAATCACTCTCAGTGGCATCGTCTGGAATGTCCTCCTCCTCCTCCGAGTCCATTTCCAGGAGTGGTTGGTGGCTGAGGATTCTCTTGTACACGTCCTTTACTTTGAGCATTTCAGCTTTCAGTTCACTTTGTTTTTTTAAAACCAGGCTACAGAGTCCCTTCTGTGCATCCTCCGACATGCCAACAAAGGAGGCTGTAAAAAGAACAAAACAAATAAATATGAGAAAAGTAAAAAAAACAAACAACAAAAAAACATCACCTCATAAACACAAGGAATTAGGATGCTGTAATTAAACATTTTTTTAAAAGGGAGAAGGCAGTGTTAGCTAGCAATCTAGATATAGGTAAAAGATCCAGTAAGACTTTAGCATCTGCTCTTATTTTCAATCGATTCATCAAAAAATTAATAAATAAATAAAGTGCTTACAGTCTGAGGAGATTGTCCCCAACACCACAGAACGCATTCGCAACACTGTCCAGTGATGCCGCATCTCCCTGCAAAGGATCATCTCCTCCTCTCTCAGGCGCCTCACAGCCATCACCTTCTCAAAGACCTTTCTCTTTGTCCGGAGGTCAGCAGCAGCTACAGTTTAACAACATCAGATGGGAAAACATAGCAGCATATTATGATTCAAGAACAAAACATTCAACTACTGCTCAGATACTGGGAGCTTGTTTAAAAAGGATATTTATAAATCAAGAGCTTACGTTCACTTGTGCTCTGCCAGGGCCAAATATCGGTCTGCATGAGGGCATCACTGGATACGATTTGCTTTGTTGGTTCAGCGAGCTTGTTGTAGTCGTCAACAGCAGCCGCCAAGCGTTTCTTCTCAACTAAGATGACCTTGCGAATTCTGTGTCGCCTCTTGTTGCTATCTGTAAATAATCATAAAAAATTCACACCTTCACATAATGTATATAGTTTCATTTTAATCTACACTCATCAATTTGTTTGCTAGAACAAATCACATCCAGCTTAAACAAACCTGGATCTGATTTGATTCTGTTTACAAAGTAGCTGCACAAGCTGTACAAACTGAGCATCAAACGGTCCGTTTCAAAGAAACTGGGACGTACCATTTTGTCTGTAAAGACTTTGTGTTCGCACTCTGATGATGACGACAAGCTCCTCTATTCGTGCCTGCAACGCTCCAAGGCTGCCATCAGTTTGATCACTTTCTAAGTGAGAGGAATATTAATCAGAATACAGGATGAGTAACAGTCACCAAACTACAGTGGACTCTGTAATCACTGACTTGATGACATTCATTATAAGACATCTGGAGCCTTCATGTGCTGCTATCTCATGATAATCATGAGATAACAAGTATGTTGGTGTTCAGGTTTATAAAACCAACTAGCACGACATCATTTCAACCCAGGTTCTATCCAATTTGATGAAACGCAACAACTCTGCCATAAATTTGCTTTTCCAAGGCTTATTTTTCATTGTTTGTTGACACTGTCAGAAAGATCTTAACTCTAAGTTCTTTAATGAGGCCATGGTGGGTCCTATTGTTATACATGAGTGCATTATATTGAGACTCACCTTCAGCCCATTTCTGCACATCGGCCACCCATTGCTGCAGTGTGTCGTCATCCACACCCAGCTCATTTCTGGTCGCATTCAGGCTCTCCACTTGTTCTCTAAGGATCCTTATGATCTAAGAATGCATTCATAAATGTCATTCATATTGACATTAAAAGAGTACTGGTGTTTTCCCCCCATTACCACACACATTAAAATGGGTGTTGAAAAAATGACCTTTAGATATCGCTGGCTCAAAGTGCGGCCCAGTTGTTCCACTTTCCTTTTGTTCCACCCCAAAGCCAGGAGGGTCAGCATGTCTGTTCGCCCTGCATTTCAGTTAGTATACAAATTAGAATTAATGAGCAGGAGACTGAGTGGAATCTCAGACACGGACACACACCTGCTTTAGACATGTACTTCGTTGTGATGGCCGCCCTAGACAGGAAACTGTTTACTTGTTCCACCTCTTCTCCAACTGTTGAACCGGCCCCATCCTGAAACGCACCTCCCCATTTGATCTATAGAAAGGAGGTCACAATACATGACTGCTGAATTCATTCAACCTTATAACAAAATGTCTCAAACTAATCCAAAACTACAAGCTGCAGTATACCTCGCATTTCCAAGTGTGAGCCTTTGCATGCATGACGGAGAGAAAAGGACGCATTGACAAGAGGTTCCTCAGCTCAGGGCACTGCTGAGCCACCTTGGTTAAATAGGGGAAATATTTACAGGCCACATCGGAGCAAAGGAACGTAATATGTCCTGGGATGCTAGCTGCCAACTTCCTCTGGAGAAAAAGGGGGTAAGCAAAGATCTCCCCTCGAAACATGTTCAATGCAGCTAAGAGGACTCCGTGGCGACAAACAGCTATTTCCATGCCCTCCTCATCCAACTTCCCAGTGGACTTTTTGGACGACTCCTTTGCTGCAGTCCAAGATGAAGATCCGCACAACCCTTTCCCCGGGACCTATACACTCAAAGATTTTAACATAAAAGACATGACATGATTAAGCCCTATCAGGGACAAACTTTTTAAAACAAATGCATAACAATTAGCTGAATTAGCCTCGAGTCACACAAGACCTCAGATCTCCCCAGGACAGCACTGATAACACAAAATAAAAATCATGTTGTTTTTTTTAAATACACATGGTGACAAAATTAAGTAAACATTAAGATAAAGTAAAGTAAATAGTATTACGACAACACCAAGAGAAAAATAAAAAAAATATCGACCCATCCATATATGTCTACACACACACACACACACACACACACACACGTATGTGTATATGGTTACGGCATTAACGTCATTTTAACAAGATTAACGCTAACAGCACTAATATATATATGTGTATCTTACATGATTTGTGTGTCTCTGGATGTATTTCACAAACTCAGCAACTTCCTCATCTTTTTCAATGAAGACACCTTCAAAGTTCCCCTGCTCTGAAGTGCTGAACGAACACAGTGACAGTTGTTTGAAAAGAAACATTAAAATACATTTTTCTACAAATCCATATTTGACTTATGTACACAATGCATAACGTACCTTGCATTAGACTGAAAGCGATAAAGCTTGCGGTTTCCATCAACTGAGACGGCAAGCATGTCTGGAGTGCAGGCAGGGCAGCTAAAGCATGGCTCCTTGCACATCCTGTCCACCTCAAACTTTACAGCACTCCACTCCAAGAAACTTTTACTGAAGGCATCAGCTGATATTCGGCCATTCTTTTACATAGAGGACATACAACAGAATATTCAAGGACAGTCATCATAAACATTGATTTGCACAGTTTCCTTAAACTTAGCAAATTTAGAAACTCACCCTTCCAAAATGGGCTGTTCGTTCATCCAGCATTTTGACAAATGCCTTAAGTGACATCCCTGGTGCAGCCTTCTTAATGTCATAGAAAGACTGAAAGACATCCATTGAAAACAGGGTGCAGAAATTTAAGGTGCCAGGCCAATATCCACTACCCAGGATGTCCTTAACTGAGGGGGACCACATTAGGCCACAGCTGGTGCAGCTCACCACTGGCAGTGCAAGGTTATAACGCCCTGTAGAAAGGATAAGGATAAATTCAGTCATGGCTCAAAGCATTCATTTTTTTCATGTTGTTTTCAAATCGGTCTGGTAAATCCAAATGACCTTTGACAGGTGCCCACATATACTGCGGGCCGAGGGTAATTAAAACCAAGATAGCAATGCACAATTTGCAATAAAACCTCCAAACACATCTATTGTGTATGTAGTGTGTGACAAAAGGGCAACTTACCATTTATGGTTACAAGAGCCACAATTGCGCCGGGTGAAACCTCAACGTTACCTGCTGGGCAGTCACACACATGGTCTGGCCTTTGCACAGGCAACAGCCGAACTAACATTAAAACACACAATATATATAAAAAGAATTAGAAATTAACTGATACACAATAAATATACAATAACAGCACCCACTCATACTCATACATAGCAAGAAATGCATAAGACTTAAAAACTGTACCTATTGGCTTGTGAAACTCTGATGAAGGCTGCAAAAACCCTCCTGTTACTGCCTCTCTGTTGTGCAGGACAAAGCGTGTGTGAACTGCAATATCACAGTCAGCACAAAGGAATGGAAGAGGCAGGCAGTCCAGACACCTCACAACTACTTGTTTGCCACACTGACACACACGGTGTGACTGTGGATCCAGAGTAGCTAACATATTGTCTATAAGACAAGGCCTGGCCTCTTTCCACTTTTGCGAGGACACCATATTTCTGATCGCCCAGTGAGTAGCAGCTGACTCAGACGACGTCTCACAAGTCATGGCTGCGTCCTCTTCTCCATCCTCCAACAACTGAAGGAGCTCCTGACGAAGCACCTCAGTTCCATACACTAACAGAAAAAAAATAAAGAAAGGAAGAAACTCTGAAAAACACTCTAGGCAGTATGTTTCTTAGGACTCCACAAAAGCCCTGCATAACTCAACTATAACAACAAATATAAAAGTAAACAGAAATCACAATATATACAAGAAGGTAAAGTACCTTTTGTTGGGTTGACACTGGCAACATAACTAGGTTCTTCACGTGGACATTGATGCTGCTCTCTGGACAAGGGGGGGGGGGGGGGGGGGGGGGGGGGAATGAAGAATATTTACTTACTGAAATTCTTTGGTGAAAACAAGTTGTGAGATAAAATCAATGGTTGTGTGAACACTGACCACGTGGCATGCAACTAGTACTTCGACTGGTTGATGGTCTTTGAGGAATAAAAGCTCCCTGTCTGTCACGTTTTTTCCAGCGCACTGGTCTTGGCTGAGGTTCACTCTGTGCATCATTCTACGCAATTAACAAGGAAAAAAGGGAACACCTAAAATACAGTCTATGATTAAAGCAAAGATTATCAAACATCTTAAGTTAACCAACTTAATTTGACATAAACTTTAAAAAAAATTCAAATAACATAACATTTACTCCGTACAAAATATTAGACAAGCGTGTTCCCTCTTTAACAACTGTTTCCACTAAAAATGTTACCTGCATATCTTGAAGGAGTTCGTCAGCAGCCTGAAGCTCTTCCTCCAGCTCGGGATCCTCTGAATCACTCATTTTCAAGCTAAAGAGGAAAGAGATTTTTGCAGAACTCAGTGACATAAACACATAACTAACGCAATTCAAATGATTTTCAGTCTTGGCGCTCCGGTTAATGTTAGCAATTAACGTTAGCATCATCAGTTTGTAAAGAGCTAGCAGAACTCTTAGCGCAAAAACTGCTTTACGCACCATGTGAGGGTATTTTGCAGCACACAAGTCCTTTAACGTTTGTAATAGATTTAATCCATCATCGTTGGATTAAATGGCTAATGCTGCAGTAGACACGTGTAGTCGTTACCTAGCAAGCATGCTGACGGTAGCTGTAGCCATTTTTAAATACATTACACCGTTTCCGAGATCAGTCACCTCTGTTTGTTTGAAGCTTTTATGAAAAAACAAACTTTGAAACACACATCAAGGTATTACTTTAAATATATGTATTTTTTACATACCTGCATTAGAATCAATCAGTTCCGCCTCATTTTCTTATTCTTATAAATGGGTCTCTCCGTTCTCCCATCAGCCTTTGCTTACACAGGTTGCGTCTGATTGGCTGGAGCCGAGCGCGTCCAAAACTAACAGGAGTGGTGAATGAATCTATAAATGTGTTTTACGTGTGAAATGAAAATAATAAACCTAACAAAGGATTATGTACGTTAAATCTGCGCACTTTCAGATCGTGAATCAGTTTGGAAAACACTGTGTGATGGCCACAACATGAAGCGATTTTATTGTTGAATTATCAGTGATACTTTCGTGTTTTTGTTGAGAAATGTTAACGATGTCATTAAAAGAAAGCATTAAATTAGGGAGAAAAACCCGTTCGCGGAGAGGGTCCCCGGTTCTCCAGTTAGATTGTGCTTCACGGCGTCATGTTTCGCCGTGACGGGGTTATTATTGGAGTAAATGGATGGCTGGAGCCTCTGCTCGAAGCGTCTCTGATCGCCGCGAGCGGGTTCATATTGGAATGAATTGACAACCCACAGCGTCACATAAAAACGTGGAAGGGTACCTTAGGCGTCAGCATGAGAAGTTAAGGGACGTGACAAATCGTCATTATTTTACGCGTCGGGAGTGAGAACGGGTTGGAGATTTACAAGGAGGGAAAACAGTACACCTCTCTGAACAGTGTCTGGGAGGCTGTGGTTGCTGCTGCACGCAATGTTGATGGTGAACAGATCAAAACACTGACAGAATCCATGGATGGCAGGCTTTTGAGTGTCCTTGCAAAGAAAGGTGGCTATATTGGTCGCTGATTTGTTTTTGTTTTGTTTTTGAATGTCAGAAATGTATATTTGTGAATGTGGAGATGTTATATTGGTTTCACTGGTAAAAATAAATAATTGAAATGGGTATATATTTGTTTTTTGTTAAGTTGCCTAATAATTATGCACAGTAATAGTCACCTGCACACACAGATATCCCCCTAAAACAGCTAAAACTAAAAACAAACTAAAAACTACTTCCAAAAACATTCAGCTTTGATATTAATGAGTTTTTCGGGTTCATTGAGAACATGGTTGTTGTTCAATAATAAAATTATTCCTCAAAAATACAACTTGCCTAATAATTCTGCACTCCCTGTATGTAGAAAAAGTAGAATTGGGCTGAAAGATCTGTCGCTTTATCACCTATACAGGTTGTAAATCGTGTTTTTAAAAAGTAACTAAGTAATTAATTATTTTTGAAAATAAGTAATCAGTAAAGTAACGGGATTACTTTTTTGGGGAAGTAATCAGTAATTAGTTACTGATAACTTTTTTCAAGTAACTTGACCAACACTGGTAGTAGTAACAGGTAAATGAGGATTTTTTTTAAATTATTTGAATATACCCATATGGAAAAGATATATATAAATCTTATAAAGTTTGTGTCTGTCTTGTGTGAAACTTGTATGAAAAGCATATAAGAGTGAAAACAGATATAAGATCCCTTGAAAAATTATATAATGAAACTTGTATGTTTTGGATACTTACTAAAACAATGTATGAAAGTAATGAGAAAGTGGCCACTTTCATATGGGTATATATGAGTGTTTGTTTATAAATACACAAACAATAGACATATACTTTCAATTGTGTAATTTAAGTGATCTAGGTAGCTCTGTTTTGGAAGTTCAGTTAACGCTGGCAATGTGTTTTGGAGTTTGTACGTGCTTTGTCTCTAGGGGCCACCGTATATATTTATATATAAACATATATAAATAAAACCACCCTTTTTTTACATTAGTAATTTCTTTTGTGCATATTTTTATATTGTTGTTGATAATAAATTAACTAAAGCGACAAGTGAGCCGAGCCGAAAGTGCTGGTTCTCTAAAAAGAGCCGGAATTCCTATCACTAATTCCTGTCATAGGGTCAAGAAGAAGGATACACTATGGACAGGTCACCAGTCTATCACTTGGCCAACACACAGAAAACAGATAATCCTTCATGCTCACATTCATATCTCCCGACCTCCTTGGACCTTCTTGCTTTGACTTGATACTGTTAACCAGCGTACTATCTTGCTGCCCCTACTTTATTTTTACCTTTTGGAAATAGTTTCATCCCTTTGGGTAAAATAAAAATAATTTCAAATATTTCTCTTGTGTTGTGAATGTCTCATGAGCTCAGTCACTCTCGTAGCTGAACAGTGGCTGTAAAAAGGATCATAAACAATTGTGAATTATTGAGACAGATGTGCATTATCCAGTTTTGTAAGCCATCCTCAGCAGAAATATGGACAGCAATTTTAATATTAACGCAAATAGCTCTCTTGTAATTTTGCTCCCTGAAAATGTGCCCACTGACGGTGTTTCGGAACTTTGGGTAAAAAAGCAGCACCAAAGTTACTGAAACTTCCTCACCGCTACTGATACTACCCACCTCTAAGCACAGTACTTCATTCCCCACCCATTCAAGAATCACATTAACGTAGAGGAAGGCTGTTTTATTGCTTTTAGCTTTTCAATTAGGGTTGGATAATTTGTGTCCACCTCTTTTCAATCAATCAATCAATCAATCAAAGCTTTATTCGTCACATGCAGGTTGCCCTGCAGTGAAATAGGACCCCCCCCCCCGACCTTACACATATAGCACAAACATTACATGGGGATACAGGTCAGAGATTGGTAGAATCAGAAAAAAACATTGAAATGTACACTACACTGGGGAAAGTACAAGAGGAAAAAAAGAGACCCCTACTCATGCTATGCTTCCATGGTAGGACAGCATGAGAACAGGAAACAAAAAAACTCCTCTGCACAAGAAGCACATAAATGTCCACAGCACAACATTGTGAAGACATGACAAGCCACAGGGGTGGGTGGGGGTTGAGGAGTAATCCGAAGCGAACACAGCAGCCACCCTGCACAGCGCTACCATTCCAGCGCGGCACACAGACCCGCCGTGCTGCCTCTTCAGGAAACAAGCATCGAAGGCGTTTGGAAGGGAGGGGGGATGAGTGTGTGCTTATCAGTGTAAGTGTATGTGTGTGCGTGTCCAGAGTTCAGCGGAGACAGTGTCCTTCGCTCTATCAGGCTAAGTAAACAGTCTGCCAGCCAACCCAGGTGGCCTTCATGGGACGGGAAGAATAGTCATCACACAGTCGTTATCAGGGAGTTGTTTTGGTGGGCTCCAGCCTTGGGCCTGCAGCTGGCGCCGTGGTGTCCGAATGTTGAATATTGTTAATTTCTGTTTTGTGAGCAGCTCGAATTTTAGCACTCTGAGACAGGTCCCTCAACTTCGCGTTGAAGAGCTGCGAGCCTCCCCATGATGGTATCAAACTTCAGTTCCAAGGTGTTGTCAGTCTTTTGATTCTGAGACTTCACAACTGCAGTGATCCGTTCCGCGATGTTTTCCAACTGTCACTCAAGGGTGTCATTTTGAGCAGGCCTTTCTCTGATGTTTCCCCTCATACGCTCAATGGTGTTGTTTTGAGCCTTCACAGCAGCAGTAAGCGTCTCCAAGGTGTTGACCATATTACGTTCGTTGTGAGAGGTCGCACCTCGTCCCCGCGCTTCGAATCCAGCGGGCAGCCATGTGGGGGTTTGAACAGCCGGTTCCGCTCTCTTATTTCTCCGATAAAGCAGGGCTAGGCCAACGCCGATCAGCATGAACCCTGTTATCATGGTTCCGAATAGGTAGATATCTTCAGCGTCCTCGATCGACAGTCCCGCCAGGCACACGGTCCTCCAGTTCTGCCACCCGTCCATCGTGTAACCGGCAGGGAAAGTCCCTCCAGGGCACTCAGGCTCTCCCGAGCCCCGACTTCTCGTTGAGAAAAGGGTGTCAATAGCACTCAGGGACCAGTTGATCAAATCCATAATTCTCTTTTAGGTTTAGAGAACGACAGTGAGAGGCTGTTCCAGGGAAAGTAATGCACGCAAGACAGGACAAGGACATAGAGGCTAAGCAGGGAAGATAAGGGTGAGGAGGAGAGGAGAAAGTGCGACCGCCTTCGCTGAGAGCTGAGAGAGCTTAGATTAGATTTTAAATGAGAAACATTGTGTGCCATTAATTATCACGATTCACATTTGTGGATAAAACTATTTGATGTCTTGCTGAAAAAGGAAAACAAAGTGGTAAAGAATGTCGAGAGATGGAAAGCTGATCAACAGCATAGTGGAGCGCTAGGTGGTGGACAGGCTAAGTGATTAGCGCAGTAACGGTGAGAAGAGCTATGACAGTGACAGGCCTTCAGAGAGTACACTGCTGGGCCCAGCAGTGCGTCTGTCAGACTATCTGACACCCCGACGTTTTCCATGCCAAGCTCAGATGTGGTTGCACATGTGTTTGGATGTGACCTGAGGGGATGTTGGTGAACTACAGATGACATTTGTTCCTTTATCCAGCACTCAGCACCCCTTCTTCCCATCCAGATGAGAAGCAAACACTGCACTCCCACTCAGTTCTAAAAGTGGGTCAGTCTATGCAGCTTCTGCTGCTGCTGCAGTTTGCAGCAGGATGTGCTTCTGCAGCAAAATGCACCTGAGATAATGCAGACAGGTATACAAGCAGACTCTCTACTCGTTATACATATTTATAATGTGTGTTTTTGGATCAAAATCTAGAAAGGACTTAACTGGAAATGAGTAGAGGAAAAAGCTAATGAAACTTTATGAGTTAACTTCTGTTATTACTTTCTCCAAACCATCACATGTCTTTTAGACTCCATTCCTACAAGACTGTTTGAGTCATACCGTTAATTAATGCTTCAATATTAAATATGATGAATGCAGCTTCAGAACTCATCACTGTACAGAAACAACATTGGAAAAAGTCACAAATAAGGTTTTTAAGGCCTCTAACAGTGGACAAATCTCTGTACTTGTCTTGCTAGACTTCTGTGCAGCATTTAATTCTGTTGACTATATTATTTTTAAACCATTTTTACCAATCCTGCAGTTTAACCAATTAGTTAAACTTCAGAAATGTCTTAAAGACATTTCCTGCCTCTAAATTTAGAAACATGGTGCCTAACCAGATACTTGTGCTCCAGTAACACTGTGAGCCAATCTGGGTGAGCACCTCCTATTACCAGTAGTGATGTGCGGATCAATACTGAAATATCGATTCCTCCGATACCAGTCATTTATGTTCTGGAATCGATTCTCACATTAAAATATCGATATTTTAGTAATTTAGGGTAAATTTGTAGTTTATCATTAACAGGAACACAGTGGAAAGAAACTATGTCATTCGGATTGTCTACATTGGAATGAACTACTTCCTCTTCCACCTTTCATAGTCATGTGCAAAATACGGCTGTATAAATGTGTCGCAGCCCCTTGGCATGCGCACTCACAACAATGGCTGAGCGTAATTGGAGTCATGTGCTGACGTAGTTTACATCCACAAACAGCCGAGACGTGGTTTGCAATACATGTGGCAAGAAAGTGAGGTGTTGTGGCAACACCACTAACCTTGTCAAACATCTCAGAGTAAATCATATCACAGAAAATGACAAGCGTATGTTGAGGTGAACTGAAGAGGAGGAGTGGACAGGGACAGGTGCTGCTAGGGCGAGACAGACGTCTCTCACGGAGTCCTTTAGTGCTGCAGGCAGGCAACATGCTCAAATAGCGCACAACTTCAGTTTTTTTATTTCTATATGATGAATTCTGCATTATTAAGTGATGAGAACAAGTAATCTGATGTCCTGTAATCATTATGATGCTACAATTTGAGATACAATAAAAGATACTTTGTACAAAAACTTATTTTATTTATTGTATTGTATCAGATCAGTATCATTGATACCACCCTGAATTTTACTTGGTATCGGATCGGAAAGGAAATCAGTGGTATCGCACATCACTAATTACCAATTGCTCTATTTGTGCTGCCAGTCATTCATGGAGTGCCATTAGTTTCTTCTTCCATAGGTGTGGATCATGTCACTTCTTGCTCCTGTCCAGCTCTTAATTCCAAAGACTAGTGGTCGGACACCTGCTTTTGTCAAGTTGACTGGGTCCTTTTCTGGGAGATTGTTTGTTTACATGCATCCTTGAGCTCATACTGTTTCTGAGTATGCATTGTTTCTAAGATTACTGGGGAAGAGGCATATGTGATTCTTTTTAGAGATATTGGGATGGTGGCTAGAGCTGTGTTCATGTCTTGTAAGCAACTCTTCTGATGAGACTTCTTCAGTGAACCGGTTGAGATGCATTCTTTTTTTTACCAGGTGCAATCTTTCAGAATATTTTTTAATCATTTTATTGATGAGTCCCAATATATCCAGGAAATGTGGTTATTGGTTATGGTTATGAGGCATGACAAGTTGACCACTTTAGAATGAATGTAACTACACTGCTTAGTTTAGTTTAGATTAGGGTTTTGTTGGTTGTTTGTTTGTTTTTGTAAATAATTACATTGTGTACTGTATTATAGCAGTTACACTTTTTGGCTGAAATTATACTTTTTCAACTTTATATTTAAGCTTGTAACAGACATTTATGCAATATAATAAAGTAAATGGAGAATAAACACAAAGAATGTATGCTTAAATTCAAAGAGAATTAGAATAGTTTTCTTCAATCTTTAGCACAGGTTCTCTCCTGTGAAATGCAACTTTAACAAAAAAACCTATATACTAATAGGTAAGTATACACTAATATATTAGTGCTGTCAAACAATTACAATTTTTAATCAGATTCATCACAGGGTTACTGTGGATTAATCACAATTAAAAATAATTCAAAAATTATATCAATCACATTTTATTTAGCATGAGCAAACAGACTCGGAAAAAAGGGAAAATATACGCACTTAACATGCTTATTGAACATTATGGTAAGAACAAATCAGCTAAGTAAAGCAAAACAAAAGTCCATCATTACTTTAAGAACTGAAAGTCATTCAGTCCAGAAAATTGCTAAAACTTTGAAGTACAGGTGCAAAAACCATCAAGCGCCACGACAAGATTGCTCACATGAGGACCGCCCCAGGAAAGGAAGACCAAGACTTACCTCTGCTGCTGAGGATAAATTCATCCAAGTCACAAGTATGGAATCAGAACGATGCCACCTTGAAACGAAACCGAAAAATGGATTGAAACCGAAAAAAAATATTGTAACTGAAATAAATGTACTGAAAAATCTTGTATTGAAACCGAAAAAAAATTGATAGTGAAAAACAATTAATTGAAACTGTAATTTTTTTGTTTTCGCTTACAATTTTTTTTTTTCGGTTTCAAACCATTTTTCAGTTTCAAACCATTTTTCGGTTTCAAACCATTTTTCAGTTTCAATCTGCTGGCACTGTTTTGGCGTCCGGGGGCGCGCTGGGGGGGGGGCGGGGTTTCCGGCCCGCATGTATTTGCATACATTATAGAGGCCACTAGTGCTGACCAAGCTGCCATCTTTCTCTCTTCCCGTCTTTCAATGGCTGCTTCAATTTCAGCTTGAACCTCCAAACCGCAAGTAAGTAATCATTTTTTGTCATCTTTTCTTGCTGTCCCACATTAGTTTAGTTTTTTTAGCTACATCTGGTGAAGTTGTGGTAAAATGCTGGTATTAGCCTATTCGTCGTAGCAAGCTAGCCTGAAGCTAATATTTGCTAAATTTAGGGACACCCGTGTCTCTTCAGGAGTTGGAGGCCGGTGTTCTAGGAGCGGATCTCAGGATCTCAACAGGCAGTGTTGGGCAGTAACATAATACATGCACCGGCGTTACGTATTTAAAATACAAAATATGAGTAAATGTATCCGTTACAATTACTGTTCAATAGGTGATATTGAGAATACAGTTAGTTTGTTGAAATAAATGGATTACATGGCGGTATTTACCTGTTTCATATGTTAGGCTATGGTCTCTCTATTTTTTGGTAATTTCACGCCGGTGGAAACCCAAACAAAACACACAATAAGAGCCTCTAAAAATTATTATACAAAAATGATTTAATATGAAGGCAATAGCAGAGTGTTACAGGCATCGCCCTAAACAATGTAGCCTCATGGGCAGTGTAGTCCGTGCTGCAGGGAGAATGGACTGCCATACCCGTTATGTGTCTGTGAGCGAGGAGGGAGAAAAAGGAAAAGTACGAGCTGTCACGGAGCAGAAACGGGAGCTGGAAGCATGTAAATATAATAATAACCACTAAAGCCAAAAAGAGTGCCTGACGAGCCCAGCTGTAAGTAAGCTGTTAAGACTCGACTGTACACTGTGTTCGTGTTTTCCTCCGAAACAATAAGCTGTCAAGGGTAGTGTCGTGGATGAGAGAAGGAGGACCCAAACGCTGGACTCACAGGCAGGTAGGTGAAGGTGGAGGTTTATTGCCGAAGGAATGAGCAAACAGTACAGAGGGAGGAAATGGCTGGCTGGCTGGCTGACTGAATGAATGAATGAATGAATGAATGAATGAACAAAGGACTGACTGACTGACTGGACATACAGACGACATCAGACATACATCATTAACATCAATGACACGACAGAGAACTGGTGAAACCGAGGAACTTAAATACACAGGTTGAATGATGACAATGATTGGAAACAGGTGAGTACAGGGCTGAACATAATCTGACTAATGACACGGGAGACAAGCTGACACGGGAAAAAACAGGAAGTGAGAACATTAATGTGGCGAACCAAACTGAACATGAACAAACTGAAATCACTGGGTCAACGACCCAGGAACCCTGACAGTACCCCCCCCTCCAAAGGCCGGCACCCGACGGCCAAAAGAGAAAGAAAAAAAAACCAGAACAGGGCGGGCGGAGGGGGCCCAGGACGGAGGGACGGAGTCCACACCAAGACAGTTCAGGTGGGCGCCCCCGTGGCCGAGACGAGACAGTTCAGGTGGGCGCCCCCGTGGCCGAGACGAGACAGTTCAGGTGGGCGCCCCCGTGGCCCGTGGCCGAGACGAGACAGTTCAGGGGGCCGACCGTGCGGACGGCAACGGCGACAGCACTGGTCCGGGGGCCGACCGCGCGGAAAGCGACGGCGGCGACGTGGGCACAGTTCGGGGGGCCGGCCGTGCGGAAGGCGACGGCGGCCACTCAGGCGAAGGCGGTCCGGGGGCCGGCCGTGCGGAAGGCGACGGCGGCCACTCAGGCGAAGAGGGTCTGTGGGCCGCCCACGACGGCGCCCGGCCAGTGGCCTAGCCAGCGGTCTAGAAAATGGCCGTTTAGCTCCAGACCCAAACGAGGCTGGGCCAGGCGAGGCTGAAGGCTCTGAGGCTGAAGGCTCTGAGGCTGAAGGCTCTGAGGCTGAAGGCTCTGAGGCTGAAGGCTCTGAGGCTGAAGGCTCTGAGGCTGCAGCGGACGAAGGCTCTGAGGCTGCAGCGGACGAAGGCTCTGAGGCTGCAGCGGACGAAGGCTCTGAGGCTGCAGCGGACGAAGGCTCTGAGGCTGCCGCGGACGAAGGCTCTGAGGCTGCCGCGGACGACGGCTCTGAGGCTGCCGCGGACGACGGCTCTGAGGCTGCAGCGGACGACGGCTCTGAGGCTGCAGCGGACGACGGCTCTGAGGCTGCAGCGGACGACGGCTCTGAGGCTGCAGCGGACGACGGCTCTGAGGCAGAGGCCGGGCCGGGCGTGGGTGCAGCTGAGGCAGAGGCCGGGCCGGGCGTGGGTGCAGCTGAGGCAGAGGCCGGGCCGGGCGTGGGTGCAGCTGAGGCAGAGGCCTGACCAGGCGATGCAGGCGCGGAGGCCTCTGGCCGGAGACAGGCAGGGCCAGTAGGCGCGGAGGCCCCTGGCTGAGGAGCGGCCGGGCCAGCGGGTGCGGAAACCCCTGGCTGAGGAGCGGCCGGGCCAGCGGGTGCGGAAACCCCTGGCTGAGAAGCAGGAAGGCTCACAGCTGGCTCTGGGTGCTGTGGCTGCAGGTCCGGGAACTGGACGGGATGGTGGACAGGTGACTGGGAAACAGGAGGCGACTGGACTACAGGGCACTGGGCGGCAGACTGGACTACAGAAGAGTGGAGGACAGGTGGAGACTGGGCTACAGGTGACTGGAGGACAGGTGGAGACTGGGCTACAGGTGACTGGAGGACAGGTGGAGACTGAGCTACAGGTGGCTGAACTGACTGGAGGGCAGCAGGAGACTGGACAGCAGGTGAGGGAACTGATTGGACTAAGGAGACTGACGGATAAACAGAGGCCGGTGAGGCTAATGGCTGAGCTAAAGAGTGAGCTAGTGACGGAGATAAAATTACGGCTTGGGCTCGTAAGGCTGGTGCCTGGGCAGGGGACAGTTCAGCTAGTCTAACCAGTGATACTGCGAGGGCGTGAAAAGCTGGATCAGGAGGTGGATGAAAGGGTGAAGTAGTAGGTGGACCAGTTAGCTCTTCCAAGCCTCCAGGGAGGTCAGGCTGGGTTCTGGCTGCCCTCAGCCTGGGCGCTGGGACAGGCACAGAAGGTGGCTGGACACCAGTCACCCCCACCCGAGAAACAGGAGCGGGTGTGGAGGTAGACTGGGTCGCAGCTGCCCTCCTCCTGGGAGCTGGCACTGGAGTGGGTGTAGGCTGACTGATAGGAGTGGAAATAACGACTGGGTGAGTGACACTGACAGGTCTATCGGGTTGTATTCTGGTCTTTCTGCCACCACTATTTACAGTTTTTGACTGAACAGTCTTTGGGGAGCCAGAGCAGAAGAAATCTTCCCAGTCCACATCATCCTCAAGGAGGGAAACTCCCCATGAATCGGAAAAGAGTCTGTTGTGTGTTTTAAGTGGATAATCAGATGAGGGGTGTGGAAAACAGTCACTGGAACTCACCACCGGGAGTTGCTGAACAGAGTCCGTTTTATGGCGGCGTGTGCGCCGCTTTCCCCGGGAAGAGGAAGCGGGCCGGGTAAACGGCTGAGCCTCTGGCGCGGTAGCCTCCGCTGAGCCGAGATGGGAGGTGTAGCCGCTGTGCCGTGGCGAGGCGGAAAGGCTGGAGAGTGAATAGGCTGGCGGGCGAGCGAGGAGCGAAGCGGCGGGAGAGCGAGCGGCCGAAACTTGGGCTGTGACGCCCACTCTCCGCGGCGAATGCTCCGGTGCAGCTGAGGCAGCAGGTGGGGGAACGTGGCGTCTCCGAGGCCCGCCCAGAGCCAGGCGAGTCCCCTCGAAGACGTGCTCTCTCTCCGCGAAGAGCCGCTGTTTTCCCCGAAGCCCCTCCGTCCAGCGAAGGAGCGCTGCCTCCTGCCGCTCGAAAAGTTCAGGGTCCGCTGGGTCCACAACGCGGGGTCGTGTCATTCTGTCAAGGGTAGTGTCGTGGATGAGAGAAGGAGGACCCAAACGCTGGACTCACAGGCAGGTAGGTGAAGGTGGAGGTTTATTGCCGAAGGAATGAGCAAACAGTACAGAGGGAGGAAATGGCTGGCTGGCTGGCTGACTGAATGAATGAATGAATGAATGAATGAATGAACAAAGGACTGACTGACTGACTGGACATACAGACGACATCAGACATACATCATTAACATCAATGACACGACAGAGAACTGGTGAAACCGAGGAACTTAAATACACAGGTTGAATGATGACAATGATTGGAAACAGGTGAGTACAGGGCTGAACATAATCTGACTAATGACACGGGAGACAAGCTGACACGGGAAAAAACAGGAAGTGAGAACATTAATGTGGCGAACCAAACTGAACATGAACAAACTGAAATCACTGGGTCAACGACCCAGGAACCCTGACATAAGCAGCCTTTCAACGCCTCTCTCTGTCTCTCGCTAGCAAACTTGACCCAGACAACAAAGTAAAGCTAGTTTTCAGCTATGAGCCCGACACGAACTGGACGTATTAGCCAGAGGTCCCTTTACTACGGTTCGGAGCCGCTGACCTGTTTTATATACGCGCTGAATAGTTTTCTATACGAGATCGCTGCAGCCTTACCTAATGTCCACCTACTGTTACTCATTTATATTAAGATTTTAACATCTAGTTGGTGTTGGTATGGCAAGTAGCCTTCAGTAATAGTAATAAATCACACAGCAATAGCACATTCATGTAGTTGTAAAGTATTCAGAATACATTACTTCTATAATCTTTGGTGGAATACATTTTAAAATTAACCTTCCCAACACTGTCAACAGGTTAGCACCTCATACCACAGTGCATCAAAGCAGTCTCATGAGCGCTGGGAAGGAGGAGCCCAGAGTCCAAAACAGACAGTGCAGGAGATGACAAGGTTAGTAATTGTATGGTGAAAATTATACTTTGTTATCTTGATTGGCAAAAGAAAAGTAAATACAAAATCTGCTTCTCACATATAGGGCATTTCCAAAACTTCAATTTCTTTCATTACAGCTGTCCTGTGCCAGAAGTTCTGTTGACCCACAGTGAGAGGCATCATTTCAGAAACACCAGGAAGACTAAAACTCATCGCCGGGATCAAGCAGGGCTCGTGATCTTCACCAGCAGCTCCCTCACAAGAAGGATAAACCCAGCATTTCATGAACACTGATGGAGACCTTTGCTTTGTGTAATGTTAGAAGTACTCAGATAATCCTCAGAGGGTCTGGACTTTTACATAATATAATAGAATAGAATTCAACTTTGTTGTCATTGCACATGCACAGGGCAACGAAATGCAGTTTGCATCCATCCAGAAGTGCCTTTAGCCATGATATAGATATATTACAATATATATTAGCAATAGTATAGATATGTAAGTATATTACAGAAATGGGTCTATTATGGTATGTTACAATGTACACGGTATGAAGTATGTTGTGAATATTCTATAACTATAAGTATGTACAGGCTGTAGTGAGTACAAACTATGTACAGGATATAAATATGAAAAACTACAGAAATCTGAGATATACAGTTATACAGAAATGTGAACTATGCAAATTATAAACAGTTGTAGGATTAAAAATCATCATATGTACAGAATGATTATTTACACAGAACTATACAGTAGTGCAGTTAAGTAATAGCTATAAGCTATAGTAATAGCTTTGAGTCCTGTAGAAAGTTAAATATATGTTGTGCTCACTGGTTACTCTGGTATGAATGACTCTGAATTACTTTATGATAAATAACACACTATTGTCAAAAAACAGTGAAAGAATTCCAGATCACAAGTTTTTAGTTCAAATACAAGTAACAACCTTTGACTTTTAATCAGGTTTTATTTAATTGTGTCAGAGAAAACATCATGTGCTCTTCATGTAGCTGAATACATTCAGTGTTTAAAACAGAAGTTGTGCAGGTCTGAGATCAGCAGTTTTCTGAAACACCAAACTGAGGTACTGTTAATGCTGATGTATAGTGACACAGTTACAGGGGTGATTAATCCTTTTGACTTTTTGTCTTTAAATTTATCAATAAAACAGCTGCAGCTTTCACTGACAGCACATGTGGTACTTTAACCTTTGTACTGTTTTCTTCAGTTAATTTTGGAGTTACTACAAAGATTGAAGATATAGGATGATCTGTCTGCTGTCACTGGGTGGTGCTGAGGTCTGAATCTGAGGACAGCTCCTGTAATCACAAACAGAACAGAATCATCACAAACTGAAATATAAAGTTTATCTCTCAAATCTGAAATACAGCTGATCCTTCTCCGGCCTCACACACTCGGGATCTGAAGTTGTTCAGTCCTACAGTTCTGCCGACAGCTGTTTATTTTTTTATTTGTTTTAAAGGCTTTACTAACACATTTTCTAATATCATGTTTACCTTTGAGTTGTTGATGCTTTATAAATGGACATCTGCAAAGATGAGATGATGGAGCAGGTTTCAGTCGAGGTTCAGTCTGCTGCTGCATCCTGGTCACAACATACAGAGGTGTTATCAGCTCAGTATTGAACAAGAAATATTAACGTTTCAAATTATTTGTCCTAAAGAATGCAAGCTGTACAGAGTACTGAACATGTGACTTTGTGAACATAATTCATTAAAAATAATTTGGACAGTTTTTTAACCTGAATATTTGTAACAAACTCAGTAAAAAAAAAAAAACCTAAAAAAAATAATCAGAGGAAAAATGTAACATTTTAACTTAAGCTGACAAGCGGAAGTAGTTGGTTTCAGTACATAAGTATCAGGCTTTGCTATTTAATCCGTAGCTATTGACTAATGAGGGGAATTTAAAAGTTGGCTTTAATGTCCTTCCACATGTGGAAAGCGACAGAAAACATGCTGCTGTTTGCACATATTTAATAATCAGCTCTGCACAGGAGCAGAAGCAGAGTCCAGCCTGTTGCTCTTACAGTATAATACTCATAATAAAAGTACAGTAACCGTGGTTAGTCACTGAGCAGCCCGGTGCGTTTCTCTTGATTTCTTTAGTCAGGGTAAATTCATTCACCTGCACGGGGTAGCTAAACGAACTTTACAAAACATGTTTCCCCGACAGCCGAGTGCTCATTTTAGCTAGCTAGGTCCTTAGGTAGCTAGCTAAGGACCTAAATTACGGATTAGCTTACAAACACATTTAACTTACCAAAAATAATGCGGTGGGGCCTCAGGTCCTCCTGTCCGGTAGTCCAATTTACTGAAGAACACCTCAGGCTGTCACTTTGAAATAGTCGGTAATGTAAACGCTGGACCTCTCAGCATCTGCCATTCCCGAACAGACACGTGCGAGTTTGTCCGTGACCGCAGCCGCGTCGTCAGTGTTTTCTCCAGTCATTGGTCAGCATTATAATATATGCAAATACATGCGGGTCGGAATCCCCGCCCCCCAGCGCGCCCCCGTACGCCAAAACAGTGCCAGCAGAGTGAAACTGAAAAATGGTTTGAAACCGAAAAATGGTTTGAAACTGAAAAGTGGATTGAAACCGAAAAATGGATTGAAACCGAAAACAAAAAAAAATTGTAAGTGAAAACAAAAAAATTACAGTTTCAATTAATTGTTTTTCACTATCAATTTTTTTTTCGGTTTCAATACAAGATTTTTCAGTACATTTATTTCAGTTACAATATTTTTTTTCGGTTTCAATCCATTTTTCGGTTTCGTTTCAAGGTGGCATCGTTCTGATTCCATAACAAGCCTTAGAAATTACACGTTAACAGCAGCTCAGATTAGACGGCTTAATCTGCGTTAACACAGATATGTACAAGGTGGGCCATTTATATGGATACACCGTAATAAAATGGGAATGGTTGGTGATATTAAAGTCCTGTTTGTGGCACATTAGTATATGTGAGGGGGCACTGATAGCAACACCGCAGGAGAAATGCCAGCACAGGCATCCCGTATCCGTAGTTTCAGGTGCTGCACATCTCGTATCTTCACACCATAGACAATTGCCTTCAGATGACCCCAAAGATAAAAGTCTAAGGGGGTCAGATCGGGAGACCTTGGGGGCCATTCAACTGGCCCACGACGACCAATCCACTTTCCAGGAAACTGTTCATCTAGGAATGCTCGGACCTGGTACCCATAATGTGGTGGTGCACCATCTTGCTGGAAAAACTCAGGGAACGTGCCAGCTTCAGTGCATAAAGAGGGAAACACATCATCATGTAGCAATTTCAAATATCCAGTGGCCTTGAGGTTTCCATTGATGAAGAATGGACCCACTATCATTGTACCCCATATAGGGCTTTGGAGCGTGATGTCACGGGGGTGGGCGTCAAAAGGATTTTGGCCCAATCCGCCATTTTGGGGGTCTAAACAAAGCGCAAGCGAAAAAGGAGTGAAGGCACACACAACAGCCATGGTTCGTATTTGCTGTGTGGTCTGCTGCAATGTTCGATCGCAGCAAGAGAATAAGCTTGAAAAAGGTTTGTCTTTTCATTCTTTCCCAACCTGGAAGCAACATGAGGCAGCTCGTGTATCGATGTTACCAAACGAAGGCGTCTAGCCTGGATAGCAGCTGTGAGACAAGCTGATATCCAGTTCTCTTCCATCTCCTAATATCTGTTGGTGCTTCAGACATTTTCATTCCGGTAAGTTCTAAATATGTTCATATCACTCTTTATAGCCTATTAGTCTTATTTTCGATGCGCTCTGAGCTCATAGCAAATTAGAACAAACATCCTACTGAGTGATTTTGCAGAACTACCTTCTATTTATAGAGTTGCTAATTATTTAGCATTATTGCAGCAAACCAGCCTATGAAATGGATGAAACATCATGACTGGGTTCCAGCGCTACACAAGGGACCTGCTTCAAACATACCACCATGCCAATCAGATTACCGTAATTGTCGGCTTATAAGCCGCTACTTTTTGCACAAGCTTTAAACCCTGATCACCAACAGATTTCGAAGGGCTGGACTGCTGCATGATGGAGAGGAGGACACCGCCTTCAGAGGGTGTTCAACTCTGACACTGACAACCAGGATTTGTTTGGTTTTGAAAGTGACAACGAAGGAAAGAAGCTGAGAGTGAATGACGAAGCCATCCTGAGCCTGTTCATATCCGACACTGGAGAAGAGGACTTTGGTGGTTTTAGTGTGCAGGAAGAAGAGAAAGATGGTGGTGAATGACTGACTTTTCTTCTTGTTAAAGCCGTGTCACTGCACCTGAGCCTAAAAGGTAGTCCGAATCTATTTTTCTGGTGTGCCGTAGGTTATTGTTATGTACTAAATTTGTTACTCATTTATGAAGCACAGTACATGTTTCGTACTTGTAATTGCCGGTACTTGTACATATACCTAAAAAGTTATGCAAATATGTACCCATAACTTGTTTTTCAAAATATTAATAAAAGGGGTGTGTCTCCAAACAGCCATCTCTTTCCTGACAATTCCCTTTGTGCATATTCTCTTACATATGATAAGTCAACATTGAAACACCTGCGCCTTTTAGTCAGGTGCGGCTAATGTATGTACAAAACAGGATTTTCCCCTGATTTTAGCTTGTGCGGCTAATATTCAGGTGCGCTTTGTAGTCCGGGAAATACGGTACTTCTTCCATGTGAGGGTGAAGAGGTGACCCTTCAGGATAAGATGTTGAAGGTTTGCTGCGTTTGGTGAACAGTGTGATAATAAAACCAGGGAAAAATGAAACCTGTTCCTGTTAAATATTCTTAAGTCTTTTGCTGTATAAATAGCGGTATTTTTTTCCCCCAAAAGATACAGTAAATAAAGTAATGTTAGTAGTGGGTGATATCATGTAAACACTGTCATGATTTTATGTAAACATTTTGTCTTTTATAAACTATAAATGACATGGATTCTACACTGTAACTGATGTGATGTTCTATAAAGTGGTTTTAATAAAAAAAAAAAAGAGGCAAAAATTAGTTTGTTTCTTTATTCAACTTTTGAACAGTGGGACTCAGTCAGTACATATTCAGTAAATGCAAATTATTTACACGGCAGTGCACTACAGGCATAAATCTAGACCCCTAGATAAAACATTATGGCATTATAGCAGTGACAACTCCTCCACAGTAGCAGGTGGGATTTTTTCTTTTTTGAGGACGGCTCCTTTTACCTTTCAATATGGATGTCTGTTTATGTTTTGATCGAGAGCCTTTTTTTGGGCAGCTGAAGAGGAGACGTCTATCTTATGGCCAACCGTCACATTACCCAGCAAAACCCAGTATGCAGGTTCATCTGTAACAGTCCTTGTGCCACAGATCAACACTGTTGCTTCTACATTAAACAGAAGAGCAGTAACGTGGGTGCAGGTCTCCGCGACTCCGGCCTTACAGGTGCAGTGGGTGGCTTCAACCTTCCCTGTGATGCTCACAGTGACCCATGGCTGCAATGCTGTTTCATTCAGTCTTTGAGAGTGCAGGACCTGAAACACACACAAAGTTCCTTTAAAGACAAGAACTATGAGCCAAGGCCGACATAAATGTGTTTTATCTACTTTATCATAAATGTAACAAAGTGTTTAGAAAGTTAGCACATACATGTAATTTTTCATTTCTTTATGTGTCCATCTATAGAACGCTGCATGTTATAGTGTAAATCTGCCTGTTCTCTGTCAGAAACCTGCCTGCAGAAAATGAACCTAAAGTATGTAATGCAAGGATGTCATCACTTTAAAAAAGCAACATTTTACAACTTCAACCTAAAGCGCTCCATCTATGCAAGATAGCATGGGTGCTGTGTAGTTTCAGTCCACAAAGTCAGTTTCAGTCCACTTCTGTCAGGCCACAGGGTCTCCACAACTACAGTGCAATAGGCTTTGCATCTGCACAAATATCAGCCAAGTATATGTATGAGGACATGAACGTAGAGGCTGTTCTGAAACAGAAAAGACTGAGATCTACAAAACGGCACTTCTCTTTATGTATCATTTGATGAGCCATTGAGTGATGCCCCAAAGAAGCTGGACGTTACCTTTTTTAATGTTGTTGTTGATACTGCAGTGTTTTCCATCCAAGAGAGATTCACCACGTTGAAAAATGTGGGAGTACTGACACATATCTCTTAAATGATAACCTCACTGAACAGTGCAAGGCCCTCAGTGCTACTTTGCTTTTTCAGGACCAGTCCGACTGGGATGCCAGAGAGCTTGCACAGGAGAATTTGCCTGACTTGCCATCAAAATCTATGACTCCTCTGGAACTGCTGAGCTTTGTGCGTCACAGTGAACTCTCAGAAATATAGCCACATTTGTGGACTGCTCTGAGAATTTCAGTCACTCTACCTGCAACTGTGGCTTCAGCAGAGAGGAGCTTTTCAAAGCTGAAACTTGTGAAGAGATATCTGAGGTCCACTATGTCTTAAGAAACGCCTCAGTGGCCTTGCCATCATCAGCATCAATCATGCAATTGCTGGCCAGATTTCATATGATGACATTATTGATGACTTTGGATCAACGGAGGCAAGAAAAGTCCTGCTTCTGACTTAGCAGCTGGATAGTATAGTGGTAAGACTACACATCTTTAGAGCTGGAGTTGCAAGTTCAATTCTCTCCTGGTATCCAGTGAGGGTCCTGGCTAGACCCCCTCATACTAAAAAACCAAGCCCTGGAATGGCTCGGATGCAAGCATTTCATTATATATAAGTTGTACAATCATGTTAATTCTGCAATTTAGGAATGCCTTATTTTAATTGTATATTCCTTTTATACTTATTTAATATAATAATTGTTATATGTATGTCTTATGTGTGTGAATGTGTGTGTGAATGGGTGGATGACTGGATATGTAAAGCGCTTTGGGGTCCTTAGGGACTAGTAAAGCGCTATATAAATACAGGCCATTTACCATTTATTGACTTCTATTACTTGTTTTATATTTGAAGTTCTATTTTTTCCAAATTATATGTAAGTTACTATGTTGTTCATTTGTACACAGACGAGATTAATGCTGACAGCACTAATACATCGGTCGTCCGACACCGAAACATTGTGCAAGAACAAATTTTCTTTTCACCGAAGCACTTCCAGCTTAAAATATAACATTGATGCGAAGCATACTGTACGTTAGTTGGGGATGCTGCTAGCACTTTGGCTAACACGTCACCCAGCTTGCTACAAACCACTCACGGAGCATCGGGGGCTCAGTAAGTCTACCTCGGACATATTGACTGACACAATTGCCAAGTGGATTGCAACAAACTGCAGACCTATTAATATCGTTGAGAACACCCGGTTTACATAGCTTTGGTTCCGTGCTTCAAGGACTTGAACTGCCTCCCCATACAACAGAGAGAGTGGATAATGTTTACAGAGTTTTTTGTTAACATGAATGTACAATGAGCGTTCACCATTTAGACCAATAAGTCTGATGGGGGTTGACACTAAAATACTTTGTAAAGTTTTAGCAAGGAGATTAGACCCCTATATATCACATTTAGTTGATAATGATCAAAATGCCTTTGTGCCAAAACGTCAAGGGTTTCACAATATAAGAATGGTTCTAAATATAATTCACGAGAAATTTGATGCTAAAGATACAGCATTATTATCACTTGACGCTTGTCAAGCTTTTGACAGGATAGAGTGGTCATATTTATTTACTGTTCTCCCAAGATATGGATTTGGAAACAATTTTCTCAAATGGGTTAAACTTTTGTATACAAATCCCAAAGCTAGTGTTTTAACAAATAACATAGTTTCTAACCCTATTACATTGGAGCGTTCCACTCGCCAGGGGTGTCCATTATCTCCAATGCTATTTATCTTAGCTATAGAACCCCTGGCGATGACAATTAGAATGAGAACTGACATATTTGGTGTCCAGTTTGGAGATCAGGAGCATATATTGGCTCTGTATGCTGATGACCTGATAGTGTTTCTGACTAGGCTGTCCATTAGTATACCAAAATTAATGCAACAAATGGAGTTATTCGGACAATTCTCTGGCTATAATATAAACGATTCAAAATCCTCCATCCTATTTCTGAACAAGGATGAAAGGCTAAATCCTATTATACAAACCCTGTTTATTAATGCAAAAGAAGGATTTGTGTACCTTGGAGTTAAAATCACCCCAGACATTGATACCATTGTAGCAACAAACTATGATCCTCTGATTAGTGAAGTGGAGGAATCTTTAAATAAATGGATGACAATGCCCATATCAGTGATTGGCCATATAAACATGATTAAAATGAATATATTGCCCACATTTTTATATCTCTTCCAGTCACTTCCTCTGCCTCTTCCAAAAGAATTCTTTGATAAACTAAACGGTATCTTTAATAGATTTATTTGGAATAATAAAAAACCTAGACTAAGACTTCGCTTGTTGTACCTACCATATGAAAGAGGGGGGTTACAACTCCCTAATCTTAGACTGTATTACTGGTCTGCACAGCTGCGTTCAGCCATGTTCTGCTTTTCCACTGAGTCACCCCCGACCTGGTTACAAATTGAACAAACATCAGTAACAAATCTTCAGTTAAATCTGTATTTATATTCTGCAAGCCTGAGCAATTAAAAAAAATGACAAATAACCCTTTTTTACAAAACACAATAGATGTTTGGTATAGGGCCCATCAGTATATGGGAGATAAGTCTTCTATCTCTCGTTTTTCACCTATTTGGGGCAACACATGTTTTAAAGCAGGAAGAGCGGATGGGGGTTTCAAAATCTGGGCAGATAAAGGTGTACAGAAGGTGGCAGATCTTTATAAGGATGGCAACCTTCTTACATTTGATCAGCTATGCCAAATATACAGCATCCCCAAAAAACATTTTTTTTAAATATCTACAAGTTAAACATTTCATTATGTCAAAATATAAACAGATTGTATCTGAGCCACCATTATCACACTTGGAGAATGTCATACTTCAAAAGCCAGTGGGCAGAGGTCATATCTCTTCAGTTTATACAGCTCTGTTAACACATGATGGGGATTCTGCCACTGACAAGTTGGAGGGCTGACATCCAAGAGGAGATACACGAGGTGGACTGGGAAACTGCATGTTTAAAAGCCCAAAGACAATCAATTAATACAAGGATGAAACTCCTCCAATATAAGTGGTTGATGAGAACTTACATAACCCCAGTCAAACTGAATCGCTGGTCGCCTGTCATCCCAGATAGCTGCAGTAAATGTTTAGACGAGAAGGGCACTCTGCTCCACTGTGTATGGAGCTGTCCAAAATTACAACAGTACTGGAAATTAATCACGCAAACTTTATCTAAGATTGTTGGAGTAAATATACCTGTTGAAGCAAAAATGTGTGTGTTGGGTATATATCCAAAGAACTGTGACTTTAGCACCAGACAGCTAAAATTAATTGACTTTGGCCTCCTGCAAGCTAGGTGCTTAATATCTTTGTATTGGAAGAAAGTGGATGTACCCTCAAGTCATATGTGGGTGAAGGAGATGGCATCATGTATTGTATTGGAACGACTTACTTATATTGTCAGAGGAAAGGGAGTAGATTTTGAAGAAATATGGTTACCTTTAACTGAGTTTCTGAGACATTATGAAGGGAATTAATTTAGAAAGTGATACTTGGTGCTGAGTTTTGGGTTTCTTTGTGTGTGTGTGGTTTTCTTTTTGTTTGTTTTGTTTTTTTGTTGTTGTTTTCTTTGTTATCTTTTTTGTTGTTTTTATTTTTCGTTCGCGTCCTGCTTTGTTTGTTTTACCCATGCTGTGCATCGGTTTTGTTTTATTTTATTATTTATTTATTTTTATTATTATTATTATTATTGTTGTTTCTTTTAATTTATATTTGTTTATTTTGGGGACTATGTTCTTTAATATAAATCTCATGTTAACTGTACTATTATTCTTTGCTTGTTCTGTAATATAAAAGTCAATAAACAAATTTCCCACGTGTGGGACTAATAAAGGTTATCTTATCTTATCTTATGTTTTAAAAAAAACATGAATGTACAAAATGTTCAATAAACATGTTAAGTGCGTATATTTTCCTTTTTTCTTGAGTCTGTTTGCTCATGCAAAATGAAATGTGATTGATATAGAATAAAAATGAATGATATTTAATTGTGATTAATCCACAGTAATCCTGTGATGAATCTGATTAAACATTTTAATTGTTTGACAGCACTAATATATTATTGTATACTTATCTATTAGTATATAGATTTTTTAAAAAGTTGTATTTCACAGGAGAAAACCTGTGTTTAAAGTTTGAAGAAAACTAATCAAATTCTCTTTGAATTTAAGCATACATTCTTTGTGTTTATTAATTACAGATTAATTACAGAAAATTGTGAGATGAATTAGTTAATTTTTTTAATCTATTGACAGCACTAATATATATAACAGTTGATGGAGAGATGTGTCTGCTACTGTGTGGTATTTATCTGGGCTCTAATCTGAAGTGCTTTTAACTTGTAATTTCTGAGGCTGGTGACTTGGATGAATTTATCCTTAGCAGCAGAGGTGACTCTTGGTCTTCCTTTCCTGGGGTGGTCCTCATGTGAGCAGTTTTATTGTGGCACTTGATGGTTTTTGCATCTGCACTTCAGAGTTTTAGCAATTTTCTGGACTGACTGACCTTCAGTTCTTAAAGTAATGATGGACTGTTGTTTCTCTTTACTTAGCTGATTTGTTCTTACTATAATATTCAATTCAATTTTATTTATATAGCGCCAAATCACAACAAAAGTCGCCTCAAGGCGCTTCATAGATACAGAGAAAAACCCAACAATCATATGACCCCCTATGAGCAAGCACTTTGGCGACAGTGGGAAGGAAAAACTCCCTTTTAACAGGAAGAAACCTCCGGCAGAACCTGGCTCAGGGAGGGGCGGCCATCTGCTGCGACCGGTTGGGGTGAGAGAAGGAAGACAGGATAAAGACATGCTGTGGAAGAGAGACAGAGGTTAATAACAGATATGATTCAATGCAGAGAGGTATATTAATACATAGTGAGTGAGAAAGGTGGCTGGAAAGGAAAAACTCAATGCATCATGGGAATCCCCCGGCAGCCTACATCTATTGCAGCATAACTAAGGGAGGATTCAGGGTCACCTGGTCCAGCCCTAACTATATGCTTTAGCAAAAAGGAAAGTTTTAAGCCTAATCTTAAAAGTAGAGATAGTGTCTGTCTCCCGAATCCAAACTGGAAGCTGGTTCCACAGAAGAGGGGCCTGAAAACTGAAGGCTCTCCCTCCCATTCTACTTTTAAATACTCTAGGAACAACAAGTAGGCCTGCAGAGCGAGAGCGAAGTGCTCTAATAGGGTGATATGGTACTACAAGGTCATTAAGATAAGATGGGGACTGATTATTTAAGACCTTGTATGTGAGGAGCAGGATTTTGAATTCAATTCTGGATTTAACAGGAAGCCAGTGAAGGGAAGCCAAAACAGGAGAAATATGCTCTCTCTTTCTAGTCCCTGTCAGGACTCTTGCTGCAGCATTTTGGATTAGTTGAAGGCTTTTCAGCGAGTTTTTTGGACATCCTGATAATAATGAATTACAGTAGTCCAGCCTGGAAGTAATAAATGCATGAACTAGTTTTTCAGCGTCACTCTGAGACAGGATATTTCTAATTTTAGAGATGTTGCGCAAATGGAAGAAAGCAGTCTTACATATTTGTTTAATATGTGCGTTGAAGGACATGTCCTGGTCAAAAATGACTCCAAGGTTCCTCACCGCGTTACTGGAGGCCAAGGTAATGCCATCCAGAGTAAGAATCTGGTTAGATACCATATTTCTAAGATTTTCAGGGCCGAGTACAATAACCTCAGTTTTATCTGAATTAAGAAGCAGAAAGTTAGCGGCCATCCAGGTCTTTATGTCTTTAAGACATTCCTGCAGTTTAACTAATTGGTGTGTGTCATCTGGCTTCATGGACAGATAGAGCTGGGTGTCATCAGCATAGCAGTGAAAATGTATGCTATGTCTTCTAATGATACTGCCTAAGGGAAGCATGTATAATGTAAACAGAATTGGTCCTAGCACTGAACCCTGTGGAACTCCATAATTAACCTCAGTGTGTGAAGAGGACTCTCCATTTACATGCACAAACTGGAGTCTATTAGATAGATATGATACAAACCACTGCAGCGCAGTACCTGTAATACCTACAGCATGTTCTAATCGCTCTAATAGGATATTATGGTCGACAGTATCGAATGCTGCACTAAGGTCTAGCAGGACAAGCACAGAGATGAGTCCACTGTCAGAGGCCATAAGAAGATCATTTGTAACCTTCACTAAAGCTGTTTCTGCGCTGTGCTGAGCTCTGAAACCTGACTGAAACTCTTCAAATAAACCATTCCTCTGCAGATGATCTGTTAGCTGTTTGACAACTACTCTTTCAAGGATTTTTGATATGAAAGGAAGGTTGGAGATTGGCCTATAATTAGCTAAGACTGCTGGGTCTAGAGATGGCTTTTTGAGTAAAGGTTTAACTACAGCCAGCTTGAAGGCCTGTGGTACATAGCCGATCATTAGAGATAGGTTGATCATATTTAAGATCGAAGAATTAATTAATGGCAGGACTTCTTTGAGCAGTTTTGTAGGAATGGGGTCTAAAAGACAGGTTGATGGTTTGGAGGAAGTAATTATTGAAGTTAACTCAGAAAGATCAATTGGAGAAAAAGAGTCTAACTTAACATCAATGGTACTAAGAGTAGCTGTAGATAATATTACATCTGTGGGATGATTATTGGTAATTTTTTCTCTAATGATAAAAATTTTATTTGTGAAGAAGTTCATGAAGTCATTACTAGTTAACGTTAAAGGGATGGTTGGCTCAAAAGAGCTCTGACTTTTTGTCAGCCTGGCTACAGTGCTGAAGAGAAACCTGGGGTTGTTCTTATTTACTTCAATCAGTGATGAATAGTAAGATGTTCTGGCTTTGCGGAGGGCTTTCTTATAAAGCAGCAAACTATTTCTCCAGGCTAAATGATGATCCTCTAGATTTGTGACACGCCATTTCCTCTCCAGATTACGAGTCATCTGCTTTAGGGTACGTGTTTGAGAATTATACCACGGAGTCAGGTACTTCTGATTTGAGGCCTTAGTTTTCACAGGAGCTACAGTATCCAGAGTCGTACGTAGTGAGGAGGTGAAATTATTAACAAGATAATCGACCTCTGTTGGGGTAGCATTCAGATAGCTGCTCTGCTCTGTGTTGGTACAGGGCATTGGAGATGATAACAGTGGGTGGATTATATTCTTAAACTTAGTTACAGCACTTTCAGAAAGACATCTACTTTGATAAAGTCTACTCTTCACCGCTGTGTAATCAATTATTGTAAAAGTAAATGTTATCAGGAAATGATCAGACAGGAGAGGGTTTTCAGGAAACACTGTTAAATGTTCAGTTTCTATGCCATATGTTAAAACAAGATCTAGAGTGTGATTAAAGTGGTGGGTGGGTTCTTTTACATTTTGAGAGAAGCCAATTGAGTCTAATAACAGATTAAATGCCATGTTGAGGCTGTCATTTTTAGCATCTACATGGATGTTAAAATCACCCACAATAATTATTTTATCTGAGCTCAGAACTAAATTAGATATAAAGTCTGAGAAATCAGACAGAAACTCTGTGTAAGGCCCAGGTGGACGATAGATGATAACAAGTAAGACTGGTTTCTGAGTTTCACAGCTGGGGTGGACGAGGCTAAGCATCAGGCTTTCAAATGAATTAAAAGTCTGTCTTGGTCTTTCATTAATTAATAGGCTGGTGTGAAAAATTGCTGCCACACCGCCCCCTCGGCCTGTACTTCGAGATTTCTGGTAGTTAGAATGACTCGGGGGTGTTGATTCATTTAAACTAACATAATCATCCTGCTGCAACCAGGTTTCTGTAAGGCAGAGTAAATCAATTTGTTGATCAATTATTAAGTCATGTACTAACAGAGACTTGGAGGAGAGAGACCTAATATTTAATAATCCACATTTCACTGTTTTACTCTTTGGTTCAGATGTGGATACTGTATTGTTCTTTCTTTGTAATTGTTTATGTTTAAGTTGTTTGTTGCTGGTTTTTAGTTTGTTTTTTGTCTTTTTGGAAGCTGACACAGTCTCTATGGAGATGGGTTTTTGGGGGGGTAGCAGGAGGAGAGAAGCTGCAGAGAGGCGTGTAAGACTGCAACTCTGCTTCCTGGTCCCAACTCTGGATAGTCATATTTTGAATATATGAATTCTAAGAGTTGTCAAATAGGGCTGCCAGCTGTATACCAACCTGACTTCTGCACAGCTGATGGTCCCAACTCCATTAAGGCAAGAAATTCCACAAATGAACCCTGACAAGGCAAACCTGAAGTGAAAACCATTTCAGGTGACTACAATTAGCAATTTGGATATTTGTGAGTTGACTGACATATTGACTCGTATTGGACATATTGTGGTTTTACAGCATGCTTCATAGTAAATAGGCATGTACATGTACAGCTAAAGTCAACAGCAGACTGTCCGTCCAACTCACTACAGATTTATGGCACCCAGAGTTCTTTGTCCCACATCCACTATTATAGCAAGGACTATGAATTTGAATTTGGAGGGGTAATGTAAGAAGTGAAACATGGGTCTAACTGCTGTTTCTTGTAGGCAGAGTCAGGTGGGTTTTTTTTTATATTTATCAGCACAGGTGCAGGTAATTATCTCTTCTTTTTGATTGAACATCAAACTGTGTGTGGCAGTTCCTGCAGAGTGGTGTACTGAACCTTTTTTTTTCTAAAGGCAGATTGTAACGATCAGTGTCGTAGCCCCCTCTTGAAGAGACATCCACCTAGAGAAAAATATTTTACTTTGGTCAATGTGGACTTTGATACTGAGGGTTGTTTTTAACCTGTATGAGATTTATGCGTTAGAAGCTTGTAGTAGACCTTGTCAACTGTTCTTGTGATACCGAGCATTGGCCCGTACTTTGGAGACAAGTAACTAAAAATCTGTCTGGTAAAGTCTGGTAAAGTGACATATTCTAGGACAGATAACCAAGGAAGCATTTTCATTTAGTATATTTATGACTTGCTTTGGCAATGGAAGCGAGAAAGGTGTGGGGGTTGGATGAGGTGCTCTGGATTAGGGGTGCCACAAATGATTATTTTGATAGTTGACTAGTCACCGATTATTTTTGCGATTAGTCGACTAATCAGATCATGCATCCATTGGACGTAAAACGTACACCTTATTGCACTAGCATGCATCTGTACTTGTATAAATATCATTAGCTTACAGCTTGAAGTGTTTAAGGTATGTGCTAACTAAAAATAAAGACAAGATGATAGTTTATTAAATTTTTAATAAAATTTGTAGATTGTCTCGCTGGAGTTTAATAAACACAGCCGTCCGCTCCTTGCTATCTAAAATATAACATACAGGACACTGGAGTAAATTCTCGACCATCTCAGACTTATGTTTAGTCAGTTTTCTGTGTGACGTTTATTCAGCTGTGTGAAAACAATAACTTTAATATCACCCAAACCGATTTACTCAGAAACAAATAAAACACAGAAAAAAGGCAAACAATAACATGTTTAAGTTATCTAAGTGACTTATATATCATGTTTAACCTGAGTAGCCAAAGACCGCGGAGGTCTGAAAACAATGTGCCAGGAGTTCACTGTTCTTGCCGGCTCTAGTGAGCCTTGAACCCCCGGCTAGCTATTGAGCTGGTGGGTAACAGACGTCTCTGAAAACGTCGGAGCACTGTTGCACATATGTGATGTCTTGATAAATCAAGCAGATATTTGACATTTACACAGTTACATTCTTGCCTGAAAATATCTTGAAAGTTTATTTTGTGGACCAGAAAGAGTAATGTTGATGCAGCCCCTAAATTTGGACACAGCTACGATACCGGAGACCGCTTCTTCTTCTTTGGCATTTAACGGCAGTTGGCATCCTTGTACATGCATTGCTGCCATCTTTTTTTTTTTTTGTCCCTTATTACACTCTTAAATCCTACTGCTTATTCCTCATCTTTCAGGATCTTACTAAGCTTCAAACGACGCGCCGTCTATTAAATTAGCCATTGATGATTTTTATAGTCGACGTAATCATGAATATTGGACTAATTGTGGCTGCCCTACTCTGGATAACTGTTTTTGTCATGTAACTGGATTGCAATTTTTTAGGCCACTACCCTAAGACCTGACAAACTTCGGTATCCCACCTGAAGGCTAGGCTTCTGCTGGTCTAGCTTTTATGGTCACTAAGGCACGCAAACCCCCTGACCAATGGCAATCCCTCAGGGGGAAAACAGAAAAGCAAAAAAAACTAAACATACAAATAATAAAATGAAATATTGCTAATCACATTCTAACAATTAAAAACAGAACATTTACCTTAATTGGATAGCCTATATCGGATATATTCAAAACCAACAATAACACTTCTCACTATTGCAAATATTAACAAAACTAAAAAAGAGTAGGCCCAGTTATTTAAAAATGAGAATTTACAAAGTCTTGAAAAATAAAACTGAAAAATAGAAATAAACAATAAAAGAAAATATCCATCCAGATCTTTACAACCAACAATATAAAATCTATCTCAATTGGATGGAATATTCAAATAAATTTGCAAAATGAAGTAAGAATAAAATGCGACCTCTCAATATAACCAATACTTACATAGCTAAAAAAGGGTTGGTATAGTAATAAAGAGCAACAACAACCTGTTTATCATGGTTTCATGGAAAATCAAATTAACAGAGAGACATTAAAAGCACCTCATAACCTGTCGTAGCTAAACGGGAGAAAGTATGTTGGCTGGATAATGGTTGGCTGGATTCTTATGTATGCATAAGGGGCATATGGAGCATGAAGCTAATGTCATCCACACTTGACTTTTCTCATGACCCCTGGGTGAAGAAGAAAAGGGATATTTGTACAAACTGACCACAAGAGCACTTACAATAAACCAAACACTACTGATTATACCAGCAGCTTTAGACAGATTGGGCCAGTTGTATCTGAGAGACAGTTTTATGGCTCCCTTTGCTCCTATCAAGAGCTCAAGCAATTTAATCCTTGTTTTGTAGCTTTTGTAATTCAGCTTCCACTCAAACACCCCAAGATACTTGTAATTACTGACAATAATTGAGTTTGTGTCGATGCGAAACACAGCTTGGGCTGGACGGGACTGGGAGAAGAGTGCATTTGTTGTGCTTGTTTGGCAAGACGACAGTGATCCAAAGCTACAAAGACAACAAGAATATTACCCATTTAAATGTTTGGTAAAGTGAAATTGAATGTGACACAATGAGAGGAAAGGGGAGTGGACCCCACAGCCTCCTCAAAGGCTGTTATAATTAACTCATGTGCGACAGATACAGAACTGATACATAGCAGTTTTTATGACAGTGCTGCAAACATCACAGTTCCACATTTTCATCACTTAGTAATGTGTAACTTCTTTCTATTTGTTAGTTGTTGTTTTTTTACCTGCCTGCTTTTGATTAGAAAAGTTTGCCACAGAACATTCCCTGATGGCAGACTGTGTACCCCAAGTGTTATTTGCATGCACTAGGGCAATATTTGTAAACCAGAAATATCTTATAGGACAATGATTGTATAATGCATCATTTTTAATTTCCTAAAGCAGCAGAAGCTTGAAGATTAAGTAGTATCTGATCAAATGATTGCTGGTTTAATTCCCTAGGATCACAATCTGGGTTGTGAAGGAGTTCTCCTTTATAAAAAGAAAATAAGCCTCCAACTGCTCCGGTGAAAACTATAAAATAGGGAAACTCTAAAGCAGTGGCTATGGCAGCCAGTACCCTGGTGTAATTTGTACTGCAAAGTGAGTATCTGAAGAAAATAAATCAGAAGTTTGTGCTCAGCAAACTTAGTTTTTGTACAAATAATAATAATAATATATCAGAGTACAGTTAAGTGCTATCTGTTGTTGTTTTTTAGAATTATATTTACAGTATGTTTGAGAGGATCTGCTCTGCTGCAGTACAACAGCTCTTGGATGGTTGCCTTGGCTGCAAATACACAAGTACAGTGCAGTGAAGCCTGCAGCAGAAAGTTTTGGTTGACCACAGTATAAATCCTGAAGTCCTCTAGAGTCATTCAGCTATGCAAATGAGCAGTGGAGCACGACAGCCAACAACCAAATACACACAGGTATCGTAGACAATGTCCATATTTTGGTTGTGGTTATTTATTTTAAGGCTTTGTCGCAGCTAGTTTCTTTTGCCATGTGACTGTGTGATACTGTGCTGCAAACAGCGCTCTTTGGAGTCACCAGTCAAAGTGTGCTCAAGCTTACCCATATGGAAAAGATATATATAAATCTTATAAAGTTTGTATCTGTCTTGTGTGAAACTTGTATGAAAAGCATACAAGAGGGAAAACAGATATAAGATCCCTACAAAACTTATATAAGGAAACTTGTATGTTTTGGATACTTAATGAAACAATATATGAAAGTAATGAGAAAGTGGCCACTTTCATGAGTAAATCATGTAAGCCTTATATGATTTACTCATGAAAGTGGCCGCTTTCATGAGTAAATCATATAAGTTTTTACTATTTCTTTTCCATATGGGTAGATTTGATCCAAAAGGTGAAGATTAAATCTAAATTTGACTGTGAGATATACAGTCACTTCTTAAAATGTTCCCTACATTAATATTTTTGAATTGCTTTTATTTATAATTGCTTTCTTGCTTAAAACTGGGGAGGCATGACATTTGTTTTCAGAGTTGTGAAACGTGGCCCAATTTTGTCCCGGGAGAGAATTCACCCAGAAGAGATTGGAAACACACTAATTCCAGTAGAGATGTCTCATCCATATAGCTGTAAAGTTCAGTTCAGTCTGCTGACATTCAGGTCATTCTGTTGCATCTTCAGCATCACTCAGCAGTTTTGTGGATAGGCACTCATGTTTTCAGTGAAGAACAAACAACTAGAACAATAAATAAATAAATAAAATTACAGTTGTGGGTACCTGAGTATTTGGAAAATGAAACACATTTTTACGTGGTCTCTATACACCACCACAGTTTAGTTTTAAAAAGTTTTAAAAGGGCGATCGTGGCTCAAGAGTTGGGAGTTTGCCTTGTAATCGGAAGGTTGCCGGTTCGAGCCCCGGCTTGGACAGTCTCGGTCGTTGTGTCCTTGGGCAAGACACTTCACCCATTGCCTACTGGTGGTGGTCAGAGGGCCCGGTGGCGCCAGTGTCCGGCAGCCTCGCCTCTGTCAGTGCGCCCCAGGGTGGCTGTGGCTACAATGTAGCTTGCCATCACCAGTGTGTGAATGTGTGTGTGAATGGATGGATGACAGGTTGTGTAAAGCGCTTTGGGGTCCTTAGGGACTAGAAAAGCGCTATACAAATACAGGCCATTTACCATTTTAAAAACTCCAAATCTTGTTCATGTATGTATTTTATTGTCATATACTGACTATAAGACTGTAGTGGAGAATAAATAAAGAAAATAACATATATAGAGAAATGCTTGACATTTATTATTTATTATGTTAATATAGGTTACATTGAGGTCTTTTCTTAACCCTCTGGGGTCCAGGGTATAATTGGCCGTTTTTACCTACTTTTGATTTTACCTCTATATTTCACCTTTAACTATTTACTTTGCCTTGTTTGGCATCTTTTTTTCAGCACAACCTCACGTGTCTGAATTTACAGTTAGTTTTTCATTTTGAATAACTGTATTGGCACAATTGATATAAAATCAGACAAAAAATAAAATAAAATCAGAGTAGGAAAAAAGTGATATTTTTTATTGTAAAAACCACAAACAGAACTTAAAATGCAAATATAAATAGTAAACTTTAAAAAACCTATGTACAATTTTTGAAACAACAAACTTATATGGAACTATTTGCCTAAAAATGCAGCCAATGCCTCAGGTGTTTTTGTCCATCTATTTACAAGATGACCAGGTGTCACAAAAATACTTCACACAAATAATTTGTGCCATTCAAGAAAACAGTTCCTGTCCACCACAAGACACAGGGGCACACCACAGGTTTGACACTTCCAGGGTGTGTCACTCCTCCTGTTGTCCTCCTGGAGACAGCGCTTACATTTGAGTCTGCCTTTAGTGGCTTTCTGGACAGCATATGTGTCTGTGAGAATGGGAACAGGAATGTGTTCAGCTCTCCTGCTGTGGCGAACACCTGTCTTATCCATGCCACAAAGCTCACACACCAGCTCCACCATGAAATCTTTGTGTGCCATGGGCTGAACCTGCTTGGCACTGCACATCTCATGATGCATGATAAATGCATTTGTGGTTGCAATGTCCAAAAAATGCAGCAACATGGTCCTGTACCAGCGGGCAGTTTTTCTGTGAGTGGAATAATACTGAATGAGCTGGTCAGACAAGTCAACCCCACCTATATTTTGTTATATGCCATGATTGGAGTGGGACAGGGGATTTCTCTCGTAGCCCAGTGTCCATCTCTATCCTTCACCTTTCTCCTCACCGTCTCCCCTGAAAATGCAGGATGGATGGTGGAGCACACAGACACCTCCCGTGTGTCTATCCACTTCACAAAAACAAGTGGGCCCTCACTGATCCATCTCATAGATCCCCTTGGACATTTTCTGTTCAGAGCATTTGCCCTGTCTTTGGGACACCCTTTTCTGTTTTCCCTGTAGGTGCCACATGCACCAAATCTCACGCTTGTCAGGTCCAGGAACAGTCTGGGACTTGTATAAAAATTGTCCATGTAAATATGGTATCCAGTGCCAAGACAGGAAGGCTGAATAAGATTCATCACTACATCATAGGCCAGCCCATGCTCACTTGCAGCTTGATTCTTGCCAGTGTATATGGTAAAGCTGATGGTGTAGCCACTTCTCGATTCAGCCAATATAAACATTTTCATCCCCCATTTAGTCGGTTTGTCTTTCATATATTGTGTCATCCCAGTTTTTGCTTTGGTTGCCACTATCCTTTCATCTACTGACAACTCCCTCCTTGGGTGGTAATAAGCCTGGCAGGCACTGAGGATCTCATCATACAGAGGCCTGATTCTAAAAAGCTTGTCATGGCCTGGTGTTCCCTTCTTTGCGTCATTTTTTAGATCCTCCTCAGGATCACTGAGGTGGATGTTCCAAAATATGCCGTGGAACCTGTTTCTCGTCATCACTTTGGATGGAAGGGGCACAGACAAGATATGATCTCTGAGACTTGGAAGTGACACAAGTGACATGTAAATCAGGAGACCAAAAAACTGATAGAGATGTTCTGTCTCTACACCAGTCCATTTGTATTTTTTGCCTAAATGCTGATTGTTTTGGTAGCATTTTTGTTTGTGTTTGCACAAATTGTACTGACTGTGTCAGTAACAAAAAACAATAAGAAAAGATATTTTGGGCTTTGGGGACAAAGTGTCTCTATCTGGACTCCTGGTGTTCTCCGTGGCTGAAACCTGCTACATTCTGGGGTAATGTCAGCATCCCCCTCTGACTTCCAGGGCTCAGAGCTGAGATGTGGCTCCGCTGCCTGAGGCAGTGGAGATCTGGACCTGGTGGGCGTGTCACGCCTTCCCTATCTCTCTGCAGACCTCCTACTAACACTCTGTGTAGATGTCAGAGGCTGCTCTTCCTCTCCTTCTCTCTTTACCTCTTCTAGAACAAAAAGTGGATCATCCACTTCATCGTCACACTCGTCACTCTCCGGCTCAGAGTGCCTCCACATTTTCTTCCAGCTCAAAAAAAGAGTTTCAGTGCCTGATCAACATTTAGTAGCCATCTCATTGTTTTGATACGTGACACGTCAAACAACAACAAATAAACAACTACAGAAGACACTAACTACACACTCCAAAACCGCTAAATATCCTAAATTTCTCAAATTTTCACAACTCAAAATCAATATCGCTGTCAATCGCTTGCCGCCTTAACTCCCACAATCTTCCTCTCAGCCTCAGCAACCAAATGTTGCCATATCTTTTTTTGATTGGTTGATGTGGTTAATTTTTCCACCAATAGGAAAGGGGATGCTGTGTTGTTGGGTGGGGTGTGGGTGGGTGCGGATTCACTTGCAATGCGAGCGCTTTCTTTAGAAAATCCGGTGTTTATCGGCTCGTCTTGCAGTAAACGTTACAGCAGTGCACGGGAAAAAGTATGCCGAATATAATTAATCGATAATTCATCTTTAATTGCTGACATCAATTTGAAGAGCCGGCGCGTCGGTCGACCCCAAAGGGTTAAACTTCTTTCAAAAGCTTGTGTGTTTCTCAAAGTAAATTTTTACTACTTATAGGTAAAATATTTTAAACTGTCATTACATGATTTATTAGCAGAGATGGGCAGTAATGCATTACAACTAACGCGTTACTGTAATACGATTTCTCTTTTCAAGTAATGAGTAATCTAAGGGATTACTATTGCAAAAAAGTAATTAGATTACTGTTACTTTCCGATAAGCATGCTGCGTTTCTGCATTACTAAAACATCGTGATTTTGTTTGTGAGAGTGTCTCATGGCTACGACGTCCGAGCGTGTGATGACTGTGGCAGCAACAGGCGTGTGTAGATCAACAGTGGATAATATGGAGTGCGGGAGAGAGTACGACCATGCCGCATTTAACGATTGGAAGTACTGACATTACTTTAAGTTTTATTCCATAAAAAGTGACAAAAACATTAGCGTCCGCTGTACACTCTGCGTGGGAAGAGGAAAATTTCACTTCCAATCTGAGCAAGCACCTAGCATGCTACAACGGGAATGTGAAATTCACAGAGAAACCTCCGGATCCCCCCACTGACATGACCACTGTGGCACTGGACAAACCACCACCAGCACCACTTCTACTAAATAGGTGACAATAAATTTAAGAGTGACAAGACTTGGTGCAGCTGAATCTTTGATTTTATTTATTTTTTGGTTTGTTTTACTTACATCTATTTGAAAGAGTGAGTATAAACACAAAACATTATTTTATATGCTGGAATATGCAGCAAATATGTTTAAATGTTAAACAATTTCTTCAAGTCAAAGACAGTTGCATATAAGTAAATTTTTGCTTAATGCAATGTGCATAATGTTAAAAGATTAAAACTAATACAACAATTCTTAAAAAGAGGCTTCCCATTTGATTCAACTTTATATGATGGATTATGCATAATATGCAATATATGCAATATATGCAAAAATAGAATTGGGCTGAAAGGTCTATTGATTTATTACATATTCAGGTTGTGTATCATGTTTTTAAAAGTAACAAAGTAATAAATAGCTAATTACTTTTGAAAATAAGTAATCAGTAATGTAACAGGATTACTTTCTTGGAGAAGTAATCAGTAACTAATTACGTTTTTCAAGTAACTTGACTGCTTATTATTTTATGTCATATTCATGAGAATTTACCCACATACATTTCTACCGATAAAATGTCTGCTGACCATGTTTTGGACCAAATCCCTCCAAATCATGTATGTTTTTATTATATGTAATAACTAGGGGTGCAACAATACACAAAATTCACGGTTCGGTTCGGTTCGATACTTTGGTGTCACGGTTCGATATTTTTTCGATACAAAAAAATGTTCATGCATTTTTAATTTGTCATTTATTAAAATTATAAATATATATTTTAACTCAAAAGTACAGTTTTTAAATTTAACCCTAACCCTTGTGCGTGTTTTTTATTTTGACAGCGAATGCGCACCTTCGGACCACTTATGTGCACCCCTGGTTATTTAGCTCGTCATATTGCAGCCACAGAAATTATTTTGTCCATGAAACCATAAAGCTGCACTTTCTTTTTGCCTTATAGTCTGATTTGTCATAACTTCTCCGTTTTGTGGTAAGCTTTTCTTTGGCTGTCACTTCTTCACCCTGACCTGTCTTATTTGGCTCAGCAGAACTGAAATGCTTTTACACACTCACTCACATAAGCTCAGCGATTCTCTGCGCAATCAACCTCTCACATGTTTAAGCTTGCTGCGGGAGATTTCACTTGTCATGTTTGCATAGTAAGCTAACGATTAATAAGACGATGTCAGAGGAATTGGTGCACAAATTATCATCACTCACAGATCAGTGCTGTCGCTCTCTATACACAGTTCGCACGATTGCAAAGTGAAAGCAAAAAAACAAGCGCAAATTCAAACGCGACTTCAATATGTCACATATTGACAGTGGCTCACCGATGCCAATGACATAATTACCCAGCTACATTTCTGAAAGAATGCAAAAGCATTGACATATATTTTTCCTACAATAGCCCGACGGGCAGGGAAGAGATAGATTTTGGTAGCCCGACTGAAAACATCGCTAGCTCCGGGACGTCGGGCTAGCGATATTGCAAGCCCTGTATCTGATTGAGGAATCACTCATCTTTGGAAAAGAGAGTTTATTACAGAGAAATGGCTCTTTCCAAAATAAAAGCTATACTATCCGCTTCTTCTGGGCTATATTCTCAGCAGCATAAGGAGAATCATGTGCTAACAGCTGTCTAAATGACTCGGCTAAAGTTAGTAACATGCTTGCTTTTTTTTGTCTGCTTCCACTTGTCTTTGCACTAGGATGATGTCGGCGTAAATGTGCAGTCATATTCGTCGTGTTCCCACTAGTGCTTTCAGGTTAATCTCGTTGAAATGACCTTAACGCCACAACACGGCAAATCTCCGTTAACGAGCTACCGCCGATCACTCCGTGCATGGGGCTAGACGGCCAACACGTTAACGAGCTAACTGCGCTAACACACTAGTTCACACCAATGTAATTGAGCATTGCATGGCACATCCAACATACTGTTTTACTTTAGTCCATGACTCGCTTACCTTCAGGGTCATACGTCACATGAAAACCAAAATAATTCCAAACGCCAGAACTGAATGAGGGTGGGGGAGGTGCCCTGCGCTCTTCCTTCTGACTATGCTGTCTGTGTTGAGCGCTCAGTGGATCTGCGCTGGACAGTGCAGCCTAGGCGGAGTAGTCGAACACAGATTCACTGAGCGCTCAACACAGACAGCATCGTCAGAAGGAAAATTGATAAAATAAATTACAAATGTTGTATTGTTCGATACATATGCGTACCGAACCGAAAGCACTGTATCGAACGGTTCAATATCGATACGAATATCGTTGCACCCCTAGTAATAACTAAAGTGGCATTGTAAAGTGCTTTGGGTGCCTTGAAAAGCGCTATATAAATCCAATCCATTATTCCATCCATCCATCCATCTTCATCCGCTTTGTCCGGGGCCGGGTCGCGGGGGCAGCAGCCTAAGCAAAGAGGCCCAGACCTCCCTCTCCCCAGCCACCTCCTCCAGCTTGTCCGGGGGAATACCAAGGCGTTCCCAGGCCAGCCGAGAGATATAATCTCTCCAGCGTGTCCTGGGTCTGCCCCGGGGCCTCCTCCCGGTGGGACATGCCTGGAACACCTCACCCAGGAGGCGCCCAGGGGGCATCCTTGTCAGATGCCCGAACCACCTCAGCTGGCTCCTTTCGAGGTGGAGCAGCAGCTGCTCTACTCTGAGTCCCTCCCGGATGGCCGAACTTCTCACCCTATCTCTAAGGGAGAGGCCAGCCACCCTTTGGAGGAAGCTCATTTCTGCCGCTTGTATCCGCGATCTCGTTCTTTCGGTCACTACCCACAGCTTGTGGCCATAGGTGAGGGTAGAGACGTAGATCGACCGGTAAATTGAGAGCTTCGCTTTTACACTCAGCTCCCTCTTCACCACGACGGACCGGTGCAGCGTCCGCATTACTGCAGCTGCAGCCCCAATCCGTCTGTCGATCTCCGGCTCCCTTCTCCCATCACTCGCGAACAAGACCCCGAGATACTTGAACTCCTCCACTTGGGGCAGGAACTCATCCCCGACCCGGAGTGGGCACTCCACCCTTTTCCGGCTGAGAACCATGGCCTCAGATTTGGAGGTGCTGATCCTCATTCCCGCTGCTTCTCACTCGGCTGCGAACCGTTCCAGTGCGAGCTGGAGGCCCTCACCCGATGAAGCCAACAGAACCACATCATCTGCAAAAATCAGAGATGAGATTCTGAGGCCACCAAAGCGAAAGCCCTCCGCCACTTGGCTGCGCCTAGAAATCCTGTCCATAAAAATTATGTATAGCCTCCTTGAATTGCTACCTTATCGTGGTGGAGGGGTTTGTGTGTCCCAGGGATCCCAGGGGCTATGTTGTCTGGGGGCTCTTGCCCCCTGGTAGGGTCTCCCATGGCAAATTGGCCCTGGGTCAGGGACCAGACAAAGAGCGATTCATAAGACCCTTATGAAAAGGACACCGAGGGAACAGTTTACCCTGCCCGGGATAGGGTTACCGGGGCCCCGCCCTGGAGCCAGGCCCACCACCCGCAGGAGGCACCATAGGGGTCGGGTGCATTGTGTGCCGGGTGGCGGCCAGGAGCGGAGGCCCTGGCGGACTGACCCCCGGCTGCCAAGACTGGCAATAGGGACATGGAATGTCACCTCTCTGGTGGGGAAGGAGCCTGAGTTAGTGCGTGAGGTTGAGAGGTACCGGCTAGATATAGTCGGGCTCACCTCTACACATGGCTTGGGCTCTGGAACCAGTCTCCCTATTCTGGTATTTTAAACAGTACTTACCGGATGGCGCCGGTGTGCATGGCTGACCGTCTGCGACCTCGACTGCGCCTCGGCGTAGTACTCTTTGTTATTTTATCCTTGGTTTTATGTTCTCTAGGCGATTGTACGCTAATAACTTATGATAGAGACACGCTCCTGAATCTTCGGTTCTCCTGTCCTCAACGACTGGACAGTTATGGGACCATGGGTGGTGCCACTCCCCTGCCGCCCGTCTCTTCCATCAAAACGACCTACCTACCTTTTCCCTTTCTGCGTAGGAAACGCTTCAGGAAACGGGGTAGAAGGAGTGGTGCCCGCGTTTGCGTCAAGGCTTATATTAGAGCCATGGCTATGGATTACCCTTCTACAAGTCGTGAGCTGTCACGATTTATCTTCTACTCAAACCTATCCTACCTGCCCAGTGGCTTATCACTCTGCTCGGTCTTGGATTACACCGCCTGGCCGCGGTGTTCAACACAGCAATCTCAACACCCTGCGACGGGCTACCGCTAATGACCTAGCTCCTCGGACTCGGATGGCTTTATTTAATGTTAGGTCTCTTTCAAATAAGGCCTTTCTCTTAAATGACTTTTTCCTCACCACGGGACTGGATGTTCTATTTCTGACGGAGACATGGACTTCTCCGGGTGAGTTTATCCCCTTTTCTGAGCTTCTCCCTCCTGACTGTGCCTTCTTTAGCTCACCAAGGCTCACTGGTAGAGGTGGTGGCCTAGCCTCGGTTTTTAAAAACAAACATGAAGCACGACTGCTACCCTCCCCAACCTATTCTAGCTTTGAAGCTCAGTTATTGGAATTGACTGGCCCTCGGACTACTCTGTGTGTTGTGGTTTATCATCCGCCTAAATACCACAAGATGTTTATTTCTGAATTTGCTGACTTCTTGGGATCCATTCTTTTTAAATATGGTTCTGTTATTATTTCTGGTGATTTTAACATTCATTATCTGTTGTATGGATGACCAATTGGCTAACGATTTTCTAGCACTAACTGCTTCTTTTAATCTTACCCAGTGGGTGAATGAGCCTACCCATGTTAAGGGCCACACCCTTGATTTGTTTTTTTCATATGATGTGGATATATGTATTAAGGAAATTAGAAACACTGGACTTTCCGACCATTCTCCGGTTATTTTCGATCTTGACCTTGGCAACACCGGATCACGCTTTGAGGCTCCTCTTTGCCCTACGCGTACTGTGAATGCTGATACTCTGTTGAAATTTTCTAATTCTTTTGTGAACTTTTCATTTACTACGTCAGATTGTCTTACTCCACATACGCTTGAGAATTTCGCCAATACTCTATTAACTACATGTTCCTCTATCCTTGATATTGTAGCACCGATCAAAATGAAACGCCCCAGAACCTACTCACAATGTTGGTTAAATGATTCTGTTCGCGCCTTACGACGTATGTGTCGACGGGATGAGAGGAGGTGGAGGAAAGATAATCTCCAGTCATCATATGACATTTTATGCATTAGCCGCTCGAAGTTTCAATCAGCTGCCAGAATGGCTAAAGCAGCTTTCCTATCTAAAATTATCACCACCAATGGAAACAACCCTCGAATTTTATTCAAAATTTTCAACTCTGTGGTCAACCCCTGCCCCTCTATGCCTCTGCCGTGCTCCCCGGGCCTTTGTGAAAAATTTTCAAGTTATTTTTTGGATAAAGTCGCATCTCTTAAATCTACCCTTCCTTTGGTGACCAACCGTATGCCCACCCCTGATTGTTCTACTACTTTTTGTCAATTTGAACCTGTTTCTCTCTCTACTCTGAAGCATCTAATTGAAAAACTGAACAATACTAATCTTGTACATGATGTTCTTCCATCCCGTATAGTCAAGGATTGTTTTAGTGCAATTGGACCTTGTCTATTGTCCATATTGAACTCCTCCTTGCTGTCCGGCTATGTACCATCAGCTCTTAAACATGCTATAATCCAACCTGTTCTTAAAAAAAGTAACCTCGATCAAAATGATTATAGGCCGATTTCCAAACTTCCCTTCGTGGCTAAAATTCTTGAGAAGGTAGTTCTGCTTCAACTTCAGACCTACCTGGATGAGAATAACATTAATGATAAATATCAATCGGCCTTTAAACAACACCACAGCACTGAATCAGCACTGCTCCGAGTTTTTAATGACCTTTTACTAATGGCTGACAATGGACGCCCCTCTGTCCTAGTGCTATTGGATCTTTCATCGGCATTTGACATGGTTGACCATAACATACTATTGGCGAGACTAGAGCACACTGTAGGCATCAAGGGCGCTGCCTTGGATTGGTTTAAATCTTACCTCTCCGATCGGCTCTCTTCGGTTCACTTGGCCACCTCCTCCTCCTCCGCTGTACCTGTTTGCTGTGGTGTCCCCCAGGGATCTGTGTTAGGCCCTACCCTGTTCTCACTGTATATGCTTCCTTTAAGTGTCATTTTTGAGAAATACCACATTGCCTTTCACTATTATGCCGATGACATCCAGATCTATTTTGAGCTGAATGATGATCTAGCTATGTCCGTGAGTAACTTTCGAGAGTGCATGTGTGAGGTCAAGCAATGGCTTCTGGCAAATTTTCTTATCCTTAACGATAAGAAAACTGAAATTATGATCTTTGGCAGTGACGCTCTTCGTGCCAAACTTCATGATGCTTTTGGTTTTCTCACTAGTTCTTTCCCTGACACTGTTAGGAATTTGGGTGTGCTACTTGACAGCTCATTTAAACTTGATAAACAAGTATCTGCTGTCGTCAGATCTAGTTTCTACCAACTTCGCCTTATTTCCAAGGCCAAACACTACATCCCGCACAATGACTTGGAAAAGCTTATCCATGCCTTTGTAACGTCAAGACTAGATTACTGTAATTCACTTTATTATGGTCTCCACTCTACCCTTTTACATAGATTACAGACAGTCCAGAATGCCGCTGCACGCATTCTAACTAAAACTAAGAAGTTTGCTCACATCACTCCCGTCCTTGCTGATCTGCACTGGTTGCCTGTGAAATTTCGTATTCAATTCAAAATTCTGTTGTTTATTTTTAAAATTACTAATAACACAGGGCCAAGTTATCTTAAGGAACTCTTAAATTCATATCTTCCTACGAGGGCCTTAAGATCTTCCTCACAGTCATTGTTGGTTCAGCCCAGATCTCGCTTGAAGTCTAGAGGTGATCGAGCATTTGCTCTAGCTGCACCTGAGCTGTGGAACAATCTCCCGATTGGCATCCGGGCGTCTGATTCTATTCAATCTTTTAAATCACGGCTTAAAACATATTTGTTTGAACTTGCTTTTTCTACTAGTTAAATTCTCGCCTCGCTTCTTGTGAGTTATTCTATTAATGTGTCTGGTTGTTTTGCGTTGTCCTGCGCTGTCAATGTTTTCTATCACTGTGTTTGATGGTACAGCTTTACTCTGCTATAGCTGTGTGCTATAGTTTATTCTTATTAGTGGTCTTTACCTGTGAACATAATCTCACACTTATATGACTCTGACGTTATAGTGCTAATTATTTTATTATTTTATTGTTGCGTTGTCTATGTTCTCTATCACTGTGTATGATGGTACAGTTCTACTTTGCTATAGCTGTGTGCTATAGATTATTCCTATTAGTGGTTTTTACCTGTGAACATAATCCCACACTTATATGACTCCGATGTTTTAGTGTGAATCATTTTATTGTTTTATTGTTTTATGTAAAGCACTTTGGCATGCCCCTGGCTTTTAATGTGCTCTATAAATAAAGATTGTTGTTGTTGTTGTTGTCTCCTGGAGAGGGGCTGGACTCTGTCTCAGTCTGGAGTTGCCCCTGGTGAGAGGCAGCGGGCTGGGGTGGGTATCCTAATATCCCCTCGGCTTGCAGCCGGTACGTTGGGGTTTTTCCCGGTGGACGAGAGGGTTTGTTCCCTGCGCCTTAGGGTCGGGGAACGGGTCCTGACTGTTATCTGCGCTTATGCGCCGAGTGGCAGTTCAGAGTACCCAGCCTTCTTAGAGTCCCTGGGGGGGGTGCTGGAGGGTGCTCCACCTGGAGACTCTGTTGTCCTGCTGGGAGACTTCAATGCTCACGTGGGTAACGACAGCGAGACCTGGAGGGGCGTGATTGGGAGGAACGGCCTCCCTGATCTGAACCCGAGCGGTGCTCTGTTATTGGACTTCTGTGCTAACCACAGTTTGGCCATAACGAACACCCTGTTCGAACATAAGAGTGTCCATAAGTGCACGTGGCACCAGGACGCTCTAGGCCGTAGGTCGATGATCGATTTTGTAATCGTATCAGCAGACCTGCGACCATATGTTCTGGACACTCGGGTAAAGAGAGGGGCTGAGCTGTCAACTGATCACCACCTGGTGGTGAGTTGGATCAGGTGGCGGGGGAGGACGCTGGACAGACCTGGTGTACCTAAACGCGTAGTGAGGGTGTGCTGGGAACGTCTAGCAGAGGCCCCAGTCCGTGAGATCTTCAACGCACACCTCCGGCAGAGCTTCAACAGCATTCCGAGGGAGACTGGGGACATTGAGTCCGAATGGACCATGTTCAGCGTCTCCATTGCCGAAGCTGCTGCATTGAGCTGCGGCCGCAAGGTGGTTGGTGCCTGCCGTGGTGGTAATCCCCGAACCAAATGGTGGACACCAGAGGTGAAAGGAGCCACCAGGCTGAAGAAGGAGTCCTATCGGGCTTGGTTAGCCTGTGGGACTCCGGAGGCAGCCGACAGGTATCGACAGGCCAAGCGGAATGCGGCTCGGGCAGTGGCTGAAGCAAAAACTCGGGTGTGGGAGGAGTTCGGAGAGGCCATGGAAAAAGACTTTCGGACTGCCTCGAAGAGATTCTGGCAAACCGTCAGACGTCTCAGGAGGGGAAAGCGGTGCTCTACCTGCACTGTGTATAGTGCTGGCGGAGCGCTGCTGACGTCGACTGAGAAAATTGTCAGGCGGTGGAAGGAATACTTCGAGGACCTCCTTAATCCCACTGACACGTCTTCCGAGGAGGAAGCAGAGTCTGGGGATGAGGGGAATGACCCGCCAATTTCCGCGGGCGAGGTCACTGAGGCAGTTAAACAACTCCTTGGTGGCAGAGCCCCTGGTGTTGATGAGGTCCGCCCCGAGTTCCTGAAGGCTCTGGACGTTGTAGGGCTGTCCTGGTTGACACGCCTCTGCAATGTTGCGTGGAGATCAGGGGCAGTACCTGTGGACTGGCAGACTGGGGTGGTGGTCCCCATCTTTAAGAAAGGGGACCGGAGGGTGTGTTCCAACTACAGGGGGATCACACTCCTCAGCCTCCCTGGGAAAGTCTATGCCAGGGTGCTGGAAAGGAGAGTTCGTCCGTTAGTCGAACCTCGGATACAGGAGGAACAATCCATTATTATTATTATTATTATTATTAAAGTGAAAGTGTGCAAAGACAGCAAGGCATGGAGATTAGGATGCTTCTGCCACTGTGATCTCCATGATCAGGCCAATGCAGTTTTTGAGAAAATGGAAACAGCTAAGTTTTTATTATTATTAATTCTTCTTATTATTATACAGTTTATACAGTTTGCTGGTTGCCTGCATACCATATCTTCATGTGATTGTGAAAATCTGCTCATTTTATATTCACATCAGTATGATAAGATAGACAGCAGCTTAGCAGAGACCAGAGGATGAGGCTGCAGTTTCAGAGAGGAGGATGCTGCAGATAAAACTGCCCAAATAATTACTATAATATCATGGTTTGTGAACTAGCTTTCCAAAAACCCTTTTAATTCTTGCTTAGTGTAAAACTGCTGACTTGCACAATTTATTAAAGTGACATTGATATGTCGTTTAGCGATAGGTTGCTTTTACATTAATGATACTGATGTAATGAGCCCTAACATGTACATATTTCTATGTGCAATATTAGTCTGCAGTGGTATATAATGCCTCAGATTTGATTTTCCTTAATTTGGCAGCTGTATTTTGATAGCTACCTTGGTAATTGCATACTGTAGGAAATGGATTAAACAGTTTTTTAACTGCTACTTATAAATGCCTTATCACTTGTCACTGCCATTTGCTGTTACATCCTGCTTGCTTCTGTCTCTGTTTGAGGGATAATTTATTAGAAATTATCTAGTAGCTATTGAATAGTTGCATTTGATTTGATTCTCAAGAAAAGTAAGTGCATGTTTATTGATTGTGCACAGGGGGTGACACGGGTTCCTTGCTGAGGGAATTTGTCATTGCTACTGCCGTTTGAATGCAGTTTGAGTCAACACACTGGGTGGATTCCTCTGTCAGCTGATGCAGAAGTCACCCAAATGACTGTGTCTGTGGTAAATGGCTGTGGATAATTAATGGATCTTGACCACTCTCTGCACCACTTACTGGACATGCAATTTCTTTAACATCTGTTTCAGCTCAAAATTTTTACTACATCATACCATAATACCTACTACATTCATTTTATAATTGAGCTCCTTATCATAGTAGGTTTTCCTTGATCAAGCTCCCCACTTGTTTGTATAGTTTCTATTTAGTTGGCTACTGTTCCACAGTGTTTTCCAAAGACTCCAAATTGGAGTCTTATATTGATTCTAATTTCTTATTTATTGTATGGGAAATAACATTGCCTGTAAAACGACTCTGTCCTTCACGAATTAGAATATAATGTTCCAGTGAAAAGACATGAGCTTTTAGGTTGGATCCAACTAAAAATTCACAAATATGACTACATAGGCACAAATAAATACCCACAAAATATATTTTTTTAAATGGTAGTACCTTAATTACCTTAATTAATTGTATTAATATAATTATAAATCTCTTCTGACAAAAACAAATTTTGTCACAAATGCTCAAGGAGTACCTGCATATAAGTGATCACCACTGATTGCTCCAAGAACAACCTTAAGGAGAACAATGAGAAACTGAAGAAAAAAAATTAAAAGGGTGCATGTGGCATGTAGTTAATGTATGCATTTATGTGGCATATAACTAACATAGTAATAACTTTAAAATAAGGCTTATTAGACATGTATCTATATTATCTGAGCAGCATTTCTTTAATATATTATACTTGAATTTGTTAGCATTGGTCAAAAATCAAAGCTAATCAAGTTTAAGAGTGTTAATTTTAAAAGGTATTATGTAGCATGTAAGCTCACACAGTCAGTAATGCCAATCATGCTCATTATAGCAGGGCACATATGTATCTATAATTGAACATAATTCAGTTTTTCTTCGTTAATTATAAACTTGACTGCATTTTCAGAGATCACAGTTGATAGGTGTCACCTCATTTAATAACATTAAGAGTCTTTATTACAGTTACAGTACTGTACATAGGTTTGCATTATGACTAAAAAAAGAAAAGAAAATTCCACAGTTTCAGCCATACAGGGTTAATGACACACAGTGAATTTACAGTATTGTACTTTACATTGAATGACAGTAATGATATGTAAAACATACAAAATGTAACTTTTTCAGATTCATGATTTATTTTGATCATTGACATGTTTTAATATTTTAAGTATAATGGTCACAACCAAAAAATAAAATAAATAAATGCAGCCTAGAAACACCACCAAGAGCCACCAAGAGGTAGCAAGCATGTTTACCCACAGCACAATGAATTAGAAGGTGACATGAATCTAAATATTAATAAGATCTGAAATAGTTGCCAACAATTATATAGTCTAACTTTAAAGAATAATCGCTGCCATTCTTGTAAAAACTTATTAATCTCTGAGATCCATAGCCAGTGAAGGTGTACTCCTGCACCTAAATGAGTGCAACCATATTTATTTACAGTCACAGTTCTAGGAATGAGTACAAACCATTTTCCATGACGTAGAGCAAGACGACTGTTAGGAATGAGTTAGACATCTGACAAAAATGGGAGTGGATTTCATCTGTGGGCTCCGATTTAACAAAGGAAAGACATTAAGGAAAGACATCACAACAGTCAGTTTCGCCGAATGGTACAGAAGGGGTATGACAAATGACAGGGTTGCAGCAAAAGTTTTTGAGGGAGAGAATAGTTATGCTGATGGGCATCCTCCAGGCCTGCAATTTAAAGTTACTATCACATTAAATATGGGCAAAATTTTTAAAATTTTTAGAGAGCCACCCCTCTTCATTACCCAATTTATACAGTTAAAGATTCTTATCATTAAGTGCTAGCATCATCTTCAGATCCTGAGGCATCCCTCTCTGACACCCTTCAGCTATATCTGCAGTTTAGCCTATACATTACACACAATGCAGTACTGCAGATAAGCCAACAATCTTTCTTTAATTCGTTTGAACAAGATATAAGTGCCACCGAAAGCAGCTAGAGAAAAACAATGATTTATCACCTGAAGAACAGCTAAAAATTGACATTTTCCATACCAGGAACATTGAAAGAAAAAAGATCCTTCATTTCAGACCAAAGTATGCCACAATGGCACACAGCCATCACCTTATGAAATGTCTTCCTTTTAAAGAGAATGCCAACACCGCCTTCAATTTAAAAAAGAAAAATACACACACACATACACAAGACACTTATTACTTGCTATGAAATTATCTTCACTGACAGCACACTTAACTAAACAAAAGGAAAACTGCCACAGGAAACCATAACTATTGTCTGTTGCTTCTACCATGACATAATATCCATTTAGGAGAGAAAACAATGTTGTTTTTGCCTCTCTAGTTCATTGCCATAATGTCTTCTGCCATTTGCTGGTGTTCAAGGAAAAATATGCAAACAAACACACACACACACACACACAAACTGAGAACGAGAAAGAGAGAGAGCAAAAAACAATAAAATACAACTGGAAAGCGAAAATTTCATAAGAAATTTTAAGTGTGCCTATGCCGCTGCTAATCAGTGTAGTTTGCCATTAATACGGCTACAGAGAGCAAAACTCAGCAGAGCAGCCATTCTCCACCATGAACTAGGGTAAAAACAAACACCGCTCACGCCTCACAGATGACAGCTTAGTTTTGTGTAAAGATGAGGTGACTTCGTACAGCCCCGATTTGCAGATGCTGTGCACAGAGGTTCATGAGCAGAAGTCCCATTGTACCACGGCAGACAATGTTTGCATGAACACGCTTTGAAGCATTGCGTTATGGACCACTTTTCACACATGGTTGGTGTACACACACAGCCGGCTGTAGCTTTTCATCTCACAGCCCGACACACACCCAAAAAACAGCCGAGAGAGCAAAGACTTTACGCCCAAGAGGCGTGATTGCAGATGCCGCTCAGGTGGATCCACCTCCCCCGCAGCGGCACTGCAGACCACACATCAAACACGTAAAATAAATATTTATGCACGTTTGCATTCACTTTGTTATTTTTACACAGTGTTCTGAATGAATAACAATGGTCTACAGCAAGTCTTGTGTATTATTATACAAACTTTGGTTGTAAGATTCAGATAACTATTTAATAAAAGCTAAATATTTTATATGAGAGTAACGGTGTGTTCACACCGAACGTGATAGATGCGAACAGAGCGTCCCGCAATTGCGGGAGCCGGAACCAGATTTGCGTCGCGAAAACGCCAAAACACCAAAACACCTGAAACGCGCGTCAGTCTAGCGCGTTTGGCGCGTTTGACTCGTGAAAAAAAAACGCGCGTGAGTTTTTGTGTTGCATTTTGTGCATACACGCGTTTTCGCGTCTACCGCTCGAGTTGGAAAAATCTGAACTCCAGCGTCAAATCGCGCCGCGACAACCAATCAGGAGCCTGGTGACGTGGCTCTGACCTAGGTCAAAGGGGCAGATCCAGCCAAAGCCCTTCATTCTTCAATGGAGGGAAGGCTAATAAACGCCGTAGCAAACAACCCGGAGCTGTACGACACCAGCTGCTTTCTGTACCGAGACAGGAATATAAAGGACCGAGCTTGGAGGAAGATATGTGAAGAGATCGGGCAACTTGGTAAGTTCATTCATTTCTCTTTTGAAAGTTTTCACTGACCCGGGGAAGCCGCACAAAAGCTAGCAAGCCCCCGCTATTATCCCACTGACGTACAAATACCGTTCTGCTTTCATGCATGTTGTCATATAGGAATATATTTTGTTTATTAATAAACAGCACACAGTGGTCCCGCTGTTCATTCGTCACTGTTTCGCTTTTTTGCTGATTTTCTTTTTCTTTTCTTTTTTTTGCACAGTACAGCATTGCATTCTGTAGCCTGATTGACAAATCTCCTGCGTGTCGTGTCGCCTGCGCTTGCCAAATTTATCATGTTTGGTTTTGATAACCATCACATCCAATAGAAAAAACAGCACAAAAACACCCATAACTATGACCCTCATTCGGAAATACACACCTGCACCGCGAGGGAAAAAGGCGCACGAAAGTGGCAGGCAGATGAAGACAAAACGTGGCATAATAATACTTTTACGTTTTGCAATCTACAAAGGTTTGCACTTTGAGAATCAATTGTGAGAACTGTGACCAATGTTCATGTGTGTGGGGAAAACAGTGTATAAAGTGCGTGACCAGGGGCTAGTTATTCTGAGAACCCCTGCTGCAATAAATGAGGAACCACTGTATATACTTTCTCTGATTATTATATTCAACCTGTTAACATTTAATACTGTATTGATAGAGCCAACTGATTCTGCAGCAGCGCATCCCCTGTTGCTTCTCCTGGCTCCCCAGTCCCTGAGCTCCTGCTGCTGCACCCACAGGTATGTACAGCAAGCACTGATACCTTTTTAGTCGGTGGGATTGCCTTGTGATCACCTTTACTAAATATCTTCAACCAATCTGATTATATCCTGTTTGTTTTTTTTGTTTTTTTTTCAATGTTGAAATTAAAATCTAGTAGCAGCCTTCTCATTTCTTTCTGTTTTGTGCTGTTTTACAGGCCCACAGAGGAGGACGGCTCCAAGGCAGATGAGGGACGGGTCCCAGGACGGTCCATCGGCAGTGGAGCTGGCCATCCTGGAGTCCCTGAAGAGGCCACACCAGTCTCCAATGGAGCATTTCCTCCTCAGCCTTGTTCCTGCTGTGGAGAGCAGCGGGGTCCTTTTTATTCCTGTCTCTCTGTAAATACTTATATTTTATATATTTATGTTTAATGTTTTTCTGTTTGAGAATTTTAATATTATTTCAAATAAATTTTTATAATGACTAATGTCTCAGTTCTACTACACAGCAAATGTTGGCACATGACTTGACACGTGTAGAATTTATTTCATATTATCCTAATGACAAAATATACTAATACAGTGGGATGCAAAAGTTTAGGCAACATTGTTAATAGCCATTATCTTCCTGTATAAATCGTTGGTTGTTACAATAAAACATGTCAGTTAAATATATCATACAGGAGACACACACAGTGATATTTGAAAAGCGAAAAGAAGTTTACTGGATTTACAGAAAGTGTGCTGTTTAAACAAAATCAAGCAGGTGCATAAATTTGGGCACCACAAAAAAAGAAATGAAATAAATATTTAGTGTATATCAATGTGTGTGTCTCCTATATGATATATGGGGTGCCTTTGTCTGGACGTGCTTCCCATCCAGAGCTGCACAGCACAGAGGAAAGTTCCAGCGCTCCTGGAATCCCTCTGTGATGGACCACCAGTCTCCAGGTGAAGGCACAGCCATAAAGTCATCCACTAGACAGTCCCAGATGGCGTCGCTACCTGGGGGGTGATCTGGTACACCTTGGACACACCGACTCTGTAACTGAACGCTTGGTCGTGAAGGAGTCCCCGGTGGCAAGGAACCTGGACAAAATTGTTCAAAATTAGTATTATGCGTACTGCAGTTACAAAATACATTATTCAAATTCCAAAATACTTTTGTGATGTCAGATTTAAATTACAAAACATAAATCTTACATAAAACATTTTGTAATTATAAGGATAATTACAAAATGTATATTAGATAATATCTAAAACAGTTGTGTTTTGTTTTAACTTTAACATATCGTAATTTGATTGGTAGCAACTTTTACAACTACAGTGTGCCAATCACTCATAATTCCTAAACATGTCAATCATGTAGGAATGAAGTAAGACATTAATAGAAATAAAGAGTTGTATGTTGACATATAGCCCTTTCCTTGCTTATATCATTGTTAATATTTTTGAAAAAATTAACCTGTGATAGGACAGCTTATCAAGATAGAACCATATAACTAAAGATGAACCAAACTTTTCACAGTTTTATCTAGCTCTCAGTTTTAAGAAAGGCTGGTGACCCCTGTTATAGAGTCTGACAGCTGCGAGGATTATATACAAATATTCATCTATCCCAGAATTAAACCAGGTCTAAATAAAAAGGAGTGACTATCACAACAAAGATTAACCCACAGTGGTCCTCGTACCATTTGATATCAGCAAACACCGAGAGCATACATTGATATGATACCACAGCCATGCTATCATTGCAAACACTGATAACAGCATAAATTGAATTAAATCGGGACTTGATGAGACCTTTCGAGTATCACTAGAAATATTATAAACAGTCGTCTCCATACCACAGTTTGCTATCAGTAAACACCGATGGCATTCATTGATAGCATAGCACATCCATGTTAGCAGTCTATAAACGATAGTTTAGCATACAGTGGGGCAAAAAGTATTTAGTCAGCCACCGATTGTGCAAGTTCCCCCACTTAAAATGATGACAGAGGTCAGTAATTTGCACCAGAGGTACACTTCAACTGTGAGAGACAGAATGTGAAAAAAAATCCATGAATTCACATGGTAGGATTTGTAAAGAATTTATTCGTAAATCAGGGTGGAAAATAAGTATTTGGTCACCTCAAACAAGGAAGATCTCTGGCTCTCACAGACCTGTAACGTCTTCTGTAAGAAGCTTTTCTGTCCCCCACTCGTTACTTGTATGAATGGCACCTGTTTGAACTCATCATCTGTATAAAAGACACCTGTCCACAGCCTCAAACAGTCAGACTCCAAACTCCGCCATGGCCAAGACCAAACAGCTTTCGAAGGACACCAGGAAAAGTATTGTAGACCTGCACCAGACTGGGAAGAGTGAATCTACAATAGGCAAGCAGCTTGGTGTGAAAAAATCAACTGTGGGAGCAATCATCAGAAAATGGAAGACATATAAGACCACTGAAAATCTCCCTCGATCTGGGGCTCCACGCAAGATCTCATCCCGTGGGGTCAAAATGATCATGAGAACGGTGAGCAAAGATCCCAGAACCACACGGGGGGACCTGGTGAATGACCTGCAGAGAGCTGGGACCAAAGTAACAAAGGTCACCATCAGTAACACACTACAACGGCAGGGAATCAAATCCCGCAGTGCCAGACGTGTTCCACTGCTGAAGCCAGTGCATGTCCAGGCCCGTCTGAAGTTTGCCAGAGAGCACATGGATGATACAGCAGAGGATTGGGAGAATGTCATGTGGTCAGATGAAACCAAAGTAGAACTTTTTGGTATAAACTCAACTCGTCGTGTTTGGAGGAAGAAGAATACTGAGTTGCATCCCAAGAACACCATACCTACTGTGAAGCATGGGGGTGGAAACATCATGCTATGGGGCTGTTTTTCTGCCAAGGGGACAGGACGACTGATCCGTGTTAAGGACAGAATGAATGGGGCCATGTATCGTGAGATTTTGAGCCAAAACCTCCTTCCATCAGTGAGAACTTTGAAGATGAAACGAGGCTGGGTCTTCCAACATGACAATGATCCAAAACACACCGCCCGGGCAACAAAGGAGTGGCTCTGTAAGAAGCATTTGAAAGTCCTGGAGTGGCCTAGCCAGTCTCCAGACCTCAACCCCATAGAAAATCTGTGGCGGGAGTTGAAAGTCCGTGTTGCTCGGCGACAGCCCCAAAACATCACTGCTCTCGAGAAGATCTGCATGGAGGAATGGGCCAAAATACCAGCTACTGTGTGTGCAAACCTGGTAAAGACCTATAGTAAACGTTTGACCTCTGTTATTGCCAACAAAGGTTATGTTACAAAGTATTGAGTTGTATTTTTGTTATTGACCAAATACTTATTTTCCACCCTGATTTACGAATAAATTCTTTACAAATCCTACCATGTGGATTCATGGATTTTTTTTTCACATTCTGTCTCTCACAGTTGAAGTGTACCTCTGGTGCAAATTACTGACCTCTGTCATCATTTTAAGTGGGGGAACTTGCACAATCGGTGGCTGACTAAATACTTTTTTGCCCCACTGTATATTAGCACAGGTATCAATAAAGGACTACTGTATTAAACACTTTTACTAACCTCAGGCAGATGGACAAGCGCTCTGCAGGTGGGATTGAGCGGCTGTAGTTGGTGTCTAGGCGGGCGATGCTTGGACCGATGTGGGACAGCAGGTCCTCAAACTGGGCGAGGGAAAGACGGCGATATCGCTGGAATCGGCCGTCATCCAGGCGCAGCTCCTGGAGCAAGTGGTGAAACTCACCAAACTGCTCACGCGTCTGAAGGACCTGATGGACCCAGGTACGGCGAGGACGACCTTAACGCCGCTGCTCTGCTCTCCACAGTAAATAGAGAAGGGAGACTCTCTCTTCAAGCGCTAGCTCGACAGCTGCCATCTAGCAAAGATACCGGTCTGGCACGACTTCCTCCCACATCCCTTCCACATTTCCGGTTCACGCACGTCAAAATATGCAATTTTGAGGCGTGGTGGTTTTTCTTGGACACGCGTTGAGGTGCAAATGTGTACGTGTCAAATTAGGGGCGTTTGGGGCGTTTTCGCTCGCGTCTATTGCGTTCGGTGTGAACAGAAAGAAAGAAAAGTATATCTTTGTGCCCCCCTTTCCCTGTTAATGCCCTACCTGGCCCCCTGGCAAAAGCTTCGCTAGATCCGCCCCTGCATAATTACCAGCTGTCAGCTACACAGAAAAGGATCTTGGTGTTATTTGTCTCTCAGAAACAGTTCATAACTTCCCTTCAACTCATTCATGTCACCTAAAAGGTAAACCTGTTTCTCCATCACCAGTTCAGCTCTGATGATTCGGTAAGGAATTCTGATGATACAGCTGTGGCTCCAGCAAACATCAGCTGATACTAGAAATTAAAATCAAATGAATTCTAACAACAGTTAGAACAGCTTAAACATGCTTCTGTTGTTTAACGCGACAAACAAACAAGAGAGAAAAGCCGATCATTGATCAGTTTCATGATTGAAGTTGTAACAGGCCAGAGAATGACAGGGGAGGCTGTGTAACAACAGAATAAATCCAGCTTTGTGTCGTCTTTGGTTCTACCTGAAGTACGGGACAAACTGTGTTCCTTTTCAGCTCAATACGAAACGCGTAATATTTTCTCTGATTGCGGGACAATTCCGTTTGTACGAAACGGTTGGCAACTCTACGAACTAACCCTTATGAATAAAATAAAGTTCAACATCAGTAACTTAGCGCGCACATAGCTGTATAGAAACTCGGTCTTTCTAGCTCCGACCGGCAGCCGCCTTGGGTCTGCTTCTCCTCTGTTTGAGCTCTGCGTTAGCCACCACCGGTCGATCGGCGGCCGCCTAGTATGTCTCTTTTTCCTGCATGTCCTTTCTGTCATACACCGGTGGCTAGCTGCCCTCTGTTGTAGCTCCGCGTTAGCCACCACCAAACAACTCGACCAGCATCATCGTCCCATATAAACTAAAAATAAGTCCAGCTGAGACACAGACTCTTTGCGAGCGATCGGGGGGGTGAAAGGAGTGTGAGCTGCCTCACTGTAAGCCAAGCCTGGGTGCTTTTTAGCGAAGTGGCGCTAGCCGCGCTAGCTAGCCGTGCTTGCTAGCTAACCAGCTAGCAGCAACATCGTAAGAGAACTGTTGCTAATATGGGATGTCTTGATAAAATGAGCAGATATTTGAAGTTTACACGAAAATGTCTTAAAAGTTTATTTTGTGACCTAGAAACACTAATAAAAGACATATAAAACGAAGTGGTGGCCGCCATTGTTTGACTGTGTAGAGGCGTGCTATGAATTGTGGGATATAGAGTTTTCCACCAAGCATACACCCTTTCGGCCGTACTACTCCCGGTATACCACTAGAGAGAGCCAACACACCACAAATGAAGTCTGTTTCTATGGGGCCAAAAGATGAATCTTTCCCATGGGCCTAGAAATGGGCCAAAATTTGCACTAAAATCTAAATATTTAAAAAACTATAAAAGTCATAAACACCAAAAGTCATAGCATACTAGTCCAGATCCAGCCGCACAAAATGATATAACATATGTAACCCATGTCTCAATACTGTGCGGCAGATAAGCGCGGGAAAATTAGCACTAAAATATTAACATTTAAAAAACTATAAAAGTCATAAACACCAAAAGTCATAGCACACCATTCCAGATCCAGCCGCACAAAATGATATAGGCTGACAGATAAAATAATTTCATGGTGAGACCTGAAGGAGTCAACTGTGCCAAAATGAATTAATTAAATACACCATTAAATAATTATTTAAATGTGGCAATAATTAATTAAAATGTGAAATAAATAAATAATTAATTAAATGTGTCAATAAGTAATTATATGTGTCAATAATTAATTAATTACATGTGTCGTAAATATTTATGTAATTAATTATTTCCAACTTTAATTAATTATTGCCAGATTTAATTAATTATTTAATGGTGTATTTAATTAATTCATTATGGCAGTCCTGGCATTCCATACTAGGCTGGTGCTTGATACAAAAATAAAGGTCTTTGCCTAGAACGTCTGAACATCATGAACCCAACAGTGTGTCTGCATGTCAAATGACAATTCTGACTTTAAGGCTCTCCTTGACTTTTTCCAAATTCTCAAAAGACTGAACATGTAAAAATTATACATTTTTTCCCCCTTCATGTAGGTGTGTGCGCAGAGATTAACTTTATCTGGTGGAATCTTGAAAGCATGCAGAGCATTTTGTGCTCTTTCATTTTGATCTATGCCATTCACTGTAATGTCAGCTTTTGTGTATGTGCAAGGAGACCAAAAGATGGAAGCTGATTTGTTTCCATGTTTCCACTTGATCTAAAAACATGTGAATGTAATGCAGTAAAAGACATTGTTAATATAAGAATGTAATTTGAAACATAAGGAACTTATCCCAGCCTTCTTGTTGGTCACTGGTTAAGCGTCTTCCTTCACTGTTTCTGTTCCAGTTGTGCTGACAAGGCTGAGACATACTTTCAGTGAAGCTGTTGCCATTCAGTAGTGTAGTTTCCAAATTCGATGTAGCTCACCATATAACACAGAAACACACACAGACAGTGTGAGAGAGAGCAATAACTGGAGAGATAGAAATACACAGGGATGACTAGAATAACAAAGTTAAAGTTTGGAAAGGAACAAAATAAACTGTAATAGAAAAGAGTAGATCAGAGCAGCTCTTGAAAGAGCCTTAGGATTTGCTTCTATAGAGCAGCAACTCTGTAGTTTGTAATAAGGTTGTAAGCGGAGTGGGAGAAGAGCTGAAAATAAAATTGTCCCCCATCCATTCATCGATCCATCTTTTTCCACTTATTCAATTTAATTCAATTTTATTTATATAGCGCCAAATCACAACAACAGTTGCCTCAAGGTGCTTTATATTGTACGGTAGATCGTACAATAATAGTTACAGAGAAAAACCCAACAATCATATGACCCCCTATGAGCAAGCACTTTGGCGACAGTGGGAAGGAAAAACTCCCTTTTAACAGGAAGAAACCTCCGGCAGAACCTGGCTCAGGGAGGGGCGGCCATCTGCTGCGACTGGTTGCGGTGAGAGAAGGAAGACAGGATGAAAGACATGCTGTGGAAGAGAGACAGAGATTAATAACAGGTATGATTCAATGCAGAGAGGTCTATTAACACATAGTGAGTGAGAAAGGTGACTGGAAAGGAAAAACTCAATGCATCATGGGAATCCCCCGGCAGCCTACGTCTATTGCAGCACAACTAAGCCCTAACTATATGCTTTAGCAAAAAGGAAAGTTTGAAGCCTAATTTTAAAAGTAGAGATAGTGTCTGTCTCCCGAATCCAAACTGGAAGCTAGTTCCACAGAAGAGGGGCCTGAAAACTGAAGGCTCTCCCTCCCATTCTACTTTTAAATACTCTAGGAACAACAAGTACGCCTGCAGTGCGAGAGCGAAGTGCTCTAATAAGGTGATGTGGTACTACAAGGTCATTAAGATAAACTGGGGCCTGATTATTTGAGACCTTGTATGTGAGGAGCAGGATTTTGAATTTAATTCTGGATTTAACAGGAAGCCAGTGAAGGGAAGCCAATACAGGAGAAATATGCTCTCTTTTTCTAGTCCCTGTCAGTACTTTTGCTGCAGCATTTTTGGATTAACTGGAGGCTTTTCAGGGAGTTTTTACGACATCCAGATAATAATGAATAGTGAAGTAGTCCAGCCTGGAAGTAATAAATGCGTGAACTCGTTTTTCAGCATCACTCTGAGACAAGATTTTTCTAATTTTAGAGATGTTGCGCAAATCGAAGAAAGCAGTCGTACATATTTGTTTAATATGTGCATTGAAGGACATGTCTTGGTCAAAAATTACTCCAAGGTTCCTCACAGACAATTTATACAACTCAGAATGGCAGAAAACCTTCTAGCAGCATCCTGGTTTATAATCCGCCTTTGGATCATCAATTTAGGAGGTGAAGGATCCACGTAAAATGACAAATTAAAGAATATACAACTATGGTCACTCACATGGACATCTTCCACACATACATCATGTATATTTAAACCCAGGGAGAAAACAAGATCAAGAGTGTGGCCCTTTGTATGTGTGGGGCCAGAAACATGCTGCTTAAAGTTAAAAGACTCAGTGATGGTGATGGGCTCAGCAGCAGTGTTACAGGAAGCGTCATCAATATGAAGGTTTAAGTCTCCCAATATTACAACCTTCTCCAGTTTAATGATCGATGTCAGAAGGTCTTTAAATTCAGTTAGAAAGACCCCAGCAGCTCCAGGAGGTTGATAGATTGAAATACAGTAAAAGGTTTTCAGAGAACCGACCTTCATCATCTGTGACTCAAATGAAGAAAAGAAGTCCGAGGTCATCAGTTTGCATATGAGTCTGTCCTGGTAAACAGCAGCAAGTCCTCCACCACGTCCTAAAAGACGCGGAGTTCCAATGACAGAACAGCCAGACGGGCAGATTTCATTCAAGTGGACATAATCCTTATTTTGCTGCTACGTCTCAGTCAGACACATAAAATCTAGAGAGAAAAGGATCCTGGTGTTATTTGTCTCTCAGAAACAGTTCATAACTTCCCTTCAACTCATTCATGTCACCTAAAAGGTAAACCTGTTTCTCCATCACCTGTTCAGCTCTGATGATTCATCTTTGTGTTTCCCTCTCACCACATATCCAAACCGATATCATGACGATTCTGTTTTTACAGGTCGGTTGGCAACTGACCCAGATAGACTGCAGGTCATAACTTCTTACCTGAAGTTCAGTTCACCTGACACTCGGACCGGCGGCTGCCTCGGGTCTCTCCTCCTGCCTCCCCTCTCCCTCATCCACCTGCTGGCCTCCACCACTTACTAATGCTACTGAATCTGTGGAAGCTACGCCATAGCCACCACCAAACAACTGAGTTAGTTTTACATACTGGTCAGCATCCAGCTGGCCAGTGTGTAAAAATACCCACCACCTTTCGGCCCACAGAGCAAATGCCCGGTATGCCCGATGGCCAGTCCAGCTATGGTTGTGCCATCAGTTAACCCTTCGCGTGCCAGCTGTGGCACGTGTGCCTAGGGTTGCCGACCCCTGGCCTAAGGGAAGTATGTATAATGTAAACAGAATTGGTCCTAGCATTGAACCCTGTGGAACACCATAATTGACCTTAGTGTGTGAAGAGGACTCTCCATTTACATGAACAAATTGGAGTCTACTAGATAGATATGATACAAACCACTGCAGCGCAGTACCTGTAATACCTACAGCATGTTCTAATTGCTGTAATAGGATATTATGGTCAACAGTATCGAACGCTGCACTAAGGTCTAGCAGGACAAACACAGAGATGAGTCCACTGTCAGAGGCCATAAGATCACTAAAGCTGTTTCTGTGCTGTGATGAGCTCTGAAACCTGACTGAAACTCTTCAAATAAGCCATTCCTCTGCAGGTGATCTGTTAGCTGTTTGACAACTACGCCTTCAAGGATTTTTGATATGAAAGGAAGGTTGGAGATTGGCCTATAATTAGCTAAGACAGATGGGTCTAGGGATGGCTTTTTAAGTAAAGGTTTAACTACAGCCAGCTTGAAGGCCTGTGGTACATAGCCGATTATTAGAGGTAGGTTGATCATATTTAAGATTGAAGCATTAATTAATGGCAGGACTTCTTTGAGCAGATTTGTAGGCATGGGGTCTAAAAGACATGTTGATGGTTTGGACGAAGTAATTATTGAAGTTAACTCAGAAAGATCAATTGGAGAAAAAGAGTCTAAATGAATATCAATGGTACTGAAAGTAGCTGTAGATAATATTACATCTGTGGGATAATTATTGGTAATTTTTTCTCTAATGATAAAAAAAAAATTTGTGAAGAAGTTTATGAAGTCATTACTACCCATATGGAAAAGATATATATAAATCTTATAAAGTTTGTATCTGTCTTGTGTGAAACTTGTATGAAAAGCATATAAGAGTGAAAACAGATATAAGATCCCTTGAAAAATTATATAATGAAACTTGTATGTTTTGGATACTTACTAAAACAATGTATGAAAGTAATGAGAAAGTGGCCACTTTCATGAGAAAATCATGTAAGCCTTATACGATTTACTCATGAAAGTGGCCACTTTCATGAGTAATCACATATAGGTTTTTACTATTTCTTTTCCATATGGGTAGGGCTGTTCGATATAACGATATATATCGGATGATGATATAAAAACGTCTATCGTTTCATTTTACGCTATCGTTTGTTTCGTGGTGTCGCAAAATAAACTGTTTCCAGTGTCCCCTGCAACCAATGACAGGGGAAAATCATTCAACGTCAGGAGGGAACCAGGAATACAACATCCAATATGTTTCACCTTCGCATACGGCAACAGAAGGCTGGGAAGGAACCGAAACTGCTCCCAGACTTTCCGAATGCCACAGGACAGAAAGGCACAGACAAGCTTCCTGAATGGCACATATTGGGTGCAGGGGACAGCGTGGGCATGTGGCTCAAAGACATACTTCACCATCCCACCCAACAGCACCGGACTCTGCGCCCCAATTTTAGTGTCAGATCACACATTCAGAGTATTCCATCAAAACCAACCAAGACGCAAGAGGAGCACTGATGACGTGCAACCTCATGACCCAATCTGGGGCAGTGATGTACCAGCGGAGTTCAAGTTGTGGACCACCGGACAGAAGGTCCTGCACTCACTGTTCCGATGGGTCGGAAATTAAAAAACATGCTAAGAATTGAGACTCTCGACTATCGATTTGGACTTTTCCTGAACAGCTCAACAAAGATAAACAAGGCTCAGAATGAGGAAATCGACGCGATCAGAATAGTGGTCATGCAACACAGGGTCGCCCTGGACATGATTCTCGCTGAGAGAGGGGGCCTCTGTGTCTTATTCAACACCACTTGTTGCACCTATATCCCGGATAACGTGCACTCCCTGACCATGACCACCGCCCTAGACAAGTTGCGACAACTGAGTAATGCGTAGCAACAAGACTATGTCACGAACACAGAGGACTGGCTGACCTGGCTGCTGAGCGGCAGCTGGAAGACCCTCGTGATAAAAGGACTCATACTGATAGGAGTTCTGCTTCTATTATTATGCTTGTTTTCCATATGTATCCTACCATGCATAAGATCCATGATTGACAAAATGGTACAGACCACAGTAATCACCTATGTTGGACTGCCACAAGAAGATGAACCGGACGAAGAAGATTTAGTATAGGAACACACACACACACACATACTGAATGATGCTACAATTGAAAATGTTATAAGCAAGTGATTGTTGGCTGATGATTAAGTGTAAAATATTAACTTCAGGAGTGAAATATATTAACAACAGGAGGGAATGTTATAGAGTTTTTACTGTTTTATTTGATTATGCTTCAAATGTTATGTTCTGCTTATGTTCACATATTTCACCAGACACAGCTTTCTGCAGAAACAGGAAGCTGACCCTGTGACATTTACCGCAAGAGATTAGCACACACGAACTTCTTGACACACACACACACACACACACACACGCACACACACACACACACACACACACACACACACACACACACACACACACACACACACACACCAGAAAGCATTTGCATATTGACAATGTAACCTATAAATAAAGAGCTGTGCCTCGCACTGGGTGTGACTCTCCCTCTGAGTTTTCACCCGTGCAGCACGTTAACAGTCTCAAGTGTCTCAGTGTTGTTTATTCACCTGACTGTTTGATAACTGTATATCTCTGACAACGGCAATATTTTTTCATCGTTTTGATGGTCACTGTAGTGGCTATCCGATTGTTCAGTCTGATGTCACTAGCCGTGTCTGGGCCTAAACTCTGCTGCAGGTCCATATATGGGTCATTCCTACTATTCGGTGCCATTTCAGTGTGATCACTCTTCATCAAAAAATACAAAATTTTGAATTATTTTAACATTTCATCTAAAAGAGGGATTTTCAACCTATAAGAAAAATGTATTGGTCCAGCTAAGGATATTATATTATAATATTTTTTAAAATCAAAGTCTTTACCCATGACGTGCCAAATGTCCACCCTGTTACAGGACATTCAATTTTCTATTAATAACTGTTTTGAATACACAGTTATAGTAATATTTACATTTTCTAAAAGCTACAATGTCCCTTTTTAAAATCTGCAAGGAAATTTCAAGGAAGTATTTGAAACAAGCATTATATTGAAAGAAGACAGGTTCAGTTTTAAGACACAGTGTAATTTCAAAAGATTGTTTTTAGATTCAAAGGGAATATAAAAAAAAATTGGCTCCATTTTTAAGTAACTTAATTTTGCTGATTCATTCCCTCCCAATAACCAAAGAGACATGCATTATGTTTGTTGATTTGATTTAATTAACAAAAGAAACACACAGGTAACAGGGTGGACAGAGGAGAAACAGGGTGGACAGGAGGTAACAGGGTGGACATAACATCAGTGACAAAAAATACCACCTTAAAGAAACTTTGAACACCTTCACCATGCCCGTCCAACCAACACAGGTAGATACATGTCCACATTAAACAAGCAAATTTTCACTGTACACCCAACATAATGAACATTTTTCTCACACATTTTACCTATGCAACAGACCAGCAACTCCAGTTTTTTTCAAGGAAATCCCACACTTTCCTCTCCAGCTGAACTGACCTCTTATTCAAAGGTGTTGGTTCTTTCATCAGACACACAACCTGGTCATCCCTATACCAGGTTATGTCCTCACGTGGACTTGGCCAGTGGAACTTGTTGGTCCCGTTCTTGTGCATGCATTTCACTTTAACATCCTCTTCAACCTCCAGAATGATTCCTGGGTAGGGTTCACCATCGTAGTTGATAATGCACCACTGACCAATATGATCTTTTGTGATGTTCTCAGGCCGGGTTGGTCCCTCAGTGCAATGTGGACTTGCCTCTTGACTAAGGCTTATCTCCTTCAGGCCATAGCATTCACAGTCCAGTACACCTTTGTCTGCCTGGCAAAGGCAGGTTATGTCCCTGTATTTTATTGTTCCTGGAGAGAAACTGAGTACTTGGTGGATTTTCATGGTTCCTTTGACAGGCACAAGTGTCGGTCCATCAATAATTTCTTTTACTTTCCTCTCAACATCATCTTCTCCAACAAAAAAAAGTTCCACTGAAGTGCCCATGTCTCTCAGCTTGTGAAACATAGCTTCTGCGTTGGGGATATCTCCTCCATGGCGGACAATTGTGTCAGCTGACCTTTTAAGGGTGGCTCCAATACCATCTGGAGCCCCCTTTCCATGGCTGGCCTCAAAAAAGTTCCAGCTGATGTTTTTGAACCCTTTTTTGAATGGCTCTTTTGAGAGCAGGTAAAAGTTGCCCTTTTGTTTGTATTGTGTAGCTGGACCATCGCTGAAGACATGGAGGTGTTTGATAAGAGGGTATCTTTCTCTGATCATGTCTAACACAGGGTCAAGATGGGCCCATATCGCAGGGGGATCATGCCGCCTGGAAGGTGAGATAGAGCAGAATGTTACTGGTGACTGTTCAGCTGCAGTGTACAGTACTCCAGTATGTAGGGTTGCCTGCTGGTGTGACCCTCCGAAGTGGACTGCTTGTACTTCTTGAGAATACTTACAGGAGTAGTTCTCACTAAAATCTACATGTAGCAGACATTCATCGTTTCTCAAATTTTCTCTCAGTTGTCTGTAGGCCCTATACTGCCATCGGATATTAACCCTCCTGCCTTCTTGGGACCTTTTTGTGCCACTGCTATGTGTTAAATGGCTGCCATTTCCACTGTGTTCAGTGGAATATAACCAAACTTGCCACAGGATAGTTTTTACCTGTCAATGTTAATATTCCAGTGTGAATTCCTTAAATCAGCCTAAAATGGCTGAGCAGCAGAAATCCCCACACCCATCACCCTGGGGACCATTTTCTGCCCATTGACTTCCATTATAAACGCTATTTTTCAACCCCAAATTATCATCATATGATTTTATTTTTTCTTCTTTTCTTGGATGTCAATGAAGACTCAGGGCCTTGAAGTTTTAATTTTTAAATTGCAAAAAAAATGCAAAAAAAAAATAATGGCAGGTCAAAATGTATGTTGGTGCCAATCTTTGGTCCATCTAAAGGCCTACTTATAATGACAATCACATATTACTTCAACTGGTTTTTTGTGGAAATATTTAGTTTCGTTTTTTGGTTTTTGGGGCTTATAACACAGGGCGCTCATGTAATAACACTGGGATTTGAAGGGTTAAAACAACGAAAATATAATTAAAACTTTACATGAATATTTCAGGGAGAAGTAGTTTTACAAGGTTGGCTAATTTAAAGTGGAATAAAATATGGATATATGGTCTTTTTATGGCGTGGCTGAGAATGGTCCCTAGGGTGATGGGTGTGAGTTTTTTAAAGGATGGCAGGAGGGTTAAGGTTATGAAATATGATTCAATGAACATTTTTGTGGTTGTTACAGTGAAAATATCACCTTTTCTACTTGGAATTGATGTTTTTTGTCTGATTTTAGATCAATTGTGTTAATACAGTATATCAAAATGAAAACGTAACTGTAAATTCAGACACGTGAGGTTGTGCTGAAAAGAATGATACCAAACAAGGCAAAGTAAATAGTTTTTAAAGGTGAAATGTCGAGGTAAAGTCAAAAGTAGTTAAAATGGCCAATTATACCTTGGACACCAGAGAATTAAACATTTTTTTTATTAAAGTAACGCAATAGTTACTTTTCAAGTAATTAATTACTTTTAGAATCTGGTAACTCAGTTACTAACTCAGTTACTTTTTTGAAGAAGTAACTAGTAACTATAATTAATTACTTTTCAAAGTAAATTGCCCAACACTGTCTATAATCCACCTGGGCCTTACACAGAGTTTCTGTCTGATTTCTCTGACTTTTTATCTGATTTAGTGCTCAGCTCAGAAAAAATAATTATTGTGGGTGATTTTAACATTTATGTAGATGCTAAAAAGGACAGCCTCAACATGGCATTTAATCTGTTATTAGACTCAATTGGCTTCTCTCAAAATGTAAAAGAACCCACCCACCACTTTAATCACACTCTAGATCTTGTTTTAACATATGGCATAGAAACTGAACATCTAAAAGTGTTTCCTGAAAACCCTCCGCTGTCTGATCATTTCCTGATAACATTTACAATAATTGATTACACAGCAGTGGAGAGTAGACTTCATCACAGTAGATGTCTTTCTGAAAGTGCTGTAACTAAGTTTAAGAATATAATCCACCCACTGTTATCATCTTCAATGCCCTGTACCAACATAGAGCAGAGCAGCTATCTGAACGCTACTCCAACAGAGGTCAATTATCTTGTTAATAATTTTACCTCCTCACTGCGTACGACTCTGGATACTGTAGCTCCTGTGAAAACTAAGGTCTCAAATCAGAAGTACCTGACTCCGTGGTATAATTCTGAAACACGTACCCTAAAGCTGATAACTCGTAAGCTGGAGAGGAAATGGCATGTCACAAATTTAGAAGATCATCATTTAGCCTGGAGAAATAGATTGTTGCTTTATAAGAAAGCCCTCCGCAAAGCCAGAACATCTTACTATTCATCACTGATTGAAGAAAATAAGAACAACCCTAGGTTTCTCTTCAGCACTGTAGCCAGGCTGACAAAAAGTCAGAGCTCTATTGAGCCAACCATCCCTTTAACGTTAACTAGTAATGACTAGGGCTGTGTGATATGACCAAAATCTCATATCCCGATATAAGAATTCAATCGTCCCGATAACGATATAAATCACAAAAATGTAATCTTGAGCTTTATTGTGAAAGGTTTATGTGGAACATAAACAAGCGGACACACGATGGTGTTACCGTTGTTGTTGCTAACCACAACGCATAAAAACAGGCCCTTGTCCGTTCGTAGTGTGGTTATATTAAATATAAGAGAAAGAGAGAACTTTAAGAAATTAATATCCGATTATTAAGTGATGATGTGACGAATCCTACTTCCGGGCCTAAAGTAGTCTGCGTTTAATATAGCTTTTGTGTTGTTAACATGTTTAATGCTTTGTATTTTCTTCTATTTAATCTCAAAAAGCTCCTAAAAACAGTCAGTGATCCCCGCTGACCTCCCTCGGCTTTTATTACCGCTAGTCATTTATTTAAGCTCAGTTTTAAAACCTTACGATGTAACTACTGCACAGCCCATGCAGCAGTATATGAATGACTAACCTCGTATTGTGGATGGATTATCTCAGTTGTTCTCCTGGCTGAAGTTTGGTCCGTTTACAGCATTCTGCCATGCGATGACATTTGTTCCTGACCACTGAGAACACTCACGTTAACTTTTATCGAGTGGAAAAAAAGTTAGCTTGTTTATATTATGCTAACATAGCTGTATACCAGCTAGCCAAATTCAGTAACCCTACAAACGTCACTGCTGTTTAGTTTTCTGTCTTAATTTATGTTGGGAGTGATAACAGAGCTGTACGTTTTAATTTGTTTCCAAACCCCCGCAGTCAGGACATGCTATATTGTATTTAGATGGAAGCTAGCGAGCTAACTTCCTGCTAACTTCTAACTCCGTTAAATGTCATAAATTCCATTTTCATGGATGCCTGGATGTTAAACTCAGTTGTTACACCTGGTAGAGCAGAACGCTGATCATTTTATTAAAGATGAAAGACTTTAGACAGTTATTTAACTCTCAGTAATGCCACTGTGATCATTTGATATATCAAATGATCATATCAATGACCACAGAGGGCTAGTGCCAAAGGCAGGACAGAATTTGAGGCTATGAATACTCCTCCCCTAAGTCCAGAATATTCCCTAGAGCCAGAAAATGCCCCGCAACCAGGACCCTCAAGGTTAGAAGAAGAGTTGACAGTTCAATGCTTTGCTGATTAGGTAGATTTTGTATTTGAATGATAAAACGTGATTTTGCCCTAAAAAGAGAGAGAGAGAGAGAGTGTGTGTGTGTGTGTGAGTCTACCTGCCTAATACATTATAAACATATAATATCCAACATCTATCTTATACTGTATCTAAACATTTATCTAAACATATATATATAATAATTGTGACAATATTTCCTGTGTTGTAGGCAATACATTGTTGGACGAAGGAATATTAGACAGGGAAGAAGGAGACTCAAGAATGAAATTAAAGAGCTAAAGGCCTTGTTGGAAAAGGAAAAGAGAAAAAAAGAAAAATACAAGAAGAGGTGCCAGCGTTTGGGTGGGGAAAAAAAATCCCCACGTTCTAAAGTGGATGCACTGCTGCGTCATGAAACAGTTAGCAACACAATTAGGAAAAGACTATTACTGCAGGAATCAATCATTGAGGAAATCAGGAATAAATACAAAAACACCAAAAAGGAACGAGAGAGGCAAATTATTGCAAAAACGACAATAGGAAAAATTATAAAGAAATACAGGCTACAGAGGGCTGCACAGACAGCTCTAGGCTTTTCAAAAAAGCGTGGTCAAAGACAAGATGGAGGGCTCATAACCTTTGAAAGAAAGGAAAGCAATAGATTACCAGTTGATTGCAAGCAGAAAATAAAGGCCTTCTTCTTAAGAGATGACGTCAGTCGGATGACAACAGGACGAAAGCAAACTGTAACTCAAAAGAAAATAAAAAAACAGAAACGTTTGCTAACTGATTCACTGAAGAATCTGCACCATAAGTTTCTTTCAGAAACTGAGCATCAGGTCTCATATTCTTGTTTCTGCACCTTAAGACCATTTTGGGTTGTGGTGCCCACAGAAGCTGATCGTGAAACCTGTCAGTGCAGGACACATGAGAACTTACAGTTCATGGCCAATGCCCTGTACGTCCAACGTCTGTCAGCAACAAAACACATTGAAGAGATGGTAGATGCAACAATGTGTGATGCTAAATCCAAAGTCTGTGCATACGGTGAGTGCAAAGACTGTTTCAGTACAACACACACACTCTTGAGACCTCCTAACAACACAGAGATAGCCTTTACCAAGTGGTCTCTAGAAGAGAATGAAAAATTAAATGATGGAGAGGTATCTGGTAAAAAGTCAACAATTACAGTGAAGACAACTGTCATGACAACAGAGGATGCACTTGCAGGGGAATTTCATGACGGACTACTCAGATTTAGGCGGCACGTCTTTAAATGCAAATATAAATTGTGAATTTTAAAATCATATGCACAAGTTGTGCAAACAACAAGTTATTTGCAGCCATTTACCTTTTACTCTTTTTTTTATAACTATATCAAACTATTTACATAACAATCAGGTGATCTGCATTCAATAAGATGCCACACAAATTATTGGTGCCACTCCAAAAAGATAATTTCTGCCCACTATAAGGGAGAATAGCCTGACACCTGCAGGTCTGACGGCAGCAGGTGTATCAATCCTGTTTTCTACCTGGAGACAGCATTGTTCTGACACACAACACAAAACTATTCACAACACTACACACTAACTACACAAGACAACACATGAACTACACACTTCAAACACGCTAAACGTCACAAATCTCTCAATATCTCAAAACTCACTCTCTCTCTTTTTCTGCTCTTTCTCCCTTGCTCTCTCTCTCTCTCTCTCTTTCTCGCCGTCACTCCTAAAACTTCCCCCTCTTCCCTAAACAACCAAATGTCATCTCGCCATATAATTTTTGATTGGTTGACATGGTGCATTTTTCCACCAACACGAACGGGCATTTTTTGTTTTGCTTTTTTATTTTTTGGTCATAAGCAGAGAGTGCTTGCTAGCGCTGTCCTTAGACAGCAAACGTGATGAAAATATTGAGGAAAAAAACACTGTGTATATATTGTTTATCATGACTCTGGTTTTATGTGGCCTATCAACACAATTTAAAAACTGATATATATCACCTTGTTGCTTTGTCATCTTGAGGTGGTTTTGTGATTGGCTTACCACGACTACTATATTCTTCCTCAGTCAAACAGCAGCATTCATGCGATTGTTTTCCCCCTAGCTCAAGGGGGTTGTGCCAAAAAGTGATTTGTCTACCAGAAAGTGATTGCTGCCCGCAGGAGCGTGCGCAGCTGCTTAAAGCGGTAGCACTCAGATTACTTACAGCTACTTCCGTGCAACTGATATAAGATGCGGTAAGCTAAACACAGCTTCAACCGTCTGTTTGCTGAAAAATAGTAACGCGACCGCACCGCATTTTCTTGTTAGTAATGGTAACAGCGTTGTAACGATAGGAATAGTAATTAGTTAGATTACTCGTTACTGAAAAAAGTAACGCCGTTAGTAACGCCATTACTTGTAAGGTCGTTATTCCCATCACTGAGCATAGATGATAAGAAGTAAGACTGGTTTCTGAGTTTTACAGCTGGGATGGACAAGGCTAAGCATCAGGCTTTCAAATGAATTAAAAGTCTGTCTTGGTCTTTCGTTGATTAATAGGCTGGTGTGAAAAAATTGCTGCCACACCGCCTGTGCTTCGAGGTTTCTGGTAGTTACAATGACTCGAGGTGTTGATTCATTTAAACTAACATAATCACCCTGCTGCAACCAGGTTTCTGTAAGGCAGAGTAAATCAATTTGTTGATCAATTAATAAGTCATGTACTAACAGAGACTTGGAGGAGAGAGACATAATATTTAATAATCCACATTTCACTGTTTCACTCTTTGGTTCAGATGTGTATAACATGTTGTTCTTTCTTTGTGATTTTTTTTATGTTTAAGTCGTTTATTGATGGTTTTTAGTTTGTTTTTTGTCTGTTTGGGAGCTGACACAGTCTGAGTGGAAATAGGGTTTTGGGGGGGGGGGGGGGGGGGGGGGGGGGGTAACAGGAGGAGAGAAGCTGCAGAGAGGCGTGTAAGACTGCAACTCTTCTTCATGGTCCCAACTCTGGATAGTCATATTTTGGGGGGTTTAATATATTTGTCCATATTTCTAGAAATGCGAGCTGCTCCATCCGAAGTGGGATAGATGCCATCTTTCCTAACAAAACCAGGTTTCCTCCAGAAGGTTTGCCAATTATCTATGAAGCCCACATCATTTTTTGGACACCACTCAGACAGCCAGCAATTTAACCCTTTAAGACCTACCATAGAACCAAGTCCGCCAGAGCTTATATTATATTTAAGTGTGCCTATGCCAGTGTAACCGGTGTGATTCTGCGTTGTGTCTGATAAAAAAGGTAAAAGAAAGAAAGACCTCCAAGTAAATAATTTGCCCACTCCAGCTCCTCTCCCACAGGGGAATTGTAGAAAAAGGGGCTGGCATTTATTTTTACATTAAACATAAAATATGCATTTACACGTAACATATTTGACATAAGATAAAACAAAAACAACATGAAATCTGACATACCTGATAAAAAAGGTAAAAGAAAGAAAGACCTCCAAGTAAATAATTTGCCCACTCCAGCTCCTACGACCAAATACAGACAGTGGGGAAGAGGATTAGCTCAACCCACCACAGCTCCCAAGCTAGCAAGGAATACATATTCATGCTATCATTTATGGCGCCTAAAACACATTTATGACACACACATACTACACACTTATAACATCTTACAAAAACAGGCTCAATAATGACAATAACTGAATTAAAATCGCAATCATAAACATCAGGGTGGTTAAATATGAATTATGTGTGCTTTAAGGTGCTGGAAAGAAATGACACCCACCTCTCCCACAGGGGAATTGTAGAAAAAGGGGAGAGGCAAAAGGGGTACACTGTATTTATAGTATTGCACCAAAGAAGAAGAAAAGAATGAGGAGGGGCTCTAACTGATAATGAACACAACTACAGGCTTGGAGGTCCTAAAAGTCAGGTATAAAAGGAGAAGTTTGGGGGTTTAGAACACATTTTGTGTAATTATAACAATGTTATTTATGACTCTGTTACACCAAAAGGCACACTTATTACTATTGCTCGGATTTATTATTCTTATTATTATTATTAAGTGTGCCTATGCCAAAAGGCACACTTATTACTATTGCTCGGATTTATTCTTCTTCTTCTTATTATTATTATTATTATTATTTTCCTTTTTCAGCCTGAAATTTCCGCGCGTAACTCATCCCACAGTTTTGACACAAGCTTCATATATGTTATATCATTTTGTGCGGCTGGATCAGGAATGGTGTGCTATGACTTTTGGTGTTTATTACTTCTATAGTTTTTTAAATATGAATATTTTAATGCAAGTTTTTGCCCATTCAAATGAATGGGAACGAACGAAAGTGAAACTTTACTTACTTTGTGGTGTGTTTGCTCACTCACTTAATTTGTGGTGTGTTGGCTCACTCTAGTGGTATGTCCCCGTATTTGGATTACCATAATGACAACAATATTAACGGCGCGCACAGCGTCGGTGCTTTCAGGAACCATTGGAATTCTTAAGGTTGCACGAAGCATTGAATAGTTACGGTAACGGCAAGGGTGTATGCTTGGTGGAAAACTGCATATCCCACAATTCAAAGCATGCCTCTACCAGTCAAACAATGGCGGCTGCCACTTGGTTTAATATATTCCTCTTATTTGTGTTTCTAGGTCACAAAGTAAACTTTTAAGATATTTTCAGGTGAGAATGTAGGTGTGTAAACGTCAAATATCTGCTCGTTTTGTCAAAACATCCCATATTGGCAACAGATTTTTCACGATGTTGGCTAGCTAGCGCGGCTAGCTAGCCGGCTAGCGCCGCTTCACTCAAAAGCACCCAGGCTTGGCTTTCAGTGAGGCGTCTCTAACTCCTTTCATCCCCGATAGCTCCGCAAACAGTCTTTGTCTTAGCTGGACTTATTTTTCGTTTATATGGGCCGATGATGCTGGTCGATGAGGAAAAACTAACTGAGTTGTTTGGTGGTGGCTAACGCAGAGCTAGCTAGCCACCGGTATGTGTCTCTTTCCCCTCATATGTGGGGAAAGAAACATGTGAGGCGGCCGCCGATCGACCGGTTTTCAGGTGAGAATGTAGGTGTGTAAACGTCAAATATCTGCTCGTTTTGTCAAAACATCCCATATTAGCAACAGATTTCTCATGATGTTGCTGCTAGCCGGCTAGCTAGTTCGGCCGGCCGGCTAGCCGGCTAGCTAGCTCGGCTAGCTAGCGCCGCTTCGCTCAAAAGCACCCAGGCTTGGCTTTCAGTGAGGCGTCTCTAACTCCTTTCACCCCCGATCGCTCCGCAAACAGTCTTTGTCTTAGCTGGACTTATTTTTCGTTTATATGGGCCGATGATGCTGGTCGATGTGGAAAAAATAACTGAGTTGTTCATATACCGGTGGCTAGCTAGCTCCGCGTTAGCCACCGGTATATGTCTCTTCCCCTCGTATGCGGGGAAAGAAACACCGATCGACCGGTGGTGGCTAACGCGGAGCTCAATCGTGGATAAGGGAAACCCAATGCAGGAGAAGCAGGCGGCTGGTGAACTGAATTTCAGGTAAGACGTTATTAACTGCACTCTATTTGGGTCAGATATAAACCGAGTTTAGGTGTAGTTTATTTTCGTTGTGCTGACAGTTACAATAACTGTACTGCGTGCTAGCTAGCACGACGGAGTTTCTATACAGCTGTGCGCGCTAAGTTACTGATTTTGAACTTTATGACAGCCTCCCCTATTTTCAGGCGAGAATGTAGGGGTGTAAACTTCAAATATCTGCTCGTTTTATCAAGAAGTCCCATATTTTATCAAGAAGTCCCATATCTCTCACGATGTTACTGCTAGCGCCGCATGGCAGCTAGCTGGCTAGGGCGGGTTGGCTGACACCTAGGCCGGGCTGACTGATACCCAGGCCGGCTCACGCTCTCGTTTCACCGCCGCATGGCAGCTAGCCGGCTAGCTGGCTAGCGCGGCTTGGCTGCCACCCAGGTCGGGCTGGCTGACACCCAGGCTGGGCTGGCTGACACCCAGGCCCGCTCACGCTGTCGTGTCACCCCTAGTCTTTCGTGATGACTCTTGGTTGGCTGCTGGACTTATTTTTCATTTATATGGGCTGGTGATTCAGTATGAGTGTCCGGTGAACTGAATGTTGGGTAAGACGTTATGTATATGTAAGGTAGTGACTGGAATAAGTCACAAGGTGTCGCTGTTGAGCTGCATATATGTTGTAAATTTTAGCAATTTTGACCATTTGTCCTCTGCAGGACACCGTAGTTCAGATTTCTCGTTCGCGTGGGCGCCATCTTGGTTCAGTGTTTACTGTGATGTGCAAAGGTAAGCACTGTCAGTGGCGAACTGCATTGGTTTTGTTTAAAAATAAGTGTTCCACTGTGTAAAATAGCGGTTTGTCATTTAAGCCGAGCATATATTTTGTTTATTGAGAGGTTCATGTATTGTCTGATGAGAGTATGAGACAAAGATATACTTTTCTTTCTTACTCTCATATAAAATATTTAGCTTTTATTAAATAGTTATCTGAATCTTACAACCAAAGTTTGTATAATAATACACAAGATTGGCTGTAGACCATTGTTAATCATTCAGAACACTGTGTAAAAATAACAAAAAACAAAAAGTGAATGAAAAGTGCATAAATATTTATTTTACGTGTTTGATGTGTGTGGCAGGGCGTGGTCTGCAGTGCCGCTGCAGGGGAGGTGGACCCACCTCAGCGGCATCTGCAGACCACGCCTCTCAGGTGTAAAGTCTGTGCTCTCTCTGCTTTTTTTTTTTTTTTTGTGTATGTGTCGAGCTATGAGATGAAAAGCTACAGCCGGCTGTGTGGGTACAGCAACTATGTGTGAAAAGTGGTCCATAACGTAATGCTTCAAAGTGTGTTCATGCAAACATTGTCGGGTCTGCTTATGAACCTCTGCGCACAGCGTCTACAAATTGGGGCTGTATGAAGTCACCTCATCTTTACACAAAACCGTAAGCTGTCATCTGTGAGGCGCGAGCGGTGTTTGGTTTTACCATAGTTCATGGTGGAGAATGGCTGCTCTGCTGAGTTTTGCTCTCTGTAGCCGTTTGAATGGCAAACTATACTGATTAGCGGCGGCATAGGCACACTTAAAATTTCTTCAGAAATTTTCGCTTTCTAGTTTTACATGCTGTAGTGCCATTTTTGGGCGCATTTCAAGTTGATATACATCAATACAACCATTATAGCCCAAATTGTAATAATATGTATGCATTAAGTGCATAGTAACTACATAAATTGCAGAAAAGTGCAATAAACTACAAAAAAATTTAAAATCATTTTTGTTTTTTTTAGCATATATTTCTAGTTAGAGAAATTTAAGAGGCTTACCCCTCAAAACTGTAAATACAAAAAAGTTGCACAAAATAGTTTCCCACCACAGGAAGTCTTCATAGTTTTATTTTTGAAATACACAATTTTTATATACTGCAGGAAAAACGAAAATAAATATTATAATGCAAATTTGCAAAAAAACAGATATGGATCAAAATAAACTATTTCCAGCAGTGCAATATGAGTCCTAAGCATCCCAGAAACGACACAGAAAGTCATAAAGTCAAACATAACTTTTAAAAACACAACTATAGGCTCATAAGGCCCTGATGGTAAAAAAAACTACATTTCCGCAAAATGACATCACTTCCGGATTCGGGCAGGTCATGAAGGACATGCGATAGTTCGAGCTGATGGACGTAGGAAGTGTTACGAACAGCCAGTGTTGGGGAGTAACGGAATACATGTACCGCCGTTACGTATTTAAAATACAAAATATGAGTAACTGTATTCCGTTACAGTTACCGTTTAAAAAGGTGGTATTCAGAATACAGTTACTTTGTTGAAATAAATGGATTACACTGCGGTACTTTCCTGTTTCATATTGTCGCGGGTCAGGACTGTTTGGGTTTTGTTTGACAGCTACGTTCTGTTGTTCCAGGCGGCAGCGTTACGGTTGCCATGGTTACAGGGCGACGCGCTCTCTCTCTCTCTCTGCGACTGTGTGTTTCCTGGGTGAGAGAGCGCCTTTTCGTTGTTGTTGTTGTTGTTGTGCTAAGCTAACAGGCAGAATGCTACAAGCATAGCTCTAAAGAATGTAGCATCATGAGCAGTGTAGTCCATGTTGCAGGGAGAATGGACTGCCATACACGTTATGGGTCTGTGAGCGCGAGGAGGGAGAAAAAGGGGAGTGGAAAGGTACGAGTTGTCATCGAGGAAAAACGGGAGCTGGAAGCATGTAAATATAATAATAACCACTGCAGCCAAGAAGAGTGCCTGACGAGCCCAGTTGTAAGTAAGCTATTAAGACTCGACTGTACACCGTGTTCGTGTTTTCCTCCGAAAACAATAAGTTCCGTTGGAGCAGCCTTTCAACGCCTCTCTCTGTCTCTCGCAAGAAAAGTTGACCCACACAACAAAGTAAAGCTATTTTTCGGCTACGAGCCGACAGGGACCCCGCCGTATCAGTCAGAGGTCCCTTTACTACAGTTTGGAGTCGCGGACCTTCAGTAATAGTAATAAATCACACAGCAATAGTACATTCACGTTGTTGTAAAAAGCATGATAATATATTAAGTAATCCAAAGTATTCAGAATACGTTACTGTCATTGAGTAACGTAACGGAATACGTTACAGAATACATTTTGGGGCATGTATTCTGTATTCTGTAATGGAATACATTTTAAAAGTAACCTTCCCAACACTGCGAACAGCTGATAGGATCGGCAAAGCGTGTTTGTGGAATGTTTTTGTTGCTGCAAGTGCTTTTTATGCAGTTTTTGCAAAGCTATATGTGGAAGGAAACTGTGACCTAGATCAAGCTGATGGCATAAGATGTAAGTACAACTCCTCCGGTTTCATATGCCAAAAAATTTATTGCGCTAGCTTACGTGGTTGCAGTTCTACCGGGATTTAAAAATAGTTACGCAAAACGGAGCATGCCCGCTCCAACCGGCTTTAAAGGGTTAAGGAGAGCATGCGGCTAAACATGTCACTCCTGGTCTGATTGGGGAGGGGACCAGAGAAAACTACAGAGTCCGACATTGTTTTGGCAAAGTTACACACAGATTCAATATTGATTTTAGTGAACTCCGGGTGTCATTACTGCCAACGTGAATTATGATTTTACCGAATTTATGTTTACCCTTAGCTAGCAGTTTTAAATTTTCCTCAATGTTGCCTGCTCTGGCCCCTGGAAGACAACTGCCTATGGTTGCCAGTATCTCTAGCTTCACATGTCTCAGAACAGAATCACCAATTACCAGACTTGACCCCTGGCGGGTGTGTTGCCGAGTGGGGAAAAACGGTTAGTCAGATGAACAGGTTGGTGGTGTACCTGGGGCTTCTGTTTAAGACTATGCTTCCTCCTCACAGTCACCCAGCTACCCTCTTTCCCCAGCTGCTTGGGGTCTGCCAGGAAACAGCTAGCGGGGCCTACACTATCTTCAGCTGAACCAGCTACAGAGGCCTGGCTAGCTACGGGTGAATGAAGGGTGTGAAGCTGAGTCTCCAATTCAGTAATCCTGGCCTCCTGAGCCGCAAATATGCTACATTTGTTACAAGTATCATTACTGCTAAAGGAGGCCGAGGAGTAACTAAACATCTGACACAATGAGCAGGAAAGGGCAGGAGGGACAGGTGAAGTAGCCATGGTGCTAGCGAGTTGGCTACGTGCTAAGCTAAGCTAGCGAAACAGTAAAGACATGGTGAGTGAATACTTTGGCTATAAATTAGGTAGTGATTACATAGAAAGTGTGCTTCGGAAGAAGCACGTGAAGATTATACTATGAAAAAAGAATGTATCTAAAAGTTTTTAATTAAATTGCTAAGCAGAAAAGCTACTCAAAAACACCACTGTGTTTGAGCAGGAACAGGAAGTGATACTCTACCGCAGAGAGAGCGAACACCAAGCGACAGCGCCACCAAGAGTCAGCAATCTTTTTCCACTTATCAAATTCACAGTTGTGGTGAGCTGAAGCCTAAAAGGTAAAGGGTTTAGAACTCCCGTGAAGAAGAGTTTCTTTGATTTTTGTGAATATTGGAGCCCTGGACCACAACTCACAATCACTGTTGTTATCATAATTGTGTGGATGCCGAAAGGCATCCACACTATTGTGTTCCTGTTTCTCTTTATTCTTTATCCTTTATTATTCTTCAAGTTGCCACTTTCTTTGCCGCTTAACTACTCCCTCAGTTTTCAGCCGTTTTTCACCATTCAAACTCTAAACTGTTCAGCTCTTTCTCCTGATGCCTGCTATGACTTTTGGTAGTCATAACTTTTATACTTTTTCAGATATTAAGCTTTTTATGTCATTTTTTGGCCCATTTTGCTGAATAGGACCACATTATCAGTGTGATCACAAGTTTTGCTTGCTTGGCTGAGCCATGTTTTAGCTCAGTGAGATAAGCAGCCGTTCTCAGAGTAGGAGGCCCGGGTTCAAATCCAGGTTGTGGCAACATTTCTTTCACTTAACAGTTAAACTTTTTTAACTCTTTTCAACACAAATTTCAGCTTTTTCACCGCTTATCAGCACAATTTTCAGTTTTTTCTGCTGTTTTCAGCACAAATCCAAGCTTTTTAAGCTGTTTTCAGCAAAAAAACTCTTTTCAGCAGATTTCTGCTCATTCAACTCTTTTCAGCAGAAATTCTGCTCATTCAACTCTTTTCAGCAGAAATTCTTCTTATTCACCTCTTATCAGCACAATTCTCAGCCTCTTCTGCTCATTTCAGCACAATTATCAGTCTCTCCACCTCTTCTTTGTCAGAAAGATGTTGGCGCAGTGAGATGAGAACCTGCCTTGAGTACCAGAAGGGCCAGGTTCGAATCCTGCTCAGAGCAACATTTTTTGCTTTTTTTTTTTTCAATTTTTTCAGCTTTTTTCAGCAGACATCTTCAGCGTTAAGGCATCCACACAGCATTTTCGCAGGAAATGCAAATTTTTCTAGTTGACCTTTGCTTCACAGTAAATAAATGCACTGTTATTAAACCAGTTCTAACTACTAACTACTTTAGCTATCTTTGTTTCCTAAAATAGACAGAGTCACAATTTATATTGATCCAAACTTATTTAAACAAAGGTCTGAGACAAATTAAAAACTAGATGTTGCAGTACTTGGCTCATTCTTCTTCTCCTTAGTGGGCCTCACCACCACTGGTGCAGGGCCATTAGCTTGCAGCTACTTTTTCAAAATTTGAAGCAGAGCATCTTAGCAGCTGACATTTAAGATTACCTTTGGACAAAATAATGCAAATGCTTACACACTGCCATAGAGCTGCCTGACCTGACTGACAAAACCACAGAACTGGATACCCACCTCTATGGATCTAAGAGGGTGTCAGGGGAAGGCAAAACATTGCGAATGTCCTTATTTTTTCTTTTGTGAAGGTATCAAAATTTTAACACTTAAAATTTTAACACACTTAAAAAATGAAATATCTCATTAATGAATAGCAAGTATGTTTATTGTATCACTGAAAAAGCAAGATTCAGGTTTTCATTTGTCTTACATAGGCCAAGTTCAGAAGCAAGTGGTCCTGTGTATTAAAAGTGGACCAAGCACATGGAGAAAGCAATATTTTTGAAGCAATCATACTCTTGTCATTCACTCAATCAATCATTCACTCAGGGAAAAAATTCTCTCTACCTTTCTCTTTGCTGTTAACATGCAGAGTGTGGGGAAAAAACACAAATAAGTGTTTTGTGTTTTGTCAGGCTAGATTTTGAATTCCATCACAGATTACTCTGCTTGTGTTCATCCTTGTTAGGAAGTAGGAAAAAAAAATGAAGATTTTTACAAATGAAAGGTGACACCTGTCTATAATGAGATGGAGAGAGAGATGAGTGATGAGTAATAAATGATTGCCACAGTATCCAATTTCCCAAACAAGCTTATATGGATGCATCATGAGAAAAGCAATGGCTGGGTTTTATTTCTAGCCAGCGCATGACTGATATGCATGGCTTACTTTTGTAATTGTCTAGGTGCATTGGACCCAAAGACGGACATAGCAATCTTTTCAGCCTAATAATGTAGTATTTGCTAAAATGGCTTCAGAAGTGAATTATCACTTTGGTCTCTGGCACAGGGATTCAGTCCTCTCTAGAGATGAACATTGTAGTCACTTTACTTCTAATGCATCATGGAAGGCACTAAATAGTACGGACATATAATACATTCTCAGAATGTGAGACAGCATGATGAAGGGCAACCTCCTGTTTAAGCCGACCGTCCTGTAAGTAGAAGGTCACTTTTACCTCTCTGGGGAAATGGGTACAGCTACATGTGTCTCTCTGGGACCTGTGATTGAACAAATTCCTAATTATTTTGTGCAGTAATGGCATTGAAAGCCCTCTACAGTCCAGCATGGGTGTCATCACTAGTGTAGCAGTGGTGTTTTTGAACCACATAAAGAGCAACTTTGCTGGGGCACCTTATCACATCTATTCAAATGAATTAGGTTGTTCACTTAAAGTGAAACACTTGCCAATATGTGCCCTAAATCGTCTCAATGGTTGGAGATTCCATAGGCTGCCTCTCCAGTGTCTTTTAAATTTTGACATAATGAATTGTGCAAATGGGGATAAAGGGGTTGTGGACTTGTTTGTGGACATGAAAAATGACTTGTATGCAGTCTCAAAACAGACTTGGGAGTAAAGTTAAAAAAAAATGTTAAAATCTAATATTTAGAATTCCACAGCCAGAGTCATTATTGTTGCTGTTTATACCTCTGATGTCTACTTCGATCAGAGTAATGCTCCATATGTAGAAAAAGCAAAAGTCATGACAAAGTGGGTTCATGAGTGCAAGAGTGAGTTCAGTGGCCTTTGTTGACCTTCCCAAATCTGAATCAGTAGAAAATGACATTGACTGAAACCAGCTCACTGAATGAACAATGGGCTGTGAGGTCAGTTCCTTGATCATTAATATGCAAATTGTCATGACCATTGATCAACGACCACTGATCAAAGGCCATTGATCAATGAACATGAGTACCATTCACAGAGAGTTGGGGAATGGTTGCTATTACACCCACACCCACAATGTTGTTAAACACATCATTTATCAGCAATGAAAACAATAATATGCTCACTATGCTTCCTTGTGGCGTTCCATTTTCTATTGGCAAACTTCCTGAATAGCTCAGTCTTCCAACCAAACTAAAATCCTTAATCCATCTGAACAGTCGACTATTTATACCCATTTCCCTAATTTTAATTATTAGACCTTCTTTCCACATCATATCATATGCTTATTCTGTCTTTGTAAACGGAGTATTCAATGCATCATTTGTGTTGTCTACTTGCTGCAGTATCCCCCTATTTTCTGCAATTGTCATTTCTCTTCCCCTTTGACCTTCTTTACTAATATTATTTAAGCTGTGAATTTCATTTATCACTATCCCGGGTCTCTGACCCAGCATTTTGTTTACATTTTGAATTTTTAAGTTAGCCCTTTAATTATGTTGTATAATAGGATTATTTTTTGGTTGCCCTAAGTTTAGTTTAGTTCAGTTATGTTTCACTTTGGTCTTCTGTGTTAGTCTGTCATGTTTCTTGTCTTCTTGTCCATGTTGTCAAGTTCACATTGTCATGTCTGTGTTCCATGCTGTTTCCTGTTTTATTGTGAAAGTCCCTGTCCTATGTGCACTGTGTCTAGTTTTTCTTCCCCTTGTCTCGTTAGGTCTGATTTGTCCTAGCTGTGTTCCCACCTGTTCTCCATCCCCTCATTATCCCTCTGTGTACTTAAGTCCTCTGTCCTCCTATGTTCAATGTCAGGTTGTCTGTTGTCCTTTGTGCCACGTTTCCAGGTTCCAGGTATCTTTGGATCCACGTCAGGTTTCATGTTTTTTTTGTTTTTTTTAAAGTTTATCTTTAGTTTCCCCAGTTTAGGTCATTGTTTAGCTTCGCCTCTGCCTTGTGTTTTGTAATGTTTTACCAGCCTTAATAAACGGCTCACTTTCTTTAAATATTCAAGTTTTCGTCCTCGTTCCATCGTGTCTGCATTATGGGTGCTCTTCGTCACTCCATATAGTCTGCCTCTGCCAGACTGTGATATCACTGCTATAACTTTGACATCATTTAATACTGGATACCCATATTTATCCAGTATTATACCCAAAACACCATTTCTGCACACCTCTTGTACCATGCCTCTCTATTTTCAGTTCTGTCTCAGTCCATGCCAGATAGTGGTCACTCCCCATCATTATCTCTTTGACTACCTGCCATGAACAAACACCCGCCAATGAATCTGATACTAATGTGAGATCAATTGGTGATTATGTACCATCCCTAGTACTGATTCTTGTACTGCTTCCATCATTTAGGCATAGCAAATTTTTAACTTCCATTAACTCTTCAATTACTGCTTCATTTTGGTCTTTGTAATCTCCCCATAATGTTCTATGAGCATTAAAGTCCCACACCAAATTACTTTCCCCCCTAAGTGTACCCCAAGTTCTTGATGCTTCCATTTTCTGTCCAAGTTTCAACTACAGTATACTCCAACTGTGTTCCTTCTCCCAAAGCTCTATACTAAATTCTTTGTTTCATAAATATAACACAACCTCCTCCTCTACCCTTCCTTCTACCACTTCAAACACTCTCATACCCTTTAATAACAAAGTCCAAACTCAACAAAACTCATGCACCCTATTTTAACAGAGGAACCTGGAAGAAACGGTTCTTGGAATTCCAGCATTACAGACAGTCTATCAACTCTTTCCCCACTGACTGTTCTCAGCAGTCTTTTAATCCTGCTGACATCACTGCCAGAAATACTTTGTGTGATTTTTTTTTTTTTTCTAGATCTCCCTCTACTGGTACCTTTGATTACTCCCCACACCACCTTAAACTCCCCCAATGTTTTCCTTTCTCTGACACACTTTTTGCAAGTACTCTCACAATTTAACACTTTATTTTTCTGCGCTTCCGTCTTAATGGCTATGAACAAACTTCCATCTCTTAGTACTTTAGCTAGTGTTACATCTCCAAACTTCTTTTTCAGCTGTCTCGATAAAACTATCAGGCTTAATTGCACTCCCTTATCCTCCAGCGTAAATCTCTATATTATTTTAAACTCTTCTCTGACAATCTTTTTCTGAATTACACCCCCGTCATCTGAGATATTCCCCTATAAACTTTGTTTGCTACTCTGAGTTCCTAACATACTCCCATCCTCTCTTACTCTTCTTCCTCTACCTGACCCTGTCCTATAACCGGCTTCCAGTCTCCTAAATCCATGTCATCATCGTCCTCTACCTGTGTGCCATTCTAGTCCAGTCACACACCAACTTATGCCAATCGCCAAAATCCGTGATCCAAATCTGTATTCCAAAGCCAAAACTAAACAATCCACTCAAACAGTCTTCCGATAATCCACAAAACCTCCACGTGCTGCTTCCACCCGACAACTGCCAACCACTTCACAGCAGGCCTAGCTGGCTAGGAAGCTGCCCTTTTGTAATGATCCATGGCAGGGGATTGGCTTACAGTGTCGAGATCAGCCAATACACATGTGCCAATTAACTGTGAATGGGCCAATAGGTGGAAGTTTGACACCTGAAAAACAAGAGCAACAGAAAAACAGCAGTGCCACTCATCGTGGCATGTAACACCCTAAAATGTTGATACCGCAAAGTACTCATGTGGGTATAATTTCCTTTTGCTTTTCCCCCCTTTAATATACACCACCTTGTATGTGTTATATTTCTTTATGAAGGATGTAGACATTAAATGCCAGTGCACTTAGAAATAATAAACAATCCACTATTCCTTTGGATTCCTTGGAACAGCAGCCATTCAGGTCTCATCAGCTTAAGTTTTGTTTGTATGAAATTATTTCAGGAACATTACTGCTTAGTTTCTTTTATTACTTTCCACTAGTCTGACTCTGTCCTCAGGGGTAAGAGCTGGCAGAAAGAGCCTACTCTAGATTATGTTTGTCCTTTAAAATTGATAAGTGAATCAAAAGAGTATTACATATTAATAATTAATTTCACAATGTGAGGTAGAAAAAAAGGGTCCTGGATCAAACTTGCTTAAGTGAAACAGAATGCCTCAGCAAAAATGCAGCAGTGCAGCTCTGGCATGCTAATAGAATGATTTAAGAAATCACCAACTGCAAATAAAGTGATCCTCGCTGAACTCCACTCTGCTTACTTGTCACCTAATGGCCCAATACATCAGTTAATAAGGACTATCACAGCTGCATAGAGCCTTATCCAACAAACATTACAAAAAAACCCCAAACATGTCAGGACCAAAGTCAGAATGTGAGGTGGACCCAAAAACAGACTCAAAACGGAGGCTCAAAATTATGTGAACAAGAACTTTATTTACAGTGACGCTGTGACAACAATATTTACAAGTGTTAAAGCTAGAAATGAGGCTAAGGCAAATGAACGTCAACTATGAAATATCAGATTACGTGAGTATGATGCTATGAACATGAACTGGGAAACACTATGAACATGAACTATGGAACTAGAAAAAGTTGCATTTCCTGCGAAAATGCAGTGTGAATGCCGTGTAGTGGAATCTGTTTAAACAGCTGAAGAAGTAGAACTATCTGCTGAAAACCGGTGAAGAGGCAGAAATTTTTGCTGAAAAGCCAAAAACTCGGCTGAAAAGTGGTGTAGAAGCTGAAATTTGTACCGAAAAGAGGTGAAAAAGTTGAACTGTCTGCTGAAAAGAAATGTTGCCATGAGCAGGGTTCGAACTGGGTCCTCCTGGTCTCAAGGCTACTGATCTCACTGAGCCAAACTGGATCTCAGGTAACTGAAAAGAGGTGAAAAAGCTGGAAATTCCGCTAAAAAGAGGTGAACTTTTGAACTTTCTGCTGAAAAGAGGTGAACTTGTTGAATGTTCTGCTAAAAAGAGATGAAAAAAACAGAAAATTCAGCTGAAAACAGGCCAAGAACCTGAAAATTCTGCTGAAAAGCGGTAAAGAAGAAGAACTTTCTACTGAAAACGGGTAAAGAAGCAGAACATTGCGCTGAAAAGAGGTAATGAAGCTAAAGTTTAAGCTGAAAACAGCTGAAGAATCTGGAATTTTTGCTGAAAAGGGGTGAAGAAGCTGAAATTTGTGTTGAAAAGAGTTTAAAAAGTTTAACTGTTAACTGAAAGAAATGTTGCTATAAGCGGGATTCGAACCCAGGCCTTCCGCTCAGAGAATGGCTCCATATCTCACTGAGCTAGGTTGTGATCAGATCTGCCCAGAGAAGGGAGAGGTGAACTGTATGCCTCTTCTGTGTTGGTGTACAGTGAGTCCAGTGTTCTATTGTCTCTGGTTGGGCATGTTACATACTGGGTGAAGGTGGGCAGTGTGGAGTCCAGTGAGACATGATTAAAGTCCCCTGATATTAGGAGAAGGGCTCTCAGAGATTGCGTTTGCAGTCTGCTGACTACGGAGTGGAGAGAGTCATAGGCTGTATCCGCGTTGGCCGAGGGGGGGGGGCATACGCTGTTATCGCAATAACTTGCCAGAATTCCCTGGCGATGTAGTACGGATGCATGCTAATGGCTAACAGCTCAATGTCTCTGCTGCAGAGTTGTTCTTTCACAGTGATGTGCCCAGGGTTACACCATCTGTCGTTCACAAAGACTGCCAGTCCCCCTCATTTCCTCTTACTGCTTTCTTTCATCCTGTCCGCCCACAGCAGCTGGAATCCAGGTAGCATCACACTCGTGTCCGGAGTTAGCGGTGTTAGCCAGGACTCCGTTAGCATCATGATGCTATATTGCCGGTACTCCCTCTGTGACCAGGTTAGCGACATGAGCTCATCCATCTTATTGGGCAGCGATCTTACATTTCCAGTGATCACAGAAGGAATAGATGGCCTGTAACGTCTCCTTCTCAGGCGACGGCGCTCCCTCCCAGCACGACACCCCGTCTTTTCCTCCTCAGCTTGCTGGGAATGTCGTGCCTGTCCGGCAGCCACACCGCTGCGGGACACAGAGCTAACAGCTGATCCCTACTTTAAACAAAGGATCTATGCACTGGGTCCCCAAATACGGGTGAAAAAAGTGGAAAAAAACAGAGAAAAATGACCAAGACTAGCACAAAACCGTAGTCCATGATTGTAGAATGTAATTGCTAAAACTTTAGTTACAAAAAAATTAAGAGAAAATAAAGAGATAAGAAAGAAGCTCAGAATGAGCGGAGCTGCTGTAACAGGCTGCCACACATGGGGGGCGCCGGATAAGTCTGCTATTGAATACCAGGTTCAAGTTCTCTCTAGGATATTGTAGACAAGGCAGAACGAGGGCATGTGCAAGATGCAAAATGTGCAAATATAATATAATTTAGATGTTTATGAGCAGCTATGTGACTGGGGTGTGCAAATAAGCATATTGTTTGCAGGTCCAGTTTATAGTGCATTTGTGGAAGTCTTGTGAAGTTGTTTTTGAGTCTTTTGGTGAGTATTGTAAGGTGTTTGTAAAATTGTGTGTTTATCAGTCCTTTGTCTGAGTTGAGGGCCCTGACTGCTTGGGGGGGAAAGCTCTTGCAGTGTCTGGCCATTACAGTTTTGATGCTGCGAAACCGTCTACCAGACGGAAGAAGGGAGAACAGTGCATGTGAAGGGTGGAAAGTGTCCTTCACTATGTTGTTCACATGTTGGATGATGTGTTTGTCGTAGAGTTGGGAGATGGGTGGGAGAGGGCCTCCAATAATCCTCTCTGCTGTTCTCACTATCCGCTGCAGAGACTTCTTTTCAGTGAAAGTGCAGTTCCCGTACCAGATAGTGATGTAGCAGCAGAGGACGCTCTCAGTGGTTCCCTGGTAAGATTTATGTGAGGATGGGAGGAGGGAGACTGGCTTTCTTCAGTTTCCCAAGAAATTGAAGACATTGGGTGTCACAACGGGACTGAACGGACTCACGCGCAGGCTCTAGGTCTTGAAAGCACAAGAGTCTTTATTATGATACACCAGGTGATTATTTACAAAAGTGAGGGGAAAGCCGGGCTCCGGGGGTCCACACACGAACGGGAAAGACGCCGATAGTCACACACACACACACACACTCCGTCCACTCCTCTTCACACTCCACTCACTCGGGTAACACAGGGGTAGGTCCAGGGAATCTGTACACAGAGACACGAAGGGATAGTAAGGCAAATCGCTGTGAAAACACTTTAGAAGTAATTGAGCTGGGGTTACACTGACGAGGGTCGGCAACGGTCCAGCGACGAGAAACACAGAGCTGCCATCTTATAAAGGAGCTGGATCACTCGTGATGAGCCACAGGTGCGTGGGCCAAGGGCAGGAGCCCACAGGTGAGGGAGGAGGGAAAGAGGGGAAGGGAGAGAGCAGGAACAAATAAAAAAAAAGAATACAAAACATATGTAGCCATACTGAGCCGACTGGGTAGGCACAGGGACCCTGACAGTGGGCTTTCTTCATGATGGTGGGTGTTCAGGTTCCAGGAGAGGTCATCTGATATTTGCTGAGACAGGTTGTTATTCTGACACTAGTCCACCAGGTGTTGTTATTTCTCTCTGCATTCAGACTCATCATTGTTGGTGATGAGACCCACCACTTATGTTATCTGCAAACTTGATGATGTGATTTGACCTTTACTGTGAAGTACAGGCATGTGTTAGCAGGGTGAACAGCAGTGGACTAAGGACACAGCCCTGCAGTGAGCCTGTACTCAGTCCTTAGACTTAAAGCCAGAGTCTCTGATTTTCACCAGGTTGGAACCAGGGTTTATGGTTTGCACAGGTGATGACGGTCTTTGAGACAGTGACATCCTCAATGCATTTGCTGATGTAGCTGGTCACTGAGGTTGTGTACTCCTCCAGGTCCACGGTGTGGACAGAGGGGCCGATGGCGTGATTCTGTCAGCCTGCCGCAGGGCAGCTGTGGCTACACCTGTAGCTTGCCTCCACCAGTGTGTGAATGTAAGAGTGAATGAATAGTGGAACTGTAAAGCGCTTTAAGGGTCTCGAAAAGCGCTATATAAATGCAATCCATTTTTATTATTGTTAACAGGTATGGCCCCCTCTGGCCACATTCTCACCTCTCTGAATGTTGTTCTAATCCGTTTGTTGATGGGTCTGTAGACTGGGGTGAGAAGTATGGAGATGTGGTACAATTGTCCGATGTGGGGGAGGGATGAAGCCTTGTATGTGTAAGGGGCTACTATGTAAGGGTGAAGAAGTGCACAGGCTGCCCTGAACGACTAAAGTGTGGTGGGATCTGAGTCCGTGAAGTGTCATACTTATGTATTACAATTAAAATACTTCATGTTCTATACTGTATGGTGACTTCAGGTATTGATAAATATATTTTATACACTGCTGTACTTTACCTAAGCCTAACTATAACAATTAACTCTTAACTTTTTGAAAACAGTAAGGTAATAAACAACACATTTGCTAAGGTAATCTGTATTTCCTCAATTTTAGATGGTTCCAAAGTATAAAAATAAACATATTGACTTCACCAGATTGAAATGTGATATGCACAAACTAGAGGTGGGTGGATCAATTCAAATATTGGTGGTATCAGTACAGTGACTAGTATTAGTATCCTACCGATACTAACACAACAAGATCAATACTTTGTTTCTATCCTCTAAGTTTAGTATGTAGCCAAATGAATTACGTTAAATTAAATATATTTAACTAAAAATATATATCTCAGTCATACACTATGAAAAATGTCTGAACCTTTTTGTGTTGACTGTCATATCTATTTTATTTATAGCCTATAGCAAATTTAAACAAAGGAAGGTAAACTAGGGAGGCATATTTATATTCCAGCTCTCCCAAAAATCTGTTTCAAAATACATAAAAAGCTGAAAGGTGTGATTTGTTGTATTAACTAATTATTGTGGAAAGTAAAAATCACCAATTATGTCGTCATGAAAATTTGTTCCTAATTGATGCAATTGCAAATTGATCATGAAACATTCTCTCCCCTACGTAAGCTGCCTTTATAGGCTAAAGGTATCTGTATCATTATTGGTATCTGCAATACTGGCCTGTGTTTACTTGATATTAGATTAATAGAAAACAAACTGCAACAGCACACAGCACTAACTCAACTGAAAAACATACTGCTGGACCTTTAATGCACCATCTTGAATGTGTCTTTATGTAAATAAAGTACATTACATAAATTTCAGTGTAATATTACTGTAACCACTGTTGCTACCATGGTATTACTTGGCTGTTGCTACCATGGTATTACTTGGCTATTAACTGATTATTACTTTGATAAATGAATAGTAATAACTAAAATAATTATTGTTTCCACCTTCTTTCACTACTATTACTACTTTATTTCTATTATTTCTATTAGCTGTAATTGAAAGTGCAACCAAATAATTTTTATTTTTTAAAGCAATTAGGAAGTTGCGATAGTGTTGCAAAAAAGTGAAGCTAGTGTTTGAAGTTACTGTTAAGGCTTTGAACTTCACTCATAAATTGTGCAACAGAGCCAGGAAGTCTGTCCTTTACAGTCAGCCTTTGACAGCTGATGTTTCCCAAAATCACTCTGCAGAAACATCACTGATCATTTCAATCTCTCAAAACATTGAAAAAGATTTGTTGTTAAAAAGACTGTCACTTATATTTCATAGTTTAAGGACAGCAATTACTTTTCAATATATTTTTATCTACATTTACTGACAAAAAAAGAGTATATTATATATATTGCTTATACTTAGCATTTTTAAAAACAACGAATATTGGATTGGAATGTAAACATAAATGAAGTTTAAATACTTTATTTATGACGAGTACCACAGAACCTTGGCAATGACACTGTGGTCCCTGTGGAAAACCTGTTAAACTTTTGTGCATATTTGTAAGTGAATGACTCTCCTGTGAGTGTGCGTGCCAGCAAGGATCAACAAACCCAGATTTCAGTATAGCAGTGTTCCAAATGTTGTTGTTTTTTTGGTCTAACATTGGATGGTTATCTGTAGTTTTCCTCCTCAGGTGAATTGGTAGGAAGATCTCGCCTTGTCTCCACCCTTGAATTGTTCTTTATGCAAGTCAACTGCTTATCAGAAGGCAGTTTGACCAGGTGGGATGAAATAGGCTCTCAGAAGGCCCAGAAGCCCTATTTCATAGAGCACAATCTTTCCTTGCTACCTCTCAGGGTAACTAGGGTCTCAGGGAAATCCCAGGTTAGCCTCTACAGTCTGTCTCTAGGCATTGGTATAAGATTGAGCTATCCTGGGAGGCTTTTATCATCTCCAGTTCCTATATTAATTATCAGTGCTGGGGACAGGCACCCCTTTGGTGGTAACAGATATTTAATACAGGGAGTTTCCTACAGGAGAGATCTCTATTCTCCTTTGCAATAAAGGCAATCAGGGAGATGATAGGCCATAGGCAGCTGGGTCCTACACACCTTATTTCCTCATTCCCAAGAAGGTGTTTTGGACTTAAGGGGCCTCAACAGATATCTAAGACCTCTGCCATGCAAAATCTTGATTGTGGTGAGAAACTGCGCGAGAAGATACACACACATCCATCCACATCATCTATGTAGGTTGTCAGTCATCTTTTGTAATCTAATATATATTTGGAACCCCACCCTAAGAAGTGTGGATAAACAGATGTCCCCCAGAACCAGCAACCCCGGGATGCAGTGGGCCCAGCTATGAACTACCAGCAACCCCAGCCCCAGGTAGGGTACAGGAAAAATCAGTACAGAATGTCTGGATATCTACTGTATACCTTCCCTTCCTTTTTTCTCCTTCAGTCCCTCCTGCATATGGTCAAAGTGGCTCCAAACTGCCCCCATACCATTTTGTTATTAGAAATTTCTTCAGTCACCCTTGGGAGTGATTAGAGCACTTGAATTCAGTGATTTGGATGGGTGAGTGCATACTTTTGACAAATATAGTGTACCTTCTTTTGACCCAGGCCCACAGGACAACAGACCAGCTGTTTGTCTACTATAGAGCTAATTGCTCAGGTAACCAGTCACTAAGACAACACTCTCTCGCTGAGGTCATCCAAAAGGCATATGAAATGGCAGTGAGGTTAACCCTTGCAAGGGTGTATGTGGTCTCTCCACCTTATTGGTTTCATGGCGAAGTGCTTCTCTCTCAGAATTCTGTGCAGTGGCCTCCTTGACTAAACAAGTCTATTTCATCAGGTTCTACTGCATGAATCTGGCATCCAATAGTTCATTTGGTGAATGTATGATGATCTTAGTGCAGCAGGACACCCTGAGGACCATGCCTTTGAGGTCATTGCAGTTCAGATTGCTAGGAGAGATTTCATCTTTTAATATTAGACTTGTAAGTCATTGGGCTCTGGAGCTCTAATGCTCTGGAGGGGCCTCTAGATGTGTGGGGCCTGGATCTCCTCCATGCCTGCTTCATGTCCTAGTGGGCAGGGCTATGGCTCCCCACACCTTCTATTAGACACTTACATGGAGAAACCTTGTGAATACAAGCGCGCTTACACACACTTATGTGCACATGGGTGTTCACACCTGAGTACCTGTTTGTACCAACCCGTTCTCACTCCCAAAGCGTAACATTTTACGCTAGGTGACAAATCGTCACCATATTACGTTTTCGGCTACCCACCACGTTCCTAAATGACGACCTCGGAAAAAGAGGAAATATGAGAACCGTCTGGACTGAACCTACACATGTTCGCTCTTTTTCTTCAAATCGCTTAGAAACACGCTATTTAACATCATTAAAGTCCTGGTTACGGTCTGGAATAAGGTTATGGTTAGGGCTAGGGATAAGGTTAGGTTTAGGGCTGGAATACAGGGCTGGAACGTCTATTACCGCGGGAGCGTCATTGCACTGGATTCCAGCCATAACCCACCGCGTACCATAAGAACGCCGAAGGTCTCCTTTCGCGTTCCTCAGGAACGCCGCGGGACGTGACAAAACGTCGACATGTTACGCCTCGGGAGTGAGAACGCTCTGGTTTGTACACACTATCTTGGTTGGCTGCTGCCTCGAAACATATCATGCCTTATAAGTACTGTTTTCTGCTCAGTAGCATTCAATACTTATTATTTACTGTTACTTATGCTTATGTTGGTTGTTGCTGTGGATTTCCTATCGTGTTGTTCTCTTTCTGCTTGTCTTTTTTTGTTTTCCAGCAGGTTAACTCTGTCTCTTTTCTCCTCTATTTTTCTTTCCGTCTCCTTCTGTTGAGCCTCTTACCAACTTCTCTTTCCTTCCTCTTTCTCGTTCCTATCTGCCAGTCCTGTCCGTTTCGATTGTAATAATTTAAAAGTAAAAAAATAAATAAATAATAAAGATCGAACAAACTATGACAGTCAAGTGGTCCTGTATGGTAAAATCCGTAATGATCTGCTTGGGAAAGGACAGGCAAAAAAATTGAAAAACAATAGCGATTAGTGTGCTGCCAACTAATATGTGGAATATGTAGCATGGACAGTCAACCAACGATTTATTCTGGTTTGAATGTTTATAATAATACAGCATTTGCCAGTGTAATTCAGTGAATTCATATTTGGAGGTTTACTGTAATGGTAAAAAATTGACTTAATTTATGTGCACCAGAATATTATTTTTTAATCAGTTATGTTTATGGAACAACATATTAGGTGTTTGATTAAATCAAGAGGGTCATAGTTGAGGTGAGTGCATCCATACAATGTTTTGTTTTTTTTGTTGTTTTTTTTTGCATACGTAAATGAAATTCTTGCAGTTTGATATTGACCCTTATCCAGAAAAAAAAAACGTCTGAATTTGATGTGTGGCTATTTTACCTGACATCCTTTTTGTAGAGACTGTTGTCTCTTACCACATACTAATTTCCTTTGACTTGAAGTTGACTCACATTGAGAAGGGAAGCTTATTTATACCAGTGTACTTTCTATTTATTTTTTTAATTACCAGTGACATTTGCAATGAAATAAAAAGGGAGAACTGAGTCCACTAGCAAAACATGTTGCTCCTATTTGAAATTGTACTTTTTTTGTGCTATGCAACCCCTCAGAACTATTTGTATGTGACAAAACAGTCTTATCTGGCACCCTAGAAATTAGAGCAGGTATTTCCAGTGACAGACAAATGTTATAGGAATTCTTTTTAAAAGCAGAAATAAAATTCCTGATTGAGTGAGCTAATTTGAAACTGCAAGTAATGTCGTTGCTGAGGTTTACTGTTTTTCTTTCCCCTCTCTGCCCACACAAGTGAAGATACATCTCAATTTCTCAGGAAGGCAGTGATTCATCATACTTCAGTCATTCTCTGAGACTGGGATGCAGGAAGTCATGCACATGCAGTGTGTTGGAAGAGTAGGTGGCAAGAGAGAGAAAGTGAGAGAGCAGGGTCAACTGGAGGTTATGGCTGCGGTTGAATGAAACTCTTAGCACAGTGAGTAAAGCTTTACCACGGAGCAGCATGAGGTACAAGTAGTACAATAAATTAAAGGAGTGCTTGGCAGGCAAGTAGCTGAACAGTTAAACAGTCATGTTTCATGTTATAGATAAAGAGTGTAAAGAAATTCTGTCTTTTTCCATAAATGTCTCAGGGGTGAAAATTTTGTCATTACATGGAAAGAAAAGCAATGCTAGTTCTTAAAACTAGTTCTCCTTTTGGGTAGCATGTATTTATGCTTGTCTACAAAAATAAATGCTTATCCCTTCTTTCTCCAAAAAGTGACAAAATAACAAAGGAATTTCAGTGTTACTAAAAGAAAAAGCCTAAAATTCCTTCAAATGCTTTGATACACAGGCTTACATCTAGTGTTGGGGCTTTTACTCAAACAAAAAAATCTGAACATAAGTGTTGCATCTTCAAAAAAACCAAATTAGGAATCAATGATCCACACACAGGGAATACAGTTGCTTCTTATTTACTGAACCTTGTGTCACATGTTACAGGTATAACTTTTTACACCAGCCTAACTTACAGCCCTCTCTACTTCTACATTCTTACATTTACCTCAGCTTTTGGAACAGCCTCGCATTGGTGGTTCAGTGGTAGAGCTTTTGCCTGCCACGCGGGAGACACGGGTTCGTTTCCCGGCCAATGCTCAGAATTGCAAGAAATTCTTATTATGTATTATACCTTTTATCATTTAAAACTACACATTTTATCTGAAATGTGACTGCAATGAGAAAAAAGTATAATTGCATAAAAAATACACTGAAAAAACTGGGAGCACTGGACTATCAGAGTATAATGCAAAATCAGTAAAGGGACAGCTAGGAGTTATAAACCATTCTGAATTTCACCTGCTTTGGTGAAAATAAAAGTGGCAACAGATGCTGTGGAGGGGCAAAGAAAACCACCAAAAAGTAAATGGTTTGTAGGTGGTACCTCTTTATCGATGATGACAAATTTTTCTCTAGTTTTGATTTTTGTTAGTAATGTTGTAACTACACAGCAAATCCAGCATGTCCAAATTAACACTGTCGGATTTGATTTCAACACTATTAAAGTGTCTATATGGGTCCACACCACAGAGTGTTAATTTAACTCTTTTTGGAGAGTTGGTACGTTAACTCTGATTTAGTGTTAAACACCAAATCTTTCTGGAGTTGATAATTTAACACTTGGTGTTAAGAGTTTATATATTAACTCTCAAAGAGTATTTTAGTTTAACTACGTGAGAGTTATCTTCTAATTAATTCTAAAAAGCGGGAATTTTACTGTTCTGAACTTCTAGAAATTTCTTTTGGAAATAAACATTTACTAAAAAGACGCAATGGTTTTTGAAAAACATTTATTCTGAACTGTGCACCACAATTTCAAAGCATTTTCTGAAAGCTGTAACAGTGTACATGTTCTCACTTTCATTAGAATTTTGTTTATCAAAAGGTCTGACATAGATGAGCTGGTAAATGCAAATAACAGCATTCTCATCACTTATTTCTTCAATACAATATGCATGTCCTTCATTCATCACTTTGTGGAACTTCAACGCACTTCTGCTCTCCCCCATATTCCATCTTCACAAGCATATCCTATGTGGAGATTGAATAAAAATTAGTTGATTAATGGCACAAATAATCCAGTAATCAATTGCAGCACAGTAAAAAAAAGGAATCCGTTTTGAGCCATTACTTGTGTAAAGTATTTTCCCATAAGACAAGGACACAGGCAACAGGTAATACTGAACTAAATGTAAAACCTCAACCTTTTTCATTTTTACCTAAACCGTGTGCACAAAACTCTGGAGGGATCTAAATGCTAATGTAGAACCCAGTCAGGACGTCTGCTACTGCTGTTTGCTCGTTTTTTTTTTTTATGGGAGATCGTTTTCAGGCTTCAAGTAGCACCATTATACCAATATTTCACATTCTAGACATTGTTTTAGGTGTATTTGACCAAAAGTTTGACTGAAAATTCACATGCAAGCTTTTTTTCAAGGCTATGGTATTTTCCCGCAGACAATACCTTTCAGCTAGCTAAAACAGAATATTATGCTATCACTGAGCAACATGGCTAATGCCTTTCACACAGCTTTGTTTCAACTCCAAAGAGCCACAGAAGTAAAAGCTCATAATAATAATTGAAACAATCTTTGAAAAAATGACTTACCAAGCATAGTAAACAACTCAAATATGTAGAGCAAAATGTTCTGAAACGGCTTCACTTCAGCTTCGATTGGAGCCTATGGTGCTGGGGGCGGAGTCTGTGAATTTACTCTGTTGGTGTCGTAGCCCCTCTAGGAGTTCAGAGTTAAGAGGTCAAGAGTTAATGTTTCCATTGTAACACCCCCAGATTTGAAATAGAAACACTCATTTTTAACACTCGATTTTAACTACTATCATTTTACACCTCAGAGTTACATTAAAAGAATGTGACTCTGCTTAGAGTAAAATTAACTCTACTTTTGCAAGAAGACTACTAACACCAAAACATTTAACACTTTTGAATTTGCTGTGTACTAGTAGTAATAAACTGTAAGATCATTAGGGTCAGACTTTCTTTAGTTATGGGTTATGTTATGTGATATTAGACCTATTGTCAGATATGGAGATGGAGTTGTCACGATTCATGCCACGGGCACGAGCACTGTGTGGGATTTGGGGAGAATCGCCATGGGAGACACAGTGCGAAGATTGCCAAGAGGAAACGGTGACTATGTCACCAGTGCTCCTCACCACCAACATGGTCTCGAGTACCTCCAGGGTATGAGGACGCTTAGCCTCCAGAGCTAACTACGGAGGAAATTTGTTCACAGACGATTTATGAAGTTGCAGACTCTGTTTGTATGACTCAGGCAGCTAATTCTGAGACTGATTATGCTGCCGAATTGCCTTGCTCTAAGGTAAAATATTATACCTGTGCTCTCTCAAATGTGGTTTGTGTTTCTGAATTTCCTGATCTTGAGACTGGTTTGTGTCTGTCTGTGGCAGGGATAGTTTCAGAGATGTTGGTGTGTGCTGCTAACCTGGTCTTCCCAGAGACTGAAACTCTGACCAGGGCCTCTCCAAAGATTAAGGACAAGAGCTAAGTTTATTCTGGACCCCCAATGGACCCTGAATCTAGGCAGCATTCGGCCATGTCAGCTGTCAGACTGTGCCTCTTTTGTTGTCTTAGGCCCCATTAGCATTGGTCTGGGGACTGGGGGACTCAGGGCACATGTCTTTATCTTGGGCTAGGATTTATCTTGGGGTGGCAGTCCTCACGGGTCGCCCTGCCTGTGTGTCTGTGTAGGCATACTCTGCTGTCGTGTGTTTTGTCTTGGCTCCTCTCCAAGTCCTCTGTTTCCCTGTTTATCTGTATAGGTGTTTGGACGTGTGTATGTGTTTCCTGAAGGACTGGTTTACAAGTGTCATCAGGCCGAGGAGGCTGCTGGAGGCAGCCACACCTGCGGCTCATCAGCCATCACCAAGTTGCAGCTGATACTTTCATTGCCAGCTTCTCTATTTAACTGTGTGGCTGAGCTTCAGTCGACGCTGGATTGTTGAGTTCGCTTGTCAGCCCCAGTTAGCTAGTGAAAACTTTGTGTGTGTGTTGCTTGCCAGTTTGACTGATGTGTTTTTTCCCACTTGGTGTTGGGAGTTTGTCACGGGAGCAAAGCCACTGTACAGATTTGAAATTGTAGTTGTCATGATTCATGCAACCCATCTCTGTGTCTAAGAGGTGAGAGGAATTTAGGACTTGAAACTGACATTTGACAACAGAAAATATATTGTAAATTTTGTATTTTGCTCAAGTTAGTGGTTTAGGTTGAGAGAAAAAAAAGAGGAAAGGAAAAGTAGATGGAGATACTGTATGTTTTGGGGGTGGGGGTTTCCCAGTGAAGAGGTCTACATGAACAATGATTTGTTTCAGGAAGTTTTTCATCCTCTATTTGATTTCAACTGAAAAATAATTAAGTAGGGGGTTAAGCTTTGCTGATGAACTGTCCCTATGTCATGTAACCCAAACTCAGCTTAAAACTAAAAAGTCCATGTGGTGAATTGTACAAACACTAAAAAAGGAACTCCAAAAAATGTGGTAAATGGTTCATGGAGTAGTTCTTATATAGTACTTTTGTACTACTACTAAGTGCTATATCCCTACCTCTCTCTACTGAGCTACAGACACCCCATTTGACACAGAGAATTTCATTTTTTTAGGTCTAAGAGGGACCCACAATATACATTAAAATTCAAGAGTATTTTTAAATCTATAAATAAAAGTATTTTCCCTTAAATTCCTGCCCCGAAATCCAGATCCAGGTTCCCTACAAAAATTAAACACTTTTGAAGTTGGCCTCCTCCACCTGTGGTACACAGGAAAACGGAGAGAGTAATTTTTCCAGAGTCAACATCATTTTCATCTAAAAGAGTAGTTATTGCACGTTTTGGAACCTAATCACTTCAATTGGCCGCTAGAGTTGGAGCCAAAAAACAGAGGAAATTCTATCGGAGTAATATAGAAAGACCACGCCCATTTTCGCTTCTTAAGTTTCGTTTCTGCCGCCATTTTCTTATCCCGCAGTGGAACGGAGGCGACTGTCAGCATAAGCCAGGTAAGTGAGCAAAGTGCTAAATAATGATTTTATATAGAATAAAATGTGGAGTTTTTGTTTATGTGAAGGGTAATGCATGTATTATATTACAGCTTCTGAGTTTGTGGGTCTTACATGCTACATAATTGCCAAGGTTTATGCTAATGTTAGCTTCCAACAAAATTAATGTTGTTCAACCACTCAGACAGCTATATTTCAATAAACTTAATTTAGCATTGCTGAATAGCTGTTTTAGGTAGTATAATTGACCAGGGAAGTGTGTTTTTAACAAATCCTGTGCACCAATGTTTTATCCAAAATGGTAGGTGAGCACATGTTTTTTACTCAGAATTGAATTGTGTGCATGGTTGCAGTCTGTAGCCCCTAGTGTATTAGATTAGCATTATACAAACTTCCTATTGCTGCAATGTAGAGCTTTCTATTACTTATGTGTTTTTTTTACATGCTTTTTCATCATCATCATCATCAACTTTATTTATAAAGCACTTTAAAACAACCACAGCTGACACAAAGTGCTGTACATTGGAACTGTAAAATAAAATTACATGAGATATAAATAAAAAACAAATAAAAGAAGAGTGAAATCATTAATTAAATAACTACTGCATTAAAAAAGAAACTAAGTCTCACTGAGGTTAAAAGCCAAGGAATAAAAGTGGGTTTTAAGACGTGATTTAAAAGTGGACAGTGAAGGGGCCTCTCTAACATGCATGGGCAAATTATTCCATAATTTTGGAGCCACAATAGAGAAGGCCCTGTCCCCTCTGAGCTTCCTCCTGGATCTCGGTACCTCCAGGAGCAGCTGGTCAGCTGACCTGAGAGACCGACAGGGTATGTGGGGATGAAGAAGCTCAGAGAGGTAAGGCGGGGCAAGACTGTGTAGACATTTAAAAACAAACATAAGAATTTTAAAATTAACTCTAAAAGACACAGGCAGCCAGTGCAGAGAGGCCAGCACGGGGGTTATATGCTCTCTTTTTCGAGTTCCTGTTAGGAGTCGTGCAGCCGCATTTTGAACCAGCTGCAGACGTGAGAGCAATGACTGACTGACCCCCACATAAAGTGAGTTACAGTAGTCCAGGCGGGAAGAAATAAAAGCATGGATCACTGTTTCAAGGTGCTGCCTCGAAAGAAAAGATTTTAGTCTTGCCAGTCGCCTTAAATGATAAAAACTGGACTTCACCACTGCTCTGATTTGGTTGTCCAATTTAAAATCACTGTCCAACTTAAAACCAAGGTCAGTAACAACAGATTTAAAATAGACTTCCAGGGATCCTAAAACAACAGAGGAGGACTCACAGGGACCACTGGGTCCAAACACCAACACTTCTGTTTTCTTTTTATTAAAATTTAAAAAGTTTCGAGCCAACCAAGCTTTAATGTCATCTAGACATGTCAAGAGAGGTTTTATGGAGATGGCATCCTTGCGTTTTAGTGTCAAATAAATTTGGCAGTCATCGGCATAACAGTGAAATGAGATCCCATGCCTTCTAAGGATAGAACCCAGAGGCAGTAGATACAGAGAAAAGAGCAGTGGCCCTAAAATTGAGCCCTGTGGGACACCACATGACAGAGGAGCAGAAGACGATTCGTAACCGAGAAGGCTGACAGAGAAAGTTCTATCTGACAAATAAGACCTAAACCAATTGAGTGCAGTGCCACCAATACCCACTACATCATGTAATCGAGAAATTAAAATATTGTGGTCTACTGTGTCAAAGGCAGCAGTTAGGTCAAGCAAGACAAGAACAACATGGTTACCAGAATCACATGCCAGAAGGAGGTCATTAAAAACCCTTAATAATGCAGATTCTGTGCTGTGAAGGGTTTTAAAACCTGACTGAAAAACCTCAAAGATTCCATTTTCATCTAGAAAATCTTTCAGTTGACTAAAAACAATTTTCTCTAAAACCTTGGAGACTAAAGGCAGCTTGGAAATAGGCCTATAGTTCGCTAAAACTGTGTGATCAAGGCCAGGTTTCTTAAGCAGTGGCTGTACTACTGCATGTTTGAAATTTGCAGGAACCACACCAGAAGACAGACTGCTGTTAATAATGTCAAGGACATACTGTTGTATACTAGGAAAAATTTCTTTAAAGAATTGTGGAGGGACAGGATCCCGTGGGGAACCTGTGGGCTTAATATGGCGAACCACATCCTCTAAAGAGGAGAGCGTCACAAGCTCAAACTGAGTGAAAACAGCAGCGCAAGGGACAGAGACTGAGGGGTCAGAGTCAGGAGCTGTGATAAGAGCCCTGATGGTGACAACCTTTTCAATAAAAAAAGTTCAGAAAATCATTGCAAATCTCAGGAGAAACTTCCAAACAGACATTCAAAGGAGTATTAAGAACAGTGTCAATGGTCCTAAATAACACACGTGGGTTATGACAGTTGGAAGAAATAATATTTGCAAAATATTCCCTTTTTGCCTCTTTAACAGTGTTCTGGTAGCGATGCCAGCAGTCTTTGAGAATTTGAAATGATACATGCAGTTTATCCTTTTTCCACCTCCGTTCTGCTCGACGACATTCCCTCTTAACAGCACGACTGCTCTCATTAAACCAAGGCTCAGGTTTAGCCTTAAGCTGCCTGGTTTTTAAAGGAGCCACAGAGTCCATGATTTTTTGACAGCAAGAATTAAACCAGGAATGTAGGTCTTCTGTGTCAGAGGAAACAAAGTCAGAAGGCCCGCCGAGCTGATTAAAAGCAGCAGAAAACTGCGCAGCAGTGGCGGGGTTAATAACCCGACAGCACCGAGTAGCAGTGCCAGGTTTAACTGCGGTATATGTCAAACCAACGTTGAATAACACAGGCATATGATCTGAGAGTGCACAGTCACAAATCTCCAAGTCAGTGACAGGCAGACCATATGACAGAACATTTCATCAGAACAGAGCATCGTGAGATTGTAAGACATACCGTATTTTCACGACCATAAGGCGCACTGTGCTAAAAGGCGCAGTCTCAGTTATGTGTGCCCTTACTGTATTTAACACACACATAAGGCGCACTGGACCATAGGGCGCATACAAGTACCGTATGCGTATTTAAAAATAAAGCGGGAGCAAACCTGAATTCGGTACCTTACTCACATTTCTATTGCCGGTAATCGTCATCATCAACAACACACAAGCATACAAGTGTGCATATTTAAAAATAAAGCAGGAGCAAAACTGAGTTTGGTACTCACATTTTTATTACCAATAATCGTCATCATCAACAACACACAAGCATACAAGTGTGCGTATTTAAAAATAAAGCAGGAGCAAAACAAAGTTTGGTACTCACATTTTTATCATCAATCAAACCCATCGAAGTCCTCATCCTCTGTGTCTGAATTGAACAGCTGCGCTAAATCTCCATCAAACATGCCAGGTTCACTGTCTTCACCGTCAGAGTCACTTTCCGTGCCGTGCGGCTCCTCGGAAACGATGCCGGCTTTTGCGAAAGCTCGAACAACAGTGCCAGCAGACATGTTAGCCCAAGCATCTACAATCCATTGGCAAATTGTGGCGTAACTCGCCCGGCGCTGCCTTCCACTCTTAGTGAAACTGTGGTCTCCACCGGTCATCCATCGCTCCCAGGCCGCTCGCAGCCTTACTTTGAACGGGCGGTTCACACCGATGTCCAGCGGTTGGAGTTCCTTTGTCAGGCCTCCCGGAATGACAGCAAGCTCACAGTTCATTTGCTTCACAAGTTTTTTCACATCTGCTGTGAGATGGGCACGCATAGAGTCACAGATCAACAGCAATGGTGATGCGTGGAAAAAACCACCTGGTCTCCTTACATACACCTCCCTCAGCCAGTCTTTCATCATTTCCTCATCCATCCAGCCCTTTTCATTTGCCTTAATGATGATTTCTGCTGGAAACTTCTCTTTAGGCAAAGTCTTTCGCTTAAAAATCACCATAGGCGGCAGTTTCTGTCCATTAGCATGGCAGCCAAGCACAACAGTAAAAGAAGACTTTTCATACCCCGTTGTGCGTATCGCTACCGTGCTGGTCCCCTTCTTCTCCACAGTGTGACTCACCGGGATGTCAAAAGTGAGCGGGACCTCGTCCATGTTTGTGATGTGGCTGGGTTGGATGTTTTTGTCGCCGATGTGTTTGCTGCAGTAGGAGCGGAAGATGGCCAGCTTTTCCTTATAATCCGCTGGAAGTTGCTGCGCTACCGTAGTCCTGGTCCGGATGGAAAAATGGCACCGTTTCATAAAACGAAAGCACCAAGACGGACCTCCTTGGAAATGTTCAATGTTCATCTCTTCAGCTAGTGAAACTGCTTTCAGCCGAATGGTGACCGTCGAAACGCTTCTCCCGCTCGCTCTTTGCTCGATGATCCACCGCTCGAGTCTTTCCTCCAACTCGAGCCACCTCGCCTTATGTCCGCGGAAACTCAGCTGCGTTTTCTTGACCTGCCGGAGCTTGTTTTCCAGCTTCCTCCATTTGCGAACCATCGATTCGTTAATCTTAAATTCTCTCGCCGCTGCTCGATTTCCATGTTCCTCTGCGTAGCTGATGGCCTTCAGTTTAAACTGTGCTTCGTAAGCGTGTCTCTTTGCCATTTTCAGGGTTGTTAAAACAACGATGTCCTGCATAATGCACATACCTGTTCTTTTATACAGGTATGTGCGATTGTCCCGGTATATACGATCAACGCCCACACTTCACCCTTTAACGTTCTCATGGTGTTCTCTACTACGTCCTCCTTACAACACATAGGGCGCACCGCGCTATAGGGCGCGCCGCACTTTTTGAAGAAAATCTAAGACTTTTAAGTGCGCCTTATGGTCGTGAAAATACGGTACAAGGAATATATGTGTGTGTTTTGTTCAATTTTGCAAGTATTTGTAATAAATCTGATTATTTAACAATATCCTTTTCATATCATGAAGGATGCAAGCTGTGCGTGTAAAGTATAGAGAACAACAAAAGTACATCTGTTTTGAGGGCCAACTGACCTACACATCGTTTTTGGAATGTGGTGAGTAAAAAAAATCAAAGTTTCCAGTGTGTTTCATAGCTTGTGTGAATCAGTCAAGCTTTGGGGATGGTGCTGTAATAGCTGCTATACCAAATGTTTAGGCTTTTTTTCTGGTTCAGTTTATGTAATTTCACTTTTTTTTTTGCCTTGTTCTGGTATTAATTTCAAATGTATAATGCAATTTTATAATGTTCACAGTTGCCAAGAAGTTCAACATTCCAAACTTGGACTTCAAAGTTTTTGATGACTCAAAGACTGAAGTTGATGAGGATGTTTTTGATTTCCTTATGAAAAAACAAAACCTTGGTGTGCTAGAGATTTGTCAAGCAGAATGTCCAAATCCAGATGGTAAGTATCTTGGAATGTCATCATCATCGTCATTTTTAAACTTTTAATTGACCGGGTAGTGGGGAGAGAAACCACAGTCCAGTTTATTTCCTGGTTGCAAGTTGAGAGGGTGTGAGCAGTTACGTAAGCACAGTCAGTTGTCCTATCAAATTACTTGGTCCAAATATTAAGATTGGCCAAACTTTTTTCAGGATCCCACGGAAATGGAATAATGATGAGTTTCTATCCCTGATGGAATTTTTAACAGTTTAATGTCCCATCAGCTTGGTAACAGCATTTTAACTTAAGCAAAGAAAAATCTAACATCTGCAGAAAGGTAAATGTCACTAGAATCACTCAATCACTGACCCACTGTGTCATTCATGCTTTAAGTCCTGGCTAGTAGAACATGTTCTGTGTAAGGCAAGCTAATAAATTTACTGAATTGTTTTCAAATAATCCTATATTTTGCTGGGTACTACAATGTTTATGATTGTGTAAATAACACTAACCATCATACAAACTTAAACAAGAAGGCAAGAAGACATGAAACACTAAACATATAAAGGCTAATTTACATCATGGAGCCCTGCTCTCAAAAACTGACATGGATTTAACTATTTCTGAAGCTGGACTAAAGAAATAACTGCTAAACATTTAAAAAGATTTTCTGTTTGTTATGGAATGTGATGTCATGTGGTTGGTTGTGACTAATAAACTTAAATTAGTTTGTGTTATCGATTCTGTCACTCATTGGCTAAAACAGGAACATCAAGGCACTACAACTAAAAATCTTCAACACTGCTCACTCATAAAGCACTTTACAAACCCAGCTACATGAACCTCATTGTTGCAGTCAGGGGCAGCACAAAAGTGACCTCTATAATTTTTATGATTTGATAGATTCTTCTGCAAGCACCTCCTTTACCAGTTCCAGTGGAGAAATTGAAGTGGACTCTGATGACACCATATTATTGGAACACAGTCCTACAACAAGACGGAGAGCTGACGACACTTCTCTTGCCCGAATAAGCTATGTAGTTTGCTGTATACCCTTTCAGAAAGTTGACACAAATTTGAATATATTATATGTATTATTATCACTGTCATAAAAGCACAAGATTCTGCTGTCTTTCCTTCAGCACAGGTCTGCAAATTGTAGACCAGATCGGCAACATAAAAAGTTAGTGTGCTTGAGAGACAGACAAATTTAAGGGTAATTATTTGTGCTTTTTAACAGAACTTTAGGTGGCTTTGAAGCACAGTGATCATGAATATCTAATGAACCTCAATTCTATACTAAAACATACTTTAAAAAAATAACATGTATTCGTGACTATAGACCTTTGATTTGATCTAGAACGAACCTGAAAGCTTTTTTAGTATCACAAGAAAAATATTTATGATATATTGATTATATATTATTATATCGCTCTATTTTACTGTAACTTCGATGGTTGAAGATGTTCTAAAGAACAAACCAGGAGGAGAGAGGATCATCAATGAGTATGCCCGGACAAAAAGCCTAACGGATAGCAGACGGTCAAGATATTAGTTGCACATATGACAAGTGAACATGGGTATGCTGACATAGTTATTTCATAAGTATATATATGATAAATTCATTTATCATTTATTCATTCATTTATTTTCTTAGAGGTGGTATTTAGACTTTCAACTTTGTGTTTGTCTGTGTAGGACAAGTCCTTCAAGACGTGTTAAAGAGAAATATGCAAAGGGTATCATCACGTTGTTCCCATACCTGGCTGATCCTAGGAGCAGGCTGGGCTATGTAAGTACAAAAAAGAATAAGTTCAAATAATTTACTTTTCACTCGTGAATGTAAGACATTTTTCAGGCATGAAATATATGTAGAATTTACTTAACAGTTTGGCTCTGGATTGAGTAAAGCTGAAGATGTTTTTCTTTTCGCAGGACTTTCCTCTGTGCTGCCTTTTCTTAACTCTCATTATTTAAATCCCTTTAGAGTTCAGCGCTCCAGTCCCGAGCAAGGGAGCTCAATTGCTGCAATTTTCAGATTGAAAGTGTAAATATATTTTAACATGTTAATTAAAATATTTCATTTAATTTTAGGAGCATTTTTACAATGCAGAAGATGGGAGTGGGTATCTGGCTTGGAGATTGAAGTTTATCCAAAAGGAAGCTTCTAATGGACAAAACAAGACTCCCAGAAGCCTGTGACCATCTTGTCAAGTTTGTCAAGGTAAAGTTACAGTAAAGGAAACATAACTAGTTATATTTACATTGATAACAATATTTCAGATGAACTAAAAGGTGTATGTTTAAATACAATTATGAATTTAGTCATTACCAAGAGATGTATACAGCTCAGTCAAGCAGCCTTTATGTCTTCCACAACCATATGTAGGCTGTATTTGCAACATCACACATTTCTTTTATCACTTGAGTAAAGTACACAAACAACAAGTCATTCCAAACTTTAAGTTCATTGTAAATAGAAATGCTACAATTTCAACAAATTAACTGTCATGGTAATTAACATATTTATATAGATTATATCTGCATATAGATTTTTGTAGATATACAGATAACAGATACTAGTTTTGACAAGCTAGTAGTTAAAATTGAACTAGTTTTGTCTGTTTTGTATCTGTCCTTAATTCTGTCAGCTTCTTGTTTTTTAACCGAAGTCTTATCATGTTGGAACGTTTATCTGTCTTTGTGTCACAGACGGGAACTAGCATCCAGGGGCATCTCGATGGCATCACAGAGAGCCTTCAACCATACCTTCTTGCAGTGGGCACTCAGAGGAATGTGATTCACAAGTACTTCATTGTGATAGACAAACATGCAGTCCCTTGTAAGTCACCAGGCTCTCTTGCTTGTTTTGATGAGCTTTTCAAAGCTCACTTTGTCTTTGGTACGTCATATGACCACGATCTGGTCAATATGTACAACTTCCTGCAGACCACCATTTACGAGATAGATGTTGATACAACCCAAGTGAATCCTAGGGTTGCAGAGTTGAGGGCTCGGATGCTGCGTTGAATTTTTTTTTTCTACTAAGAGTGTTGAGCTGGAATGTTTTGTTTCATTTGCAAGAGGTCCCAGACAAATGCTAATTCCTTGATAAAGCATTTCAAAGTGATCCATGGACTCTGTTCTGGTAAGACTCTTCGTCTTAAATGTGGCCAGTTTGGTTGTGCTCAAGTTTATGGCACATTTTCTGGGTTCAAGTTTTGTGTACAAGAGATGGACCTCATGTAATTTGTGTTGAAGAGCTTTTCTGTTGTAAAGCATTTGATTTACAGGTGTCATACAGTGATAGTGATTCCAGTTTTTATATTGTACCATACTGTTTCCTGTGAACAATAAAGGTGGCTGTTAAAATATAAATAATTTCTGATTTATTTATTGTACCTTGCAGTAAATGATAATACATAGAGGGCGAAATAAAGTCACATATTTTTCTTCTTTTAATTCTATTTAGAGTAAAATTTAGTTGTATGTAAAATTTAAATTCTATTTGGAGTGAAAATGTTGTTCTATTTGAAATAAATTAGAATTCAATTCTGAGTAAAATTCTGCTCTATTTAGAATAAAATACTATGTAGAGTAAAATTCTGTTCTACTCAGAGTAAAATTAGGGTGGAGTTGTTTTTATTTTATACTAAACTGAGTAAATTATCATCATGTGTATTAAAATATTTGCAGTGAATAGAGTAGATTTAACTCTGAAAGTTTAACTCTACCGTAAGAGTAAACTTTACTCCATTTAGACTGGGACCAAATACTGTCTTTTTTAGAGTAAATTTTTTTTCAATTTGAGTAAAATTTACTCAGTGAATTTTACTGTGTAAAAATTTCCATACAAACCTTTTTGAGTAACCCTTTCCTTAGAGGCTCTATTGGAAATTAATTTCTTTAACATGTATTTAATTTCCATACAAACATCCATCTATCGACCCATCCATCCATGAGTCTGTAAAACATTTATTAAAATGGTGGAATGTGTATATTTATTAATCTATAAGGTAAACAGCGCAGGCAGTAAAGATGTTTTTCCAATTATGTTACCTGCCATTTTAACTGTCTTTCATGTTATTATACTGCACTTCTCAGTAACCCAGAATCAGGGTTTGAATCAACTTGCTTGTGAACAATAAAGTCTGCAAATGCATATAGGCAGCACATGGTGCCTGGAGTTTTTAATTAGTGTTTCATGTGTTATGCTTCTCATCTCATCAATTAATTAGGACACCACTCCAGCTGTGGTGTTTCTATTTTCTTAAAATGAGAAAGAATTTTCAGTGAATGTTTGACTTTTAAGCTGTGATAGTGCTAATGAAAACTGAATGCACATATATTTGATGAGAGAGACAATACTAGTCTTTTTTTGTTAACAAGTGTATGAGTGTAGAAAGTTTTCTGTTTTTGACAATGAGATTTCTTACTATCGGCCACATGCATACAGCAGACAGTGTGTGTATCTGGGCTCAAGGACAAATACCTTCTCTGACAGATTTACCTCTTTAATACCTTTCTATTTATCATTCAGTACAGCACTTTTTCATTTGAGGCTGCTTGTTAAATCAGTGTCATCTTCAGATGGGGTCTTTCATCAGTAATTGTAGCACAGGCCTGCCTGAGGAAGAAGCAGATTTTTTTTTTTTTTCTGGTGACAATACATCTACAAAGAGACTGGCTTCACTGATCTCCAACTCAAGCACAGCTGCTATTTGCGTCGTCAGCCACAGCGGACAAGCTGATGATGGTGTTTTTCCAAATTTCTTTGCACAACTGGGTTTGTTCTGTGTGTGTGTGTGTGTGTGTGTGTGTGTGTGTGTGTGTGTGTGCGCGCGCACATGCCCAGGTTCATCCCACTGTCGACAGTAAAAGATAATAAGCAATAGGTTTACATGATATGCTAAATTAGATCTGTTTGTTTAAGGAACGCATAATTGCTTAATTAAAAAATATTTAGCTGCACTTTGTTGTTTTAGCAAGGAATAATGAATGAGGAAGATGTCTTTATACATTGGACTTGTAAATGGGCTGATTCTTATATAGTGCTTTTCTACTCCCCCAGAGTACTCAAAGCACTCTATACAACATGCCCATTCACACAAGCACTGTCTTCTAAGCTTTTAGTGCTTCCTAGCTAACATTCATACTCCGATGGATGCATCAGAGAGCAACTTGGGGTTAGTTGGCATGCAGACTGGAGGAGCCAGGAATAGTGATGGTAAATTTGATTCATTATACTGAATCGAGTTTTAATCAGTCACTCACCAAAGTGAATTGGGTTTTTTGAGTCATTTGATTCACTGAGTCAGTTGACCAGAGAGTGCAAAAAATTTACATTTTCGCTCAAACTTAATTTGTTTCTCTTTTCATGTAAATCCTACTGCTAAGATGAATGATTCTAAAACAAACAAAACAAAAAAAAACTATTTTATAGAGCAAAAAAATTTCCAAAATTAAGCAATTTCCTATCAAAATTGCTTAAAAATCATTTTTTTTGTTTATTTTTATTTTATTAGTATTTTCCTTAAATGTGTCAAATATATATTTTCTCATCTAAATGTCCACTGAGCTGTGAGCCAGGGGGCGGTAATGCGCCTTAACATTGGTTGCCAACCAAGAAAAAGAAGAAGCTGTGAGCCAGGAGGGAGGGGGTGGGTGAGTGAGTAATTCGTTCGCTCTATGATTCAGCACAGGAGCGAGGGGGTGAGCGAGTCCTAAGTGATTCGTTCGCTCTATGATTCAGCACAGGAGGGAGGGGGTTAGTGAGTCCTGAGTGATTCGCTTACGCCTATGATTCAGCACAGGAGGGAGGGGGTTAGTGAGTCTTGAGTGATTCGTTCGCTCTATGATTCAGCACAAGAGGGAGGGGGTTAGTGAGTCCTGAGTGATTTGCTTACGCTTACGATTCAGCACAGGAAGGGAGGGGGTGAGTAGCTCAAATGTGCTGTTAGCATGTTAGCAGAGCGATGCTACTGTGAACCAAGGAGCTATTTTCTTGATGTGAGCTTCTACTCAAGAGTTTTTTCTTCCAGTTCAGAGCAGAAATGCTTTTGTTAAGAAACTGGCTGTTGTCCCCCCCCCCCCACCACACAATTTTAATTATAAGCTAGATATATTTCTACTAATGGAATTAGTTTGCTAACAGCAACAGGGATGAGCCAGTTGGGCTTGTGAATCATGATTCACGAGTCAGTAAAGTGATTCTCGAGTATTAAACGATTCGTTCACGAATCAAACATCACTAGCCAGGAAGCAAACCACTAATCTTCCGATCAGTAGATGCCCACTTGCCTGTCCTGATGCACAGCATTTTCTTGTTGTGAGTTTTAATTCACGAAGAGTGTAATATTCTTGACCACAGCTCTCTATTTTCCATATTCCCATGTAAATAGTCACCTTTGTATGTGAGATGTGAGAAAATTTAAAATTGAATCCTGTGTTTAAGATCAAATGGGAAAAATATGAGCTACATATACACACATTGTATAACAATATTACTGCAAAGTCCTAAATTACCAGGCCCCATCCTATCTTAGAGTCTTCATAGTATCATATTATCCCAACACTGTGCTCTCAGAATGCATGCTTACTAAACCAGAAACTAGGAACTAGGATTTCGCCAGGAACACGAGGGAGAAACAGAGCACGAAGAGATTGCGTACGTTAACAACGCGACCACAAACAGGGAAACACTGAGGACTAAGGCTACGTCCACACGTACACGGGTATTTTTGAAAACGGAGATTTTCCGTTTAAAAAAAATAAAAAATAAAAAATCCCATCCACACATAAACGCAGAAATGAAGGAAAACGCTGCTAGGAACATGCCAAAGCAACAGGTGGCGATATATTCCTAACCGTGTAGAAATGTTGGCCAATCAGAAGTCTAGAAGCCTTGGTGGGAAATAGTAAACAAGGATGGAGCATAGAAGCAGAAGCGAGTTGTATACAGTGGGGCAAAAAAGTATTTAGTCAGCCACCGATTGTGCAAGTTCCCCCACTTAAAATGATGACAGAGGTCAGTAATTTGCACCAGAGGTACACTTCAACTGTGAGAGACAGAATGTGAAAAAAAAATCCATGAATTCACATGGTAGGATTTGTAAAGAATTTATACGTAAATTAGGGTGGAAAATAAGTATTTGGTCACCTCAAACAAGGAAAATCTCTGGCTCTCACAGACCTGTAACGTCTTCTGTAAGAAGCTTTTCTGTTCCCCACTCGTTACCCGTATGAATGGCACCTGTTTGAACTCATCATCTGTATAAAAGACACCTGTCCACAGCCTCAAACAGTCAGACTCCAAACTCCGCCATGGCCAAGACCAAAGAGCTTTCGAAGGACACCAGGAAAAGTATTGTAGACCTGCACCAGACTGGGAAGAGTGAATCTACAATAGGCAAGCAGCTTGGTGTGAAAAAATCAACTGTGGGAGCAATCATCAGAAAATGGAAGACATACAAGACCACTGATAATCTCCCTTGATCTGGGGCTCCACGCAAGATCTCAACCCGTGGGGTCAAGATGATCATGAGAACGGTGAGCAAAGATCCCAGAACTACACGGGGGGACCTGGTGAATGACCTGCAGAGAGCTGGGACCAAAGTAACAAAGGTCACCATCAGTAACACACTACAACGGCAGGGAATCAAATCCCGCAGTGCCAGACGTGTTCCGCTGCTGAAGCCAGTGCATGTCCAGGCCCGTCTGAAGTTTGCCAGAGAGCACATGGATGATACAGCAGAGGATTGGGAGAATGTCATGTGGTTAGATGAAACCAAAGTAGAACTTTTTGGTATAAACTCAACTCGTTGTGTTTGGAGGAAGAAGAATACTGAGTTGCATCCCAAGAACACCATACCTACTGTGAAGCATGGGGGTGGAAACATGCTATGGGGCTGTTTTTCTGCCAAGGGGACAGGACGACTGATCCGTGTTAAGGACAGAATGAATGGGGCCATGTATCGTGAGATTTTGAGCCAAAACCTCCTTCCATCAGTGAGAACTTTGAAGATGAAACGAGGCTGGGTCTTCCAACATGACAATGATCCAAAACACACCGCCCGGGCAACAAAGGAGTGGCTCCGTAAGAAGCATTTGAAAGTCCTGGAGTGGCCTAGCCAGTCTCCAGACCTCAACCCCATAGAAAATCTGTGGCGGGAGTTGAAAGTCCGTGTTGCTCGGCGACAGCCCCAAAACATCACTGCTCTCGAGAAGATCTACATGGAGGAATGGGCCAAAATACCAGCTACTGTGTGTGCAAACCTGGTAAAGACCTATAGTAAACGTTTGACCTCTGTTATTGCCAACAAAGGTTATGTTACAAAGTATTGAGTTGTATTTTTGTTATTGACCAAATACTTATTTTCCACCCTGATTTACGAATAAATTCTTTACAAATCCTACCATTTGGATTCATGGGTTGTTTTTTTTCACATTCTGTCTCTCACAGTTGAAGTGTACCTCTGGTGCAAATTACTGACCTCTGTCATCATTTTAGGTGGGGGAACTTGCACAATCGGTGGCTGACTAAATACTTTTTTGCCCCACTGTATGTGGAGGGACAGTAACTGTGTGTGTATATGTAAGCATTTAAACACTGCAGAGAGTACAATTAACAGTATTGTAGAAATTCATTTCACTGAAACAATAACGTGGCGCACAGTGTGACGTCAAAAAAGGCGCACACCTTTGATGCTGCGTTTTTCTCGTCCACACAAATGCAAAAACTGAGTTTTCAAAAATATCCACCCTGACCGGAGTATTTAAAAAATCTCAGTTTTCAGTGACCGGGGACAAGAGAATAAATACGAGGGCTGAACTAAACCTAAGAACTAGAAATCACAAACCCAGAAGAACCAGAGAGCTAGAAATGCAAAACAGAAACCAAAACACTAGCAATCATAAACCAAGATGAAACCAAAGACCAATAATAATGATACAAAAATCAAAACACCGTGACAATTTTGTTAGGCTGTTGTACATCATGTGTAATTTTTAGTCAAGAAAGATAAAAAAATAGTCAGCAGCCTTTAGTTTCAGTTTACTTTATTTCATTTAAATTCAGATGATGCATGTTTAGATTACAGAAATGTATTTGCATCATTAAAAACACATCAAAATAACTTTGGAGAGATCAAGTGACTGATTTAAATGAAGTCACATGAAGCACTTTGAGTGACACACTCAAGAGTAGGTTGCCTGGTAAATGTGTTAGAGGGCTATGTGTACCATAATAAAATGATTGACACAGGTGCAGAGCAGCTATTTGGTCAAACAGGAGAACAATCAATAGCAACTCTTTGTTTTGCTCAACAAACTGTATCCCAGAGTGGCCCTGCAAAATTTGGTATAATATTTGACATGCTAATACTGTTTCAAGTGATCATCATTTCCCACTAGGAGCACATAAGTAGGTAAACAAATATGAATTATGTGTATACTATAAACATTTTGGAGAGCACTCAGGAGGCTCCAGTGACAGTTTATGCATGTGTATGCTGACCGCTCAGCTACTCAGTGTCGTTGGATTTCGTACTGACTTGTCAAAGCTGACTCTGTTGGGACATTTTATAATGATTGACAAACCATAGCTCTGTGCTGTCCTTTGAATAGGGAAACACACAACATTCCTCATTTATGTGCTATTCTTCATCCATATCAATCTACAAAGTGATATTTTCCTGGCATGCATATTCTAATAGAATACCAAACTAATTTAATGCTGGCACAATTTTAAATGGGTGAAGCTAAACTGACTGCCAGTCCTTTTATGTATTTATCAAACCTAACACAACAGTTTAGTATTGAAAGAGCTTTAATGGGTTTTACAAATTCAGCAGAAATTTGCACGTGAAAGCCATTTACATCACAAGTTTGTGATACTATAGAGAATATTTGAATAGTAAAATTACACAAACAAAATGTAAAAAAAAATTCACTTTTGTCTGCCTTCATAAATTTAAACTATACTGCAAAAGACAATTGCCAAACAAACTAAACTAGCCACACGTATTGCATCTAGTTGAGATACTGTGCAAATGAACGAGCACAGCATACATGTATCATGCTTAACTTTTCTGACCCAAATAAATACACCAGACCACTCAGACTATTTGGCATTAAATCATTGAATCTCTGTTTCTTTTTTTCTTGTTTAGAAACATCAAGACCAGGTCATCATCTCATGATGTTGATTTAATTTTTTTCACTGTGTGTTTTTTGAAGATGACTTTTCTGCAAAAACACAATGCGTTACATGACAAGCTTGGATGTGGAAAATTCTGGAATGTTTTTAATATTTTTGTTGTTGCATGGCCTTTTATATATAAATAATAAACAAATCTATATGCAACTGATTAATTTATTTTAATAAGGAAGTTAATGACAAATACATGTAAATTATAACATTACTAATAATTAGTAAATATAATCAATTGTCGTTGACAAAAAACTGCACTAAAGTTTACTGAATTTACAAGCAATGGTTAACAGAATGCATGCAAGACATTGAAAGGTAGTATCTTCTAGTTTTTGAAATGGTGCCTGTTTAAAAAGCGGGTAAAATAAAACTTAACCCTCATTTTTCCTGTGACCTAGTGGATGAAGTTATTAAAAGTTCAGCACTCAAAAAACATAATTTTAGCCGTCCAGCATGTGTAAGGCTGAAATGGAATGTCAGTATTTTAGCAGTGGACTGCAGAGAGTCCAGCTGCTAGCGGGCTGAACGCCCCATCTGGTGGATCGCTTCAAACCCTGGCCTGGCCTCTGTGTGGATATCAGAGTGATGAAAGCTGAAGTAGACTTAGTCATCTAGAACTAATGGACAGGTGGGGAGCATTGGGAGTTGCAGATCCCCTCCTTCCTGAAAAAAACGCTGCTCATCACATCAGCTCAGACACTGCACACACACACGCACGCACGCACACACACACACACGCATGCACGCACGCACACACCAATTTATATTAGGCCAAGAGAAAAAGAAGTAGGAATAAGAGGTGGGCCAGTAATCAGAGAACACTTCAGCTGCTTAATCAGCATCGCTTGTCTGATGAGGAAGAACACTTCTGGTTTTGTGGATAGAAGCCTTCATTAATCATCCTCAAAAGAAACACCACTCCATAACAACTTGAGTTAAGGGGCTGTTTTTTTCTGCTGCAGTCTGTGCAGAGCAAAGACATTCCAAAAAATTCTGGAAGAAGGGAGAGCACATGAAAAAAGATTTCATACTCTTTTCTAATCAGTCCAGTCAGCTTTGGTCAGCTTCTATGGCAAAGGCTTTTATGTTTCAAGTGAAAACCAGAGATCCACTTATGCTGGTTTGATTGTTTTGTTCACATTCTCTTGCCGTATTTCTAAAGACAACCCTTTAAATTACAATTGTGCCAGTAAAAAATGCACTACTTTTTTACCCTCAGCCTTTTTTAAAAACAAAACAAACACAAAAAACACTTACAACATGCACTTTGACTTATTTGTACGTATCACATCATCAAGGGTGAAATCTGTGAATGTAATTTATTTTGTTTTGTTTTTTGTCCTGTGAATGAGTTTCTACAAGAAATTATATCTTCTGTGATAGTGGCCTTCGGAGAATAAACACATTCAGAAGAATGTGGGTGGTTGAAATTTGAGATTTCATCTGTGACCCTGCAGCCTGAGAAACATTATCTTTCCAGACCATTCACGCATCGAGAGATGCAGTCATCTAATTCAACCAGGAACCAGGATCTAATTAATAACACAGTGTTTTTAATTAAAACCTACACATGAGTAAAACATTCTCACTGACTGTGATTCGCAAAGGACCATGCAAGCCCAACTGAAATAGACCCCAACAATAAGATTGAGTGTCTTTGAATATGAATGAATAATAACCTTTTATATTTTTTCCTCCGGAAATGTGTATAAATTCATTCCTGCCCAACATCATGGACTTTCTCAGTTGTCAGTCTGACATTTTATGTTTTTGCTAAGTACGGTAGTATGGTAGCTGTTTCAGACAAACTTTTTCAATATCTCCAAACTCACCTGCTGTTTTGGCTGAAGATTTCAATGATTAATAAATTCACTCAGAGCTGCAACACTTGTGTGGCTTCACAGAAAAAGCAATCAGATCAGCACTTCACAATGGGAAGAGGCTTCTCCAGGAAATTACATCGTCTGCTGAATAGTGTAGAGAGGCATGGCCTCAAATCTGCAGCCACAGGCATATGATGCAGATTGTTATTTACATATTATGAATCTGTTTACATGTGAATTTGTTCAGTTTTATCTATTTTATCTCACTGTGTCATCTTTCATTCTTTGAAAAAGAATGTTCAATAAGAATTGCTAAACCTCAATCACACATCCAGATAAACAACAGACAACTCAATCATTAGGATCTCTTCAGAGCTGATGTCTTTAGCTATCTTACTTTGGGTGATGATGGCGCGGCTGTTCTTGGGGCACAAAAGATGCAGTTTTGTTCTTCTTGGCCACTCAATTATACGCAATGTGTTTTTTGGACATTATAATTCGGAGAGTAGTGAGGAAGGGATATTTATAGCTTATAATTTTAAAGACAAAGGGTTGAAGATTATTTTTACTCTCAGATTTAACTGGTGATTTTGGCACCTTTTTATGTTGCAGGTTAATTAGCCAGACTAAATATTGTAAAAATTATTATTATAGCCTATGAGACATAAAATATACTGATGATTTGTTTGGTACTCTCTACAATCAAAGCAAACGGAGATCATGGTTCTGAGTAAGAAAAGGATAAGGCAGGAAAGGGTAGGAAACACCACAGATGTCTTAAATGTTACTGTGCAGAGGTGGTGAAAGTACACTTAAGTTAAAATACAGATATTGATAAAAAAAAAAACTTAATTAAAAGAAAAAAACAGGCTATGAAATATAGTCAAAGTAAAAAGTAGTTCTTTGGAGGACACTTCTAACAGCTAGTTTCATACAAAAAAAAAACTGAAACTCACGTGATTAAAAAATGTTGTCTGAATTCAAATTTTATTGGGTTTTTTTAGCGTTGAACTTCTATTATATAGAATTCAATTTTAAATGTTATTGATACAGAGCCAAATCACAAGAACATTGATATTGTAAGGTAGACCCTACAATAACACATACGTATTTAAAAAAAAGTTCTATTTTATCTAGCCTACATTACTGATTGGCAACATAAATACCACACCTGGAATGTGTGGACTTATTTAGATACATTTTTTTAAGAGTATAACCAGGAGGTCAAATAGGACTTGTCAGGTGAGGGGATATGGAATAGTTTTTTCTGTAGTGTGATAAAAAAAAAATCATCTGAGCAAATAGTTTCAGTTCATGGGCGCAGTATATTCACCAACCCAGAAGCCACATTCACAAAGAAGCCATCAGACACAAGAGTGTCTGCTTTGGCTGCGCTGCTAGTTTGAAGTGTGCATTGGGACCTAGCAATTACTGTATATCTTTGGCCAAAATGGAGATATTTAAACCTGTCAACAAAAAGCTGCTCAGTCTGCAGAAAACACATGAAACATACTGTCAAAGTGAAGCCACTGATAAGTCAGTACATCCAGTGCACAGCAGAAATATCACATGTAGTTAAATTGGAAAACTGTTGGAAAAAGTCTGCACATCCTCAAGACAGCAAGTCACTGATGTGTAACCAAGATCAACTCTGTCATAGAGACTTTTGATTTATTCATTAAAAAATTAAAAAAATATATATTAAAAAAAGGGAAAATATTTTAAAACAAACTCTGTATAAGCACCGTTTCTATGTAGCAGAAATAGATTATTATAAAATATGAATCAACTAATAGATTGTGGTGTGATTTGGCTATAAATATATATAGGGAATTTGAAGTAAATTTTCAGATCAGACAAATGAGCTGCTTACCATTGGCACATTGTGTTATAAAAAGACAGCCTGCACATCTGCTCCTGTCCACTCCACAGACTGTCTATTCATAGAACCTGTAACATGTAGACCAACTATTACAGTGGAACCTGAACCCACAGTGAGTGAAGCACTGCAGCCAGATGTGTATGGAGGACCACAAGAGCCACACGCATCGAAATAAAAAATTCTGTGCTTAAATAATGAATTGTACAACAAAATGTGTATTTGTAAATTCATTTTTGAATTCCAATTTAATAAACTGATTTTTAAAATGCTTTTTAAGTCTTCATTTCAAAAACCTTTTTCGAATTGCACTTTAATAAACTGCATTTCAAAATCCATTTCCCTTTCCTGTTCGCTCACGGATTAACATGTGGATTAGCAGTTGTATTAACAACTTCATTTTAAAAATCCTGCTGCTATCCGGTCGTTCAGTGATGACGCGGCGAATCCTACTTCCGGGTCTAAAGTAGTCTGCGTTTAATATGGCTTTTGTGTTGTTAACATGTTTAATGTTATGTATTTTCTTCTATTTGATCTCAAAAAGCTCCTAAAACAGTCAGTGATCACTGTTGACCTCTCTCGGCTTTTATTACCGCTAATCATTTATTTAAGCTCAGTTTTTAAAACCTTAGGATGTAACAGCGAACACCATGAGACCGGACAGTGTGCGCACCGCGGATGACGTCAGTGCGCACACTGTGTCTGAGGAGGATGTGCGGAAGTGCTTCAGGAAGGTGAACGCACGCAAAGCTACTGGTCCGGACGGGATTCCCGGCCGCGTCCTCAGGTCATGCGCGGCTCAGCTGGCTGGAGTGTTCACGCACATCTTCAACCTTTCCCTCTCTCTGTCTGTAGTCCCAGCCTGCTTCAAAATGGCCACCATCGTCCCTGTACCCAAATCCTCCACCATCTCCTCATTGAACGACTGGCGACCTGTAGCCCTGACCCCCATCGTAAGCAAATGCTTCGAGAAGCTGGTCAGGGACTTCATCTGCTCTGCACTACCCGACTCACTGGACCCTCTACAGTTTGCATACCACCACAACAGGTCCACTGATGATGCCATAGCCCTGACACTACACACTGCCCTGTCACACCTGGAGAAGAGAGACACGTATGTGAGGATGCTGTTTGTAGATTACAGCTCAGCATTCAATACCATCGTTCCCTCGAAGCTGGACAGGAAACTGCAGGATCTAGGACTGAGCAGCTCCCTCTGCAGCTGGATCCTTAGCTTCCTGTCTGACAGACGCCAGGTGGTCAGACTAGGCAGCATCACCTCATCCCCCATCACACTGAACACTGGTGCTCCACAGGGGTGTGTACTGAGCCCTCTCCTGTACTCACTCTACACCTACGACTGCACAGCCACTAACAGCTCCAACATCATTGTGAAGTTTGCGGACGACACTACAGTGGTGGGTCTTATCACCAACGGTGATGAGACGGCTTACAGGGAGGAGGTCAGCGCCCTGACCCACTGGTGTCAAGACAACCATCTCACCCTCAACGTCGCAAAGACAAAGGAGTTGATAGTGGACTTCCGGAGGTGCAGAGAAGTACACACCCCCATCACCATCAACGGCGCTGCTGTGGAGAGAGTGAGCAGCTTCCGGTTCCTTGGAGTACATCTGGCTGAGGATCTTACGTGGTCAGTACACACAAACAAAACAGTGAAGAAGGCGCAGCAGCGCCTCTTCTTTCTCAGGAGACTGAAAAGATTCGGCATGAGCCCCCGCATCCTCAGGACCTTCTATCACTGTGCCATTGAGAGCATCCTCACTGGATGCATCACCACCTGGTATGGCAACAGCACCGCCTACAACTGCAAAGCTCTCCAGCGAGTAGTGCGGTGCTCTGAACGGATAATTGGAGGTGAGCTTCCCTCCCTCCAAGACATCTACAGGAAGCGCTGCCTGAGGAAAGCGGGGAGGATCATCAAGGACTCCAGTCACCCCAGCCATAAACTGTTCAGACTGCTTCCATCAGGAAGGAGGTTCTGCAGCATCCGGTCCCGTACCAGCAGACTGAGAGACAGCTTTTTCCATCAGGCCATCAGACTGCTGAACACGTCATAGACACCTCAGCTTCACTACTGGAACTTCAACATTATGCACTCCACACTGTATATAAATGCCACTTGTTTTGCACATATTCAACTCTGTATATTTAATATATTTTATTATTATTATTATTATTATTATTATTATTATTTATTTATTTATTTTTACTATTTAATTTGTAAAAATGTGTATACACACACACACACACACACACACACACACACACGTAGGAAAATATTTAGTATACACATCCAGAAATGCATACACTATTATATATTGTACATATATTTATTAGTTTCAGGTTGGCCATTCTTGTATTTTGCTCGTTTGTGTTGTTGTGTTTGCACATCTCTGTTGCTTGTGGGGCTCGCACACAAGAATTTCACTCGCATGTGCTGTGCCAGTGTGCCTGCACATGTGATGTGACAATAAAAGTGATTTGATTTGATTTGATTTGACTACAGCCCAGCCCATGCAGCAGAATGACTAACCTCGTATTGTGGATGGATTATCTCAGTTGTTCTCCTGGCTGAAGTTTGGTCCTTTTACAGCATCCTGCCATGCAATTACATTTGTTCCTGACCACCGAGAACACTCATGTTAACTTTTATCGAGTGGAAAAAAAGTTAGCTTGTTTATATTATGCTAACATAGCTGTGTCGCTAGCGGTCACGTAGCACATCATTATATACCAGCTAGCCCAACTTCAGTAACCCTACAAACGTCACTGCTGTTTAGTTTTCTGTCTTCATTTATGCTGGAAGAGATAGCAGAGCTGTACGTTTTAATTTGTTTCCAAAACCCCGCAGTCAGGACATGCTATATTGTATTTAGATAGAAGCTAGCGAGCTAACTCCCTGCTAACTTCTAACTCCGTTAAATGTCATAAATTCCGTTTTCATGGATGCCTGGATGTTAAACTCAATTGTTACACCTGGTAGAGCAGAACGCTGATCATTTTATTAAAGATGAAAGACTTTAGACAGTTTTTCAACTCTCAGTAATGCCATACCCAGATAGCAAGGAAACATTGAAACACTGTTGAGTCAATATCAGGCTGTGTCATTGAATCAACGTTGAAGTGTGACGTTGACCTAACGTCACTCTTGCACCCTTTTTTAACGTTGAAACAACGTCAGGTTTTGATGTTGAATCAATGTTGAAACCTGACATTGATTCAACGTTGTATTTTCTAATACTGTTGACATTGAAACAATGTCAGATTCTGATATTGAAACACTGTTGAGCTATGGTGTTGATTTTCCACCTCTTTCGCACAGTTGCTTTTTATTAAAACAACAGTTAAATCATGACTGGAAATCTACCTTTCTTTATAGGTATTTTAACCAATACTAAACTACTGCATGTTTCCATCAATACTTAAACCACCTAAACACATAATTGTACTTATTCCTTAAATTGGACACCCTTTATAAAAAAAACCCCAAATGTCTCACAATGTATCATGTCAATATTAATATCCTAAAATAAGAAAGCATTGCATGTGATGTAACAGAGAAAAAAAAAAGGTCAATAGTCATGTTTCGTTTGCTAAATACTTTATTAAAAGACAGTTTCCTATTTACATTTATATGTTTCACAGAAGTTTGTAATTTTTTACTCTGGGATGGGGATGCATGATGTGCGTCCTGCACCACCCAAACGATCTGGGGCGTATCGGAGCCATTTCTGCACTGCTTGCGCAAAGACAAACTCGGACATAGAGTTTGCCCCTAACTGCTGCGTCAGGCCATCTAGGACAAAAATACACACACACACACACACAAACAAAAAAAGTGAATTAGAGCACGTGAATAAGCTCTTGTTAACTGTCTTCAGCGGGGAGAAAGTATGTAAACTCCTAGGCTGATAAACATGAAAGTCACCAGGCGTAAATCTGCAAACTGCCGCATTTGATTCCCAAAGAGCTATGAGCGGAAAAAGTGATAAGTCTTAGCATGGTGTGCCGTGTATCCTTTAAAACAAAATAAACATGGGGTCCTCAGGCTGTACAAACTACAACCCGAGGACTAAACAAGCCAAAGACCAAAGACTCCATCTCCAGATTAACCGGACATGAAAGTCTTGTTATTAAGAAAGACAAAGTAATATAGCAAAAAAACAGTAAAACTTACCAAATATGCATTTGCAGAGCGCTGTATCTTTAAATGCCATTTTTTGCTTTGTCTGGTCCTTGGTTTTTTTCCCTGCCCAGTTTAGTACCGAGGCCAGCTCGTTTGTAATGGCATAAGCCATTACACGGCGGACTCGCACCTCCAGTGTGGTCCTTCCAATCAAGGCAAAGCGTCTCACCTATAGACACATTTTAAGAGATGGAATTAGCGTGTCTCATGTCTTAAATGTGTATGCAAGTGCTTGTGTGTTTAATCAACAAGCCGTTGTTATGTATTTAAATCACATCTGACAGCTATTACACTTTATAGTTACAAAGTGTATATAACCTTTATATACTTACCATTGCCTTATTTGCCTCTTGTGATTGAAGAGCTGGCTCTGCATTGTTTAGCTCCTCAATGTTGTGCAAGGGCAAATCCAGAGGCAGTACCCCAGCATCTACCGATTCATTGCAGCCGGTATTGCGGATGGCTCTGACCTCCTCACGGAGTTCGTTAACAGCTCTCGTCAGGTCTGACAGAAAAAGATAATTTTTTTTAAGTATTTAAGAATACAGACAACTTGTCAAAAGTTTCCTTGTGTCACACACAGATATGTACAAAGACACTAGACAGTATTTTATTACCTGGTATTTTCACTCGAGGGGCCTGGGGAAACCATTTCTTTGTGGGCTGCTCATCCTCTGAGTCACTATATGTGTACAGGGGATTTGGTCTAAAGAAAAAAAGTTGAAAACGGTCATAAGTAATTACAAATGTGCTTTTGGAATATTTTTTCCTAAAGTTACAGTTTAATTTATAACAACACACACAGGAAACGGAGATGTGCAAGAAGGTACAGTATACAAGGAATTTTTGAAGTGCACAAGTGTACACGGCTTTGCATTTATAAAAAGTTTACAAGCTTCCACTTTTTGGACTATATTATGTGGTGATATTGCAGTATGCAAGCACCACAGATATGTACAAAAGACAAGATCATAAATTCTTAGCAATCAAAGATATGTTTGTGAAATAAAAAAAGTTTTACTTGTGCTTTCTTTTATGACTGGTCTGAGTTTCAGCTTCGGACTGAAGGTCAGACGTATCACAGTGTTCACTTAGATATTTCTGAAGACTGCGTTCTGCTTTGTGAAATGTGTCTGGAAGTACAAACACAATGTATGGCCAGACATAAATTAGGACATGAAAAACTTGTTATTGTTACATTTATACAACACCAATCCAGATGATACCCACCATGGCTTATTAGAAGTCGGACTGGTGCATAGGTGAGCCATGTTGAACCAGGATGAACTCTCCTCTTTACTGCATCGTGGATCCTGAATGTGTCTCACAGAGGATATGGAGGCCATGACAATTTCTCCCCATTTATCCATGAACTAGGGACTATTTCTGTACCACCAGTGCTGAACAATGCACCAGTCTTTCATTTTTATCTTTTTTTTAATTTGGAGTCCTTTTTTGCCCTGTCTAGGATAAACAGGAAACAGATAATTACAATATATTTCATAGTCACTACAAAACTTGATCTATTGATTAAACTAAATAATAAATAATAGCTTAAAATGTATATAGGCAACAATTACAAGCAAACCCGTATATGTAAGCATTTAAACACTGAAGATAATAACATTAACAGTATTTTGTCTAAGTCTGCCATTGTAGGAATTCATGGCACCGAGACAAAAACTTGGCGCACAGTGTGGCGTCAAAATAGGCGCACACCTTTGACGCTGCGTTTTCTCCGTCTTCCTCGTCCACACGTAAATGCTAAACGCAGTTTACGTGTGGACAAAAGGTGCAAACGCAAGTTAGGTGAGCGTGCAGCGTAAAGTTTGAATTGAGTGCGAATCGAAGCGGGTGCTCTCCAATCATTAAAAGTAACAAAGTCATTGAACACATTTATACAGTTACCTTTACGTTTATCAATCATATATCACAGATTTAAAATTTTTTGTAGTACTATGCTAAAAAGCAACTACAGAGCGAAAGTCTGGGTCAAGCGCCGAGGCGACGGCAAGAACAAAGGAACCCTCGAAGCGTTAAAGCTAGCTTTGTAAGGAAATATAACGGAAAAGTATGAAACGAAAATGTTTTCTTTGTTGATAGACTTTGTTTGCAGTGCAATTTATTTGTTGCCAGATTGTAAGAAGAAAGTAGACACAATTTCGGGCTCCCACATTTTATCCGAAACTTTACATTAACAAGTTTGTTTTGTTTTTTTTACTGTTATTCAAATGCAACCGTGGAAATAACGAATAGAACAAAAGTCATTCATTCTTACCTTATACTAATCGTGGTGCAGGCCAGTGCAGTGCATGAACTTATACCTTCTCCGGTCAATTCCGCTGAGAGTAAATCTAATGTCCCGCTCTACTGTACAAGACAATGGTTACCTGGAGGGATGTACCAATGTGATAGGGGTGCTGCGGAATAGTCCAAGTGGTAGCAGCTTTAATTTCCCGCTCAACCATAAATCGATGGTTTTTCAACGTGATTGTTGTCACCTTGTCAACTATACATAGATCAACAATCAACGATGACAGAACAGTGAATCAATGTTATTTCAATGTCACCCATATGGAAAAGATATATATAAATCTTATAAAGTTTGTATCTGTCTTGTGTGAAACTTGTATGAAAAGCATATAAGTGTGAAAACAGATATAAGATCCCTTGAAAAATTATATAATGAAACTTGTATGTTTTGGATACTTACTAAAACAATGTATGAAAGTAATGCGAAAGTGGCCACTTTCATGAGTAAATCATGTAAGCCTTATATGATTTACTCATGAAAGTGGCCACTTTCATGAGTAATCACATATAAGTTTTTACTATTTCTTTTCTGTATGGGCAGTGTCAGGTTTCATCAGTATTTCAATGTTGTTTCAACATTGGTTTTGTGTTGACATTTCAATCCTGACGATTCTGATGGTTCAGATGGAAAATCAACATCTGTTCAATGTCTCCTTGCTATCTGGGTAGTGATCGTTTGATATATGGACCTGCAGCGGAGTTTAGACCCAGACACGGCTAGTGACGTCAGACTGAACAACCGGATTCAAATTAGCCACACCGTGGGATGTAAGGAGCTCTCTGATTGGTTGGTCAGACACAGCCTGGATTTTTCTAGCTCATAGCTTCGCCCTCCTAAGAAGCGTGTGCTTGTACAAAGGCTGTTCAGCCTCGGGATTTACACTCGGCTCGACGTGGATATGTGAAGAATGAAGGGACCCTGCAGCGAAACGGAGAGCCCAACCTCTGACTGAGTGCCTGTTTATGCAGTCTGACCACCTGTGAAGGTAACGTGCTAACATGGCTAACGCTAGCATCACCGCACGTAGCCCCGTTATTTTAAGCTCATTTTAGCTTATGAAAATTTTACGTCGCAGCTGTAAGAGCTAGCTATGTGTTTTGTAAGCTGCTGTGCTCTTCACAAACAAAGCTGGAAGCAGCTCAGACTGTTAGTACCAGCACTGAGCCCTGTTACATTTATACAGTGTTAGAGCAACGGCTGCAGCCTACAGCCTTTAAACTAGCGATTAAAATTCTGACAGTAAACTCGTCAGTCCAGACGTTACCACATTACTTTGTGATACTTAAGAGTTAAAACAACTGAGACAGGGTGATTAAAATAACAGCTGTCAGTTCTCACATTTAATATATCAAGACTGGAGATCACACTACTGATTTCAGTTCATTTAATATGTGAGTGCACAGATTCATTCTCAACTGGACATAAATGATGATCAAAGGTTGTATATATGATGAATTCATCAAATCCCAGCCTCTAACACAGTGCGCTGAATCTTAGCTTTGAATGTCCAGTATATTCTAATTAGCGCAATGTAAACATTCACTGAACCTACAGTATCTACACCTGTGTGGCAAATGTGTGGTAAAGATACAGATAATGAAATTTAATTATTAATACAATATAAATTATGAAAAACAAAAGCTGAAATTGATTCAGTTTAGTACTTTTCTCTGTATGCTCTGTGATTATAAAGGCCTTAAATTCTGTGATATATATTGTAAATGATTTTCACAGAGGTCTTAAAGTAGTTTAATCACTGCTGATAGTCTGGTTGTTTATATTTTCACGTTTTTGTGTCTGTAGGGCTGTTTGATGACGGTTTGGACTCCTCTGGGAGATGGGAGCACCTGGACTTCATGCAGGAGAGACTGCCTCAGTGATGATGGACTCTGCAGCCTCTGAATGATTATGAATTATTTTTAAGAAGAGTAAAGTTATTCACATAAAGTTTTTATTCTTCTGTATTTATTCTTTTGTATCATGTGCCATAGTCATACTGAACTATACAGACCTGGTGAATTGGAGAAAAAAAAAATCATATATGAATAAATCATTCAGCTTCAGCAGTATTTCTATTCATCTTATGAATTCCAATCTAATGTCAATTCACTGTTTGAGTTCAGTTTTGGTCTTAAACTCCAGAGAATACCACCTGGTTCTAGCGTTAGCCATGTTAGCACGTTACCTTCACAGGTGGTCAGACTGCATAAACAGGCACTCAGTCAGAGGTTGGGCTCTCCGTTTCGCTGCAGGGTCCCTTCATTCTTCACATATCCACGTCGAGCCGAGTGTAAATCCCGAGGCTGAACAGCCTTTGTACAAGCACACGCTTCTTAGGAGGGCGAAGCTATGAGCTAGAAAAATCAAGGCTGTGTCTGACCAACCAATCAGAGAGCTCCTTACATCCCACGGTGTCGCTAATTTGAATAGCAGCAGGATTTTTAAAATGAAGTTGTTAATCCAACTGCTAATCCTACTGCTAATGCACATGTTAATCCCTGAGCGAACAGGAAAGGGAAATGGATTTTGAAATGCAGTTTATTAAAGTGCAATTCGAAAAAGGTTTTTGAAATGCAGTTTATTAAAGTGGAATTCAAAAAAGGTTTTTGAAATGCAGTTTATTAAAGTGCAATTTGAAAAAGATTTTTGAAATGAAGTTTATTAACCCTTTAAAGCCGGTCCATTTTGCGTAACTATTTTTAAATCCCGGTAGCACTTCAACCACGTAAGCTAGAGTCTTATGCCATCAGCTTGTCCTAGGTCCCAGTTCCCTTCCACATATAGCTTTGCAAAAATTGCATAAAAAGCACTTGCAGCAGCAAAAACATAATATTCCAGAAACACGCTTTGCCGATCTGATCAGCCGTTTGTAACACTTCCTACGTCCATTAGCGAGAACTATCGCATGTCCGCCATGACCTGCACGAAACCGGAAGTGATGTCATTTTGCGGAAATGTATTTTTTTACCATTAGGGCCTTACGAGCCTATACTGGTGTTTTTAAAAGTTATTTTTGACTTTATGACTTTGTGTCATTTCTGGGATGCTTAGGACTCATATTGCACTGCTGGAAATAGTTTATTTTGATGCATATGCTGTTTTTTTGCAAATTTGCATTATAATATTTATTTTCGTTTTTCCTGCAGTATGTGAAAATTGGTGTATTTCAAAAATAAAACTATGAAGACACTCAAAATAAATTTCTTGTGGTGGGAAACTAGTTTGTGCAACTTTTTTGTATTTATAGTTTTGAAGGATAAGCCTCTTAAATTTCTCTAACTAGAAATATATGTTAAAAAAACAAAAACGATTTTAAATTTTTTTGTAGTTCATTGCACTTTTTTGCAATTTATGTAATTACTATGCACTTAATGCATACATATTATTAAGATTTGGGCTATAATGGTTGTATTGTTGTATATCAACTTGAAATGCTCCCAAAAATGGCACTACAGCATGTAAAAATATAATATAAGCTCTGGCGGACTTGGTTCTATGGTAGGTCTTAAAGGGTTGAAGTGCAATTCGAAAATGTTTTTTGAAATGAAGACTTAAAAAGCATTTTAAAAATCAGTTTATTAAATTGGAATTCAAAAATGAATTTACAAATGCACATTTTATTCTACAATTCATTATTCATTTATTTATTTGTGGTCCTCCATAGATGTGTACTGCTGCGTTTCACTGAGTGTCCATCTGGCAACAGCACAAGCATGTTTTATATTTGTTCACATTTTATAAAGTTTACTCAGTTGACTAAGAAACAATTTTTCTGTTTTCTTCTCAGTGCTGTTAATCATAAATATTATGTAATATTATACAACAGACTAATACTGAATAAATCTTTAAAACTACAAGATTCTAAGGCAAGTTCTGAAGACTGCACTGCACTGCAGTAATCCGGTGACAGTGTCAGTATTGCCACTGCTACACAGCAAACAATGACTGTTGATAATTATTTCAGTAAACATTTTCCAATTGTAAATGAGTAAGGTTTAAAACAACACTTATGTTACGGCCATGGTGTAACTCTGTTTAACGCAGGAACCTGCACTGTCTAAAATATCTAATCACACTGGGACGCTGTCTTCCTTTGGGCTCCGCCTCTAAACAGACAAACGTCAGTTGCGATGAGCCAGCAGTACTGGCAACCTGCCAGAGTGTCATGACTTTATTGTGCAAGTGGCTGCTGCTGCTCATTTACAAACAAATCACAGTATCATCTGCAACACAATGAAAATGTATGCGTTTTTGTGTGCATTTTTTAATAATATTGCTTAAGAGGAACATGTATAATGTAAAAAGTATTAGTCCAAACAGAACCCTGTGGAAATACATTGCTAATTTTGTGTGTGACAGATACTATTCAAACCATCGCAGCACAACTCCAGTAATGCCATTGGTGCGTTCTGATCTCTGTAGTAAAATACTGTGGTCAACGTTATTGAAATGCACTAAAGTCTAACAGCACAACCAGAGAAATGAATCCACTGAAGATTGTTTGTAACCTTCATTCGTGTTGTTTCTGTGCAAAGATCCACTCTAAATCCTGACTGAAGCTCATGAAATGAGCAATTTCTTTGGAAATATGTTTGACAAGAAATGTTTCAAAAATTTTTGAATATTATAACAGGTGATTTTGAGGCTAAATTATTAATATTTTAGATTTAAGCATTAATTAATGTTGAAAAGTCTTTGAATAGTCTTATAGGAATGGGGTCTAAAAGATATGTTGGTGGTTTATCGGAAGAAATGTAAAAGTTGACTCAAAAAGGAAGGAAGAGTAAGTAAATAGTAGCACTTGTAAAAGTTTAACTTGAAATAAGCCAGGAGGGAAGCTGTCGGTAGTTTCCTTTTTCTTTTTTTTCTAATGGTTAAAATTTTATCTGTGTAAAAATTAGCAAATTCATTGCTCAGTCTGATTCTTTGTCACCCTGGTCACAGTGCCAAAAAAGAACCTGGAGTTGTTCCTGTTTTCAGTGACGAATAGTAATATATCCGAGCTCTATGGAAGGCTTTTTTTATATAGTAACCACCTGCCTGAAAGCTGAAGTCTCTGTCAACCATTCTACTTTTAAAAACTCCGACTAGGAACTACAAGTACGCCAGCAGTCTGATCTTGGGGCGATATAGGAGTTAGTAACTCACACAAAAGTTACACTGTTTAGGATAACAACATGAAATTGGCATTAACAACTCTCCACCACACTCCCTAAGCCTTTCACACTGTTTTCAAAACAAGTTGAGAACACATATTGTTAATCTAATATTAATATATAAGACTAATTAAGAAGAAGTGTTTACAGAAAGTGTTAAATTGTTTTCAACAAAAATATATTTGGTTGATTGCTGAAAGTGTTTAATTACTGGCATTCAAGACATTCAGAGGCTGCAATGTGTACAGACGTTTTTAAAAATGTACCAAAAGTACTGCATATTAACTGTCATGAACTGATGGATATACGAGAACTGGACCCAAGAGCAGAGTCAATACACATGTTGAACAATTTACAAGGTTTATTTACATAATTTGTCAGAAAAATAAAGTACAGAATTTTCCATCATGGGACAAGAAAGTGATACAAAATCTAGAAACTGAAACAAGAACATGGCTAGAAACCAAACACGTAAACAGGGGACCTAGAGCCGAGAATGGTCGAGGGTGGAGAAATATTTGACAGGGGGAGCACATGGAGAGAGAAGGAATGGGGAGCTCTGTAACAGAGGAGAGAGAGGTTACTGGGCAGAAAGGCAAGAGAATGACCAGAGGTGAGTGTGTACTGCCATGGGGTGTGCTTACTTGCAGCTTGGATATGGTGAGTCCACACCATCTCTGGAGGTGGAGGACACCCCAGTGGGGGAGGAGGCAGCAGGAGAATCTGGTAGAAAGTGAGAACATAAAGCAGCTTTAGATATGGGATGAAGGAACAGAACAAGGAAGCCAAGTTACCACCAGGGGCAGCCACCAGGGGTAGCAGAACGAACTGGTGGTGAGAAGCAAGCTTGTTATCAAGTGATACCCACCCCACTCTCAGGACTACTTTTTAGTTAGCAGATGTATTATGATGGATATCACAGACATTTAGATTCATCCTATCACTAGTAGGGATCATGAACTAGTATCTATCTCTCTGACACAGAAAAGAGTTACACCATGAATTACAAACTGGAGAGTGGATAAATCATTAGTTAAAGAACAAGACTGCATTAATTATTTCAAAAGCCGTAGGGCAATATAATTAGAAGATAATAAACTTCTAGGAATATCAACATGTGTTCCTTGGAAATCAAAAAAAGGGAGCAAAGATGGGCAAAATACCTTACTGTTAGCAAAGAAAATAAAATAAAAAACCACACGTGAGAACAAAAAAATTAACTTCATTAGAAACTGCCCATACTGCCTCGTGACAAGAACATAAGCTGGAATGAAATGAAACAGCCGATAAAAAGTCATTGTGTGGAAATCTTTGAACTGGCAATAAAGCCAGAAAATATCTTGCTAACCAGTTAAAGCCAAGATATGACTGGAAAAATTACTCATGATATACTGTATAAAATAAATAAATAAATAAATCTTCTAAAAAAAATTTGAAGCTTTATACTCATCACAGATATACCAATTGTGGAATCTAATAAAGAATTTCTTAACAGTATAAATCTACCTAAACTAAATTATGAACAGATTGTGGCTTTGAATTCACTTCTTTCAATATCTGAATTCCACTAAGTCCTACAGTATCTTCCAAATCAGAATGTCCATGTTGTTTTCCAGTAAGAATTTTGGCCTATCACCCACTTTCTATCACACATCTCCACACACATCTCCAAAAGTAAATTTCTACCAACATTAGCCTGTTTCTTAAATCAGGCAAATACGCTACCGCTCCTTTTGACTCATAAAAGTAGACCTTAAAACAATTTGCAAAGTCCTTGCCAGAAGACTAAAAGACCTTGCCAGCTGGCGCCTAGGTATCCGCATGTTGATGTTGTTGATTTTTCTTTTATGCGAGCAGCTCAGGAGAATTTCAAAGCTGTACTTTAACACTCCGACACTGGTCTCTCAATCTCCCGTTGGAGAACCGCGAGCCTCCCCATGATGGTATCAAACTTCCGTTCTGTGGTGTTGTCATTCTTTTGATTCTGAGACCCCACAACTGCAGTGAGCCATTCTGCGATGTGATCCAACTTTCGCTCAAGGGTCTCATTTTGAGCAGGCCTCTCCTTGATGTATCCCAATATACGCTCAATGGTGTTATTTTGAGTCTTCACGGCAGCTGTAAGTGTCTCCAAGGTGTTAACAATGCTGCTTTCGTTGTGAGAAGTCGCGCCTCGTCCCATCGTTTCAATTCCAGCGGGCCTTGGGGGGGGTTTGAACAGCCGGTTCCGCTCTCTTAATTCTCCGATAAGCCAGGGCCGAGCCAGCTCCGATCAGCAAGAACCCTGTTATCATGGTTCCGAATAGGTAGATATCTTCAGCGTCCTCGATCGACAGTCCCGCCAGGCACATGATCCTCCATTTCTGCCACTCGTCCATCGTGTATCCGGCAGGGAAAGTCCCTCCAGGGCACTCGGGCTCTCCCGAGCCCAGATTTCTCGTTGAGAAAAGGGTGTCAATAGCATTCAGAGACCAGTTGATCAAATCCATAATTCTCTTTTAGGTTTTAGAGAACGACAGTGAGAGACTGTTCCAGGGAAAGTAATACACACGAGACAGGACAAGGACACAAGAGGCTAAGCAGGGAAGATAAGGGAAAGGAGGAGAGGAGAAAAGTGCGACCGCCTTCACCGAGAGCCAAACGAGATGGCTCTCGGTGATACATTTGTGAATGTATTTTAACAATCTAAATATGCATATGTACAGACAGATACATTTAATAATCATGACAATTATGTTTTATTACATTACAGTAATTTAACATTAATTTACATTTGAAATGTGAAATCACAGTCTTTTTACGTAACTTTAATGATATTCTAGAAGAACAGAACAAAACTGTAAAATGCACAGTAAAATACTTTTATATTAGAATTTTTTCCTACAGTGCTGGCATACCCACGACCTTGTGGTTGTTAGTTCACATTCATTGGCCAATGCTTAGCGTCATGTTATTATGTGTCCAAACATCCAATGGCATGTAAATGGTAAATGGCCTGCATTTGTATAGCGCTTTTCTAGTCCCTAAGGACCCCAAAGCGCTTCACACTTCACACCCATTCACACACACATTCACACACTGGCGATGGCAAGCTACATTGTAGCCACAGCTGCCCTGGGGCGCACTGTCAGAGGCGAGGCTGCCGGACATTGGCGCCACCGGGCCCTCTGACCACCACCAGTAGGCAAACATTGGGTTAGTATCTTGCCCAAGGATATTTGGCATGCAGCCAGGAAGCAGCCTGGGATCAAACCACCGACCTTCTGATTAGTGGCTGACCTGCTCTGCCACCTGAGCTACAGCCACCCCATGTCACATTGTTTTCATGGCCACACCCTCACCCCAGGTGCAGAGGCCTATTTCTGTAAGATACTTTGACATTACTAGTGTGGAATGACCAACAGTGATTTCTTGACTATCAGCAACTGATGTCCACCATATAGAAAAACTTGTATTCCAATCAACTGAATTTTGAAATGCCTACTTGGGTAACATAATTTTAAATCGCTGTTCCCCTAAATTGTTTTAAAATATTTATAAGTCATTGTTAAACTTTAATGAATTCCCATCCAACTACAAAATGGGAGCGAGATCTTGTTATCAACCCATATCAAGTCTTCTGACACCATCCTTCCATCCATCTTCATCCGCTTTATCCGAGGCCGGGTCACGGGGGCAGCAGCCTAAGCAAATATGCTTATAGACCCTCTAAATCACAAAAAGCCCCATCTAACAACTTATGGAGCACCAAAGTCTCCATGGATATACAATTCAGGAGAAAGAATGTTCCAAATAGGCCTTACACACTCAAACATATGCACCTACCTACTGCACAGGCAATTCGACTGATAACTATATGTATGATATATCGTCTTGTACGCCTGTTCAGATGCGAAGACTTTGTTTAGTAGTTGTATTTCAGCCACATCCAAACCATGAATTTTAGATTAGATTTGGGAAGTTGTGGAAAGCCAGGGTCTCCTTAGTCTTTCCCTTTCTACTTCTGGTTCAATTCAATTTTATTTATACAGAGCCAAATCACAATAATGGTCACCTCAAGGTGCTTTATATTGTAAGGTAGACCATACAATATACACAGAAAAACCCAACAATCATATGACCCTCTATGACCAAGCACTTTGGTACGGAGCCCCGCAAGGGACATGGGAGAAAAAAAAATTAAGATGAACTTTTGCGAGACCTCGCAAATAATTTGGCCGCATCCTCTGGAGACCGCCAGCTCGAAGCCGACCGGGAGGTCGAGGCACGATGTGCTGGGAGTGTGGTGTTAGTCCCGGCTGTAGTCCCGTTAGCTTCGGAATGGTGGGTAACAGACGTCTCCGAAAATGTCGGAGCACTTTTGCAAATATGTGATGTCTTGATAAACCGAGCAGATATTTGAAGTTTACACAGCTACATACACGCCTAAAAAATATCTTAAAAGTTTATTTTGTGACCCAGAAAGACTAATATTAAAACAAAATAGCTGCCGCCATTGTTAGAAATGAATTGCTGGGCTGCGCTATGAATTCTGGGATAGGTTGGGGAAGGATACACTGACTCAGCCTTCAAATGTGGCCTGCGAAGGATGCAGTCTATTTTGCGAGATCTTGCAAAACTTTTACGAGATCTCGCAAAAGTTCATCTTAATTTTTTTTTCCTCCCATGTCCCTTGCGGGGCTCCATACTTTGCCGACAGTGGGAAGGAAAAATTCCCTTTTAACAGGAAGAAACCTCCAGCAGAACCGGGCTCAAGGAGGGACCGATTGGGTGAGAGAAGGAAGACAGAATGACAGACATGCTGTGGAAGACAGCCAGAGATTAATAACCAGCATGATTCCATGCAGAGAGGTCTATTAACACATAGTGAGTAAGAAAGGTGACTGAAGAAGAAATACTCAATGCATCATGGGAATCCCCCAGCAGCCTTCACCTATTGCAGCTTAACTAAGGGAGGATTCAGGGTCACCTGATCCAGCCCTAACTATATGATTGAGCAAAAAGCAAAGTTTTAAGCCTAATCTTAAAAGTAGAGATAGTATCTGTCCCTCATTATGGGGTGGCTATAATGAGGTGATCAAAGAGGATTGAACCACCAACTTTCTGATAAGTAGGTGACCTGTTCTACCACATGAGCTACCGCCACCCCTCATTAGCTCAGGTGGTAGAACACCTCACCTACTTGTCAGAACGTTGTGATTCAATTCCCTGCTCCAGTCTGCATGCCAAACATCACTGGGCTAGATGCTAGGCCAAAGGTGCACTCAGGTGCACTGGAGTATTAATGTGTGTGAATATTACATTGAAAGCACTTACAATGAAATAGTAAGTAAAAAAGCGCTTGTGTGAAGGAGGCAAGTAAAGTGCCTCAAGTGCTCAGAGAGAGAAGAAAAGCGCTTTATAAGAGCCATTCCATTTTCCACTATCATCATCATCATCATCATCGTTTATTTGTATAGCACTTTAAGAACACACCAGGCAGACCAAAGTGCTGAACAACACAGATCAAAACAACAACCAAATTAAAAATACCATAAAATCATTACAAACAATAAAATAAATAAGAAGGTGTCAGTTTCCTACAGAGTTAAAAGCCAGGGAATAAAAATAGGTTTTCAATCTGGACTTAAAGACCTGCACTGATGACGCTTGTCTAATTTGGAGGGGAAGGTTATTCTATGAAGTACATTTACAACGTAGACACTTATACTCACACAATTAGCACAAAATACAGCATTCTCTTTTTCAACTTGTGCTCTGTCCTTATTATTCCTTCCTCCTTATTCTTAGCTTTTCTTTTTTTTTTGCGCCTCCTTTTCTGTTTTTCCTTCTGCCTGCGAGCTCTGGCATTGCTGTATTTGTAGTTTAGTGGTTTGAATCATGTTGTATCTATCTAATAGACTCCAATTTTTTCATGTACCGTAATTGTCGGGCTATAAGCCGCTACTTTTTGCACAAGCTTTGAACCCTGCGGCTTTTAGTCAGGTGCGGCTTTTCTATGGATTGTCCATGATTTTTGATAAGACAATTTGTTTTGTTTGTTCCGCTGTTGTACGGCACTACGTTGCCTGGCGGAAGGGCATGTGATCAGACACACAGTATCGGGGTTCAAGAGTGGTATGTTGGTCACATGTTCATCCGCCAGGCAACATAGTGCCGTAAAAGTAGCGCAAAAAACAAAGTTCAAAGTAGCGCTACGCGTTCAGCGGGAGGCGTGGATGACGAGCGGCAATAAATAAAAAGCAAGTTATGCTCAACTCCACCGGTGGAATCTGACAGCGTGGAAAAGTGTGAAGACATCCATGATCACCAATGGATTTCGAAGGGCTGGACTGCTGCATGATGGAGAGGAGGACACCGCCTTCAGAGGGGGATGATCTGATATCCTCGTGTTGGTGTTGTTCCCAGACCATCATGAAAATGTTGTTCCAGGTTCAACATTGCAAGTGACCAATCACATTGTTGTGACGTTATTCTTTTGCGCGCCAAGCCATTCGTGCATTTATGAAATTCCATTGTTGCAAGGACAATATCAATTCTGCTTACTGTTTATTAAAGGGTTATGGTTAGGGTCAAGGTCCGTTGATCGGCGGACAGAGGTGGTTTCACGCAGCTTAGGTACAGTTTTTTGTTTTACGCCGGTTTTTCCCGAAGTCGCAAAAGTATGACGTCACAACATTCTGATTGGTCACTTGCAATGTTGATCCTGGAACAACATTTAGTATGATGATCTGGGAACAACACCAACACAAGGATATCAGATCAACCTTCAGAGGGTGTTCGACTCTGACACTGACAACGAGGATTTGTTTGGTTTTGAAAGTGACAACGAAGGAAAGAAGCTGAGAGTGGATGACGAAGCCACCCTGAGCCTGTTCGTTTCTGACACTGGAGAAGAGGACTTTGGTGGTTTTCGTGCGCAGGAAGAAGAGAAAGATGGTGGTGAATGACTGACTTTTCTTCTTGTTAAAGCCGTGTCACTGCACCTGAGCCTAAAAGGTAGTCCGAATCTATTTTTCTGGTGTGCTGTAGGTTATTGTTATATTCTACATTTGTTACTCATTTATGAAGCACAGTACATGTATACTTGTAATTACCGATACTTGTACATATACCTAAGAAGTTATGCAAATATGTACCCATAACTTGTTTTTCAAAATATTAATAAAAGGGGTGTGTCTCCAAACAGCCATCTCTTTCCTGACAATTCCCTTTGTGCATATTCTCTTACATATGATAAGTCAACATTGAAACACCTGCGGCTTTTAGTCAGGTGCGGCTAATGTATGTACATTTTCCCCTGATTTTAGCTTGTGCGGCTAATATTCAGGTGCGCTTTGTAGTCCGGGAAATACGGTAAATGGGGAGTCTTCTTCACACACACACACACAGGTTCAGTGATATGGACAATTATTTTTACATTACACATGCTTTCCTTTGGCAGTGTCATTCAAAGGCATAGAATACATTTTCATTGCTATTCAAAAGTTACCTAGTTCTGTCTATCCATGAAGCCAGATAACACACTCCAATAAGTTAAACTTCAGGATTGTTGTGAAAACATAAAGACCTGGATAACCTCTTCGCACTGCGCAAAGTAACGTAGAAGGGATGTCTTTTAGAAGTCATTTTTGGACATACAGTTTTGGGCCACTGAATGGGTTGTTTTGTAACACCAGGCGACGTCTTTTTGTCTAAGTCTACTGAACTTCTACTGTTGAGTTCGTAGAATCTCAGTGTATGGGCTATTTATAATCCAGATGTGGTCGTTGTTGACGTCTTTCCAAACTTGGACTCATTTTAGACATATTTTTTATAATTGTGGCGGAGGTGTGGGAGGGGTGGTGGAGCATGCTCGAGGGCCAGTGCCAGGGCGGCCGGCACACCAGCTGCAGCTCATCAAGCGATCACGCTCTTCCTTTTTACAGTGCCTCCAGTTCCAGGAGGAAGGAGTGTGATCTAGTGTGGTGTAGTGTGGTGTGGAGACAGCTAGGAAGCTGTCTGGAATAAACAACAACAACAATAAAAGTTATTCACAAGCACGCTGACTGCTTCTACATGTATAGGCCCTGTAGTCCCATGCTTCCAGAGGGCAGAGTGCACGTTCTGTACAGAAACAGTTATGCGTGAAGGAATACAGAGCGATCATGGACATCTCCAAAATGGCGTCACTCGGTGGCTTTTGAGCTGAAATGTCCTCAGTTCCTCACAAGCAGTTTCAAAAATGTGTGCATCAGCAAAGACTGTCAAACTGATTGTACAAGTGTTTATATATGAACTGGAATAACTTCTCGTACTTTCCATCACAACTTCTCATAGTGCAGTTACCGATCACAACCATATTTACTTCCTCTTACAAAGCTCTTCACAATAAAACAGGATATCAACCTCACCAAGATAAAAATGAACCATACAAAATGCAAATGCTCTTTTAAATTCATTAAACACATTGTACTCCTTTTAAAGGGAGTGATTCTTGTTAAATATAGAAATCTAAACAAAAATTTGTGAATAATCAGGCCCCATCTGAAAGAAACTGATAGCACCTCTTTTGTGGAACCTGCTCCCAGACAGAAACCTTCGGCAGGTCCAGGCTAAGGGAGGGGGTGGCCAGCTGCCATGACGGGCAGACCTGAAGGCTTTCTTCTTCTTTTTATTGAGTTGTTTATATTTAAATCACTTGTTGCTGGTTTTTGGTTTGTTTTTTGCTGATCTAGGATCTGACATGATCTCTAAGGGGATGGGGTTTTGGGAGAATAATGGGAGGGAAGAAGATGCAAAGAAGTGTGTAAGACTGCAACTCTGCTTCCTGGTCCCAACTCTGGATAGTCACATTTTGTTTTTTGGGTCTTAAAGCCATTTCAGCCTCATCTTCACTCAAATATTGACATCATCTCCAAGATCCAATTGTGACACACTTTTTTCGATCTCTCTTTAACCTATAGTAACTTTTTGCAGTGCAAGGAAACTGACTGACACACCTCTGTTTATGCCATGGTGACATTTGCTCATGTGCTTTTGGCTCCATTCATCCTCTTCAGTGGTAAGTGATGTGCTATTTTGTTTGCAGTAGTACAAACTGCATTCACCCATACACACAGCACTTTATTCTATGCACTTTAAATACTTTTATCTCATCATTTATCTGTGTTGATCCGTCCATCAGAGTATGAATATGTGTGGAGGTTAGATAGAAAGCACTTAGGTGTGGGAAAAAAATGGCTTGAATGAGGCATGTTATATAGAGCGCTTTGAGTGCTCAAGTAGAGCAGAGAGGTGCTATAAGAATCACTCCATTTACGATTTACTTGTCAGGGGCAGTTTGGTAGTCATCTCATACAAGATGACAGTGGTCTCATTTTTAGGACGTGGGGGCACAATGGATGGTATAATGAGGACCAAAATGTTGTAAATCATACCTTATGGTCTTCACAATCACTAGCTGTCAACCCAACCGAACAGAAATGGAAGATTTAGCGAGACACTTCTTTCCCCCACCATAATCACATCACCAAATGAGGGATTTCTTTTTTTTAAGAAAAAAACTATAATCTATCCTTTCAGTTCAGCGATAGTGAGAGTGTGGCCACCACATATGTGTTTATGGTCCTATATCAAAAAACATGTTCAACAAACTCTGAGCTTAATATAAATTCTCTGTTGAATAACTCTGAGACTAGAAACTTTGAGTTTCCCGCTCCAGATCTGAGTTATGTCATGTGGTGGGGTGTGCTTTGTATCTCACCTGCAGAGAAGAGATGGGGCAGTGGGTTCAGGGGCCAGTGCCAGGGGAGGCTGGCCGACACAACTGGCAGTCATCACTCTAATCAATCCTTCCCTATCTAAGCAGCATGCTGGGACCCAGAAGTGGTATGAAAAATTTGGAGACCAGAGCAGTGGCTGCAGCATAGAGGAAAGCGCACAACTCAAGCAAGCACAAAATGTGTGTGTGAAAAACAAATTTGAAATGATTTTGCCAGTACAAGCTCAGGCATTATCACAGTTACTACAATTCAATCAACTCTCTGTATGTTCACTTGGAGTTAAGCACGTGCAAGAGTAGAGAATCATCTATGAAGCCCTGAGATTATGATTCACATTGGCAGCGGGAAAATGCAGAGCAGGGCCTCCATTTTAATCCAGTACACCAAGGAACATGAATAGGCATGTGTTAATGCTGACCCTAATATTTATCTTTAAAACCAAGAGGGAAGAAAAGAGTCATTTTAATCAGTTTGGGAATAAAGTCTGATATAAATTATTTATACTGTATATGTATTTATAATGTCCACTGACATGATTTAGGCCTCCCAACTTTAATTATCATTAGACGAAGCTGGAATCCTAATTTTACATTTGATTTTAAATATAATTATTCAGCTACCACCTGAGGGGGACACTACTTCCTGATAGTTTTCATAGTAGTAGTTCTTGATATTAGTCACTGTTATACATTTAGCTTAAAAGAACAACTGTAAATTTAAAGTTTTATCATAAAAGGCAAACATATTAAAATATCTCACTATAGATGAGACATTTTAAAAAAGGAATACAGATCACTAATGTGAAATAAGTCACATCATAAGCTGGGAAATGATCGGGCTGAAGTGGATATGTGCCTGATCCAGACTGAATTCGCAATCCTTTTAAATCAATCAAAATTGTGGTCCATTTTAGATTCGTCCTGCAAATAGACATTCATAACTGATCTGTTACCAAGTCTATTTCTTTAGGGGAATCAAGGGGTTGACCCACTGAGAATGATTTAAGTGATTTCCAGTGAAAAATATGCTGACTCGGAATTTCATACAGTGTACTTTTCAAGATGCTGTTTGACATTTAATGACTGAATCTCAATCTGTGAACAAACATTAACATGAAATGGTAAATTGACTGATATAGCACTTTTCTACTCTCCCAGAGCACTCAAAGCGCTTTATACAACATGCACGCAAGCACTTTCTTATGTGCTTTTTAACTAACATTCAGACTGCGGTGAATGCACCAGAGAGCAACTTGGGGTTAGTATGTTACCCAAGGATATTTGGCATGCAGACTGGGGTATCCAACCACCAACCTTCCAATCAGTAGATCACGTGCTGTACCTCTTGAGCTACGGCCACCCCAAAGTTGTCAGAATTGTATGTAAAATGTTTAAATACATTTTGCTCAGTGCTAAATTAATTTCAACATCATCTTCACTCAATTATTTACATCATCTCAAAGATCCAACTGTGACAGACATTTTGCCATACGTGTGGCTGCTTATAATAGGACAAATGATTGATCCCTCCTCTATCCATACCCACTTTGTGAATGACAAAATGAAGTGGAGTGTCAGTGAGCTGGTTCAGGTGCAGCAGGAGGGGAGCAATCGAAAATAATCTCGGTGTTTGTTAAATCAAACAGTTAGATCACAGAATCTGTTACCTTTTATTATTTAATTTTTCAGGCACCTTCTCTGTAGCTTGTTTCCATTATGTAACAAAATTCATGTTTTCTGTGAAAGTACCGTCATTCTTCTTTGGCTGTACCGGATCCTGTGAGGAGAAGTTAAAATGGTAATCTATTAAGCAAATGCATGAATACGCCTGAATAAAATACAGCCTTCAGCTACACTTTTCTCAGTCTCTGGATGACACAGGGGACGAGTAAATATTGATCCACAAAATAACACATCCACTAATTCCGCTCATGTGTTCACTTATAAGGCGCCAACACACATCTTTGATTTTTTTATAGTTCCATAGACACTTATCTATTTTCTGGAGAGATTTTCAATGAGGCAAAATTTAATTAAAAATATGATTAAAATTACACCTCTACATAACACTGAATCTTATAAAGGGAGAAGCAGTACAGCCATATTGACTGTAACACTCTCTGATGCCCCATAAAAGATTTTACCCTCTCATGTTGGGAAGCTGAACCTGAGAAGGAACCTCTTGGGGCTGAGGTTGAACCATTAAGGTAAGCTCCTTGCCCCCTTCATTTAAGCATTTTCTCTTTCGGTTTTATCAGAGCAATGTCCATAGAATACTCGAGCAATCAGCAAGCTGCCATTGGTCCGGAGTTCAACTACTGCTACTTGGACCCATTCCATATATCTCACATTTATCAGCCTATCGCTGCTTCATATTAATGACACCAAGCAATCCTCAGCACATAAATAAAGTGCTGCAATAATTGCTAGAAAAACCTCAACCCATGTGACCTTTCTAAATGGCTCAGTTTGTTTGTGAACACTTTTTATGCAAAAATAGGGATGGTTATTTCCTGCCAGGGAGCAGTTTTCTTTAACAAATGCAAGAACAACTAAGATTTTACATACCAGAAGAATGTGATAAATTATAATTATGTGTTCCAGGTACTGGTCCCAAGCCCACAAAAAGCTTTTCCTTCATGATCATCAAATCATTCAGCTATCTACAAGTTACAATGTTAGGTTCCAAATCTAAATTTCTAAATTTATTACCTTGCATGTGATTCAGCGTCACGTCTTCTCCCTCTGGAATTCTTAAGTGTGGTACCATGTTTAACTGGATTCTCATACTGTGGACTAACTTCTGCTTGAACTCGCCACTGGAGGGGGCTGAACAATTTTGTGTTATGTTGATCCAAAACGCTATGCCATATTTGCTCCTTTTCATTTGCTCCCTGTCGAATCATGAGGACTGACTATTTCTTCTTCCATGCAGTCAGTGGAAATCATCCAGGATTCATAAACCTGTAGTTATATGCAATCTTTTTCAATTTGCAAACATTTTTAAAACATGAACGTTTGTAGTAGAGCTGTTCTTACGCTGCTTGGGGAAATAGTAGTGCTAGTTTCTTTCTGAAGGTGTGCACTGAGGCAATGATGTAATCAGATACGTCACAGATTTTACCTCTCTTAGACATTCAAATAATTAAAGGTTCTGACATCATTGCCACTGCGGGAGAAGTAGTAGTCAAAGTGTACTGTAATAGAAGTGTATTGCCATCAGTGTGACAATCAGTGTTGGACAAGTTACTTGAAAAAAGTAATCAGTAACTAATTACTGATTACTTCCCCAAAAAAGTAATCCCGTTACTTTACTGATTACTTATTTTCAAAAGTAATTAATTACTTAGTTACTTAGTTACTTTTTAAAAACACGATTTAAAACCTGAATAGGTAATAAAGCGATAGATATTTCAGCCCAATTCTACTTTTTCTGCATAATCCATCATGCAAAATGTAATCAAATGGAAAGGTCCCTTTTTAAAACTTGTTTTATTAGTTTTAATCTTTTAACTTTATGCATCAAGCAAAAATTTAATTATATGCAACATTCTCTGACTTAAATAAATTAGTTTAACATTTAAACCTATTTTCTGCAGATTCCAGCACATAAAATATTTTCTTGTGTGTGTTTACACTCACTCTTTCAAATAGATGCAAGTAAAACACAGCAGAAAATAAATAAAGTCACAGACTAGCGGTCCTGTTGCTCTATTTTCACCTGTAAAGCAGAAGTAGGGTAGGCGGAGGTTTACCTTGGTGCAGGTGTGCCGCAGCGGTCAGTTGAAGAATCCGCGAGTTTCTCTGTGAATTTCCCGTTACGTCGTTGCACACTCGGTGCTTGTTTAGGGGGGGGGGTTTTCGCTGTAAAAAGAAGTTTTCTTCCCACGAACAACGGACGCTAATGTTTTTGTCACTTTTTAAGGAATCAAACTCAAAATAAGGTCAGTACTTCCACGCTTTAAACGCTGCACGCTCATACTCTCTCCCGCACTCGATATATTATCCATTGTTGATCTGCACACAGCTGTTGCCACAAACGTCGCACTTGCTCACGTCACTGTCATGAGACATTCTTGCAGTAACGCAGTAACGCAGCGTTCCTATGGGAAAGTAACGGTAATATAATTACCATTTTTGCAATAGTAATCCCTTACTTTACTCGTTACTTGAAAAAAGTAATCGGATTACAGTAACGCGTTACTGCCCATCTCTGGTGACAATACAGATGACTTGTATGACATTCATTAAAGCAGTTTCAGATTTTGTGACTTTGCAGAATGATAAACCACAGTAGAGTGTGCTGCTTCCTTGTCTGTAAAAAAGAAAAAAAAAAAAAGACAAATATGCATTTTATTGAGAGATGTTGTACCTGTCACACTATAGGGTATGAACATATGCTTGCACCTTATATCTGTTACTTAAAAGTAAATTTCCTGCTGAAGCAGCAAAAACAAATTAGGGAACACTTGATATTCTTTCATGGAGTGTATGAATTTATCTGCACCCAGTTTCAATATTCCAAACTGCTGTCAGAATAACAAATATATTCTTCATCCTTGTGAGAAGAAATAACAGCTTCCAATTTGGTTCTAACGCTAAGGCATCCCAGGCCAGTAGAGAGATGCAATCTCTCTAATGTGTGCCTCTGGGTACCTCTGGGCCTCCTCCTGTTGGGACATGCCTGGAACCTCACCCAGGAGGCACTACCTAGTCACATACATGAAACATCTTAATTGGCTCTTTTGGACATGGTTGAGTAATGACTCTACTCTCCTAGTCCCCCATGAATGACTGAACTCCTCACCCTATCTCTAATAAAGAAATCAGCTACCCTCTGAAAAAAAGCTAATTTCAGTTGTTTGTATATGTCACTTGTATCCAGTGCTTATATCTGTTTCTTTCAGTAATTACAGGATGTAGATTGCAACAGGCAGCTTCACATTTACTCTCAGCTCTCTCCTCACTACAACATAAAAGTGACTACCCAGAGTTCTGGAGAAACCTGTGGGTATTCACCAAAAGAATAGATACATGCTGGAGATACAAATAGCAGAAATTAGCTTTCTCTAAAGGGTACCTAACCTTTGCTGTTGAGATAGGTTGCGAAGTTCAGTCTTTGGACTTGGGAGAGTCCACAGACGTGGCCCTACGCGTTAATGCACGTTCAACTGTGAACAAGAACCCAAGATACTTGAACTCAGGCTACTTGAACACAGTTGGAGGAACAATTTTCCCCTGACCTGGAATGGGCTCATCACCCTTTTTCGGGAGGGAACCATGACCTCAGATTTGGAGGTGCTAATTCTAATTCCTAAACCTTCACACTTGGTTGCAAACTGCTCCAATGGAAGCTAAAGGCCACTACCTGATGAAGCCAACAGAACCACATCATCTGCAAAAGCTAGAGATGAGAAACTGATGGCCACCAAAATGGAAGCCTTCTGCCAATTTGCACCACCTAGAAATTCTTTCCATAACAAAAATCAGTGGCCACAGAAAGCAGCTCTGGCAGAGTTCACTGGCCAACTGAGAATGAGTCCAAGTTATTGCAATTTGGACCAAGCTCTCACTACAGTTGTACAGTGAACAAATGGCTCATAACAATGAAAGAGTAAAGAGTTGGTCCAGCATTCACAGTAGTTCAAACACACCCTCCCCCTTCTTGAAGATGGAAACCACCACCCAATTCTATTGGGTGCCCGATCTCTATGTGACTTTACACCAACAGGCTATAACAGTCCTACTGTAACCAGGGCATTAGGGAACTCAAGGTGAATCTCATCTACCCAAGGCCTCCTCTACCAAGAAGTTGTGTAATTCACTCAGTGACCTCAGCCCTAGTGATGGGCAAGTCATCCCCCAGACCCTGCTTCATCTAAAAAAGGTGTGTTAGTGATATTGACGAGATCGTCAAAATATTCTTTCCACTTCATCTGATCCTTGGATGAACTCAGCAGCACAGCACTCTTTCCACCTTACATGGTTCAAGGAGATATAATCATAATAATAATAATAATAATAATAATAATAATAATATTTGTTTGATAGGAGTTATTTTTGCATGTTAAACAGTAAAATCTAACTATAAATGTAAATGAATAATCAAAAATAATTTAAAAATAGTGAGTTATTGTTAAGAAAGCTTTTATTATTGATTTCCAGTTGCATGAATGCTGGGTCTAATGGCTGCTGCAGCTCTCCACATACTTATTGTAATCTGATTAATTGTATTACTTAAGTTACTGTCTTTTCATCTGTTTGAGTGAGGTTGTTATACTCTGTCATGGAGCTTGGACCCCTGGATTTTATTGTTTCCCAGTGACTCTCGTATTTCAGTACATGGCAGCCAAACTTCTTCAGCTTTTACTTCATTCTTCTTAGCCACCACTGGAACTCTATGGTCACTGTTCCTTTTATGTCTATGTTAATGTTGTTTTGCAGGGTGATCTTAATATACATATGGACACTGTAACTAATATTCCTACGAGGAATTTCTCATGATGTCTATAATAATTTTCGTCTACAGCAAGAGCCATATTCTCGATCTTATCTTTTAGTATGGTGTTATTCCTCAAAACTGTGTATTATTTGACCTTCCCATACCAGGACCAGGATCTGGTATCTTTTAATGTCAATTTAATATTATGTAAGTCAAGCTGTTTTTGCTTTATTTCATATCAAAACATTAAGAACACTGACATAACTGCCTTTTTCAGTGGAGTTGACAGGCAATGTATCAACTTATGATGAAGTTGTGTAGTTCATCGGAGTCAGAAGGTTCTGATGCACTGCAGAAGGATACTTTTGCTCCTTTGAAAACTGCTGTTCATATGGACATGTATGATGAACACATGTGCCACCATAAGAATGAGCTGTTGGCAGGTAAATCTGAATATTATGCAATGCTAATAGGGTCTGTTAAAGGAAATACTAGGTCTTTTTTTAATCATCGGTACCTGATAATTTTCCATCTCCATTTTAATGCACTGAGCAGTATAATACTTTTATGGACCTCAATATTCAATATAAAGATTAGTAATAATCATTAGAAAGTCTAGGTGATTCTGCATATATACAGTGTGATTTCCCTTGTTCTTTCCTTTTACTAATTTTATACTCTTGACTGCTAAGAAAATGTCAGGCTTTATTATGAAATCCGTACAGACAGGAGGTGTCACTAGGTCACTTCAGATTCCTAGATTATAATTCCACTTTTTCATGGGATTTGAAGTGGTCTTCTGGAAGAAGGCTCAGCAAAGGTCTTACTTCCTGCAGCAATCCATGCCAGTGGAGCTGCTGGTCATCTTCCACATTGCCATCATCCAGTATGTCCTCTTTCCTGTTTATTAATCATTGCCTGGTTCGTCTCAGCCAGGAAGCAGGACGGTGCCAAACTGCAATGGACAATCAGGACAATCAGATCACTGGTGCTGACCTTCCCTCCATCGAGAACCTGTACATGTCGAGGCAGAAAACATCTGTGGAGACCCCTCACATCCCAGACATAACCTGTTCAAACTGCTGCCTTGAGACAGGCGCTACAGAGGGCTGTTTGCTTAAGCCAGCCGCCACAGAGACAGTTTCTTTCCCCAGGCTGTCACTCTGATGAAAACTGTGAAATAATCCACTGTTATATCATTCAGGTGATATGTACATATGCACATTGCTGTACTCAGTTTTGCATTTATAGTTTGTATAGTTTCTTCAGACTGTCACGGCCGTGGCCGCTTCAAAAGGTGACAGGACTCAAATGCAGGACGCCGAACAGCACGTAAGTAGTTTTAGAGACGATGTTTAATTACTCAATAAGTGTTTCATAAACTGGAAAGTGAGGTTAACAAGTGCGAAGTGCCACAACTGAATCAAAGGGGTCTTAAGCAGCCTGGGCTAAGTAAACAATCTGGTCTTGGTCAGTGAGAACAGCAGTTCCGGGGATTGGGCTGGAGGGAGAGTCACACTGGGTCCAGGGAAAGGGTCAGGGTCACTGTAAATAGAGTACAGACGTTCAGGTATGGGTAAGGAGAAATATGGATAAGCTGTTCGTTCAGAATCCTCCTTCGTACTGCGTACTTGCCGCGGGTGGTCGGTGGTGACGTGGAGGGGTGAGTGGTCCGGGTGTGTGGTCCGAAACTCCTGGCGTGGAGGCAGAGAGGCAGGCAGGTGGTTCGGGTGCACAGCCTGTGGGACTGTCAGGTGGTCCAGTATCCGGGTTGGAGCTCTTTGGCAGAGATTAGTGTTTGGCAGCTTGGTGTGGCTATGAGAGAAACACACAATGAGACAAACACACAATGAGACAAGGTAATTCACAAAGCGAGTGCGAAATCACGGTGGTGGCCTGCACTGACTAAGGGTTAGCTGAGAATCTGGCGAAGAGAGGTTGAGTGCGCTGGCCTTATGAGTCCCCGGCTAAATTACCCACAGGTGTGAGCAATCAGCAGAACACTGAGGCCCCGCCCAGGGGTGGAGATGCCGGCTCGGAGGGAGACACACTGGCACACACCCGGACCATGACACAGACTTTCTTTAATTGTTTCTCTTACCTTTTAGTCTACCCTAAAAATGCATCAGATATTCTCCTTTCTGCTTATAACATAAAATCAAGATGGCAGTGCTTGTATCCGGTCTTTAAGTCAGACGTCACGGGTGACGTTGCTGGTATTTCCGGGCCCAAGCTCTCCTGAAGAAACAACGACGAAGGAGCAAGTAACTTTGTTCACGATTACCTCCTTCTTTAGCGAAGTACCAATTAAGGTTAAAAAGGGTCTTAATTCCTTCAACTCTAGTAAAGTGGTCTGTGTAACCGTTCTCCCAGGCGGAATTATAAAGGGAAGTGTCCAGGCATCCATGAAAAATAAGATTTACGAGTTTGAGGTGAGCTAGGAGTAAGCTAGCTAGCCGACGATTAAACATGAGATATTCTGTACTCATTGATGTAATTCATAAAGCACACACACGTACAGCAATGCTATAACAGTGGAAGTAAATGAAGATTAAAATCTACATAACACAGAGGTTTTGGAGAGTTAGTAATGTTAGCCTAGTACCAGTTATATTAGCCTAGTTAACCCTAGTACCAGTAAACAGAGCAGCACTGCAAGTGTTTGTTAGAATGTTTAGAGTAAGCATTAACTTTCTTTCAATGTAGGTGCATGTTGAGGATCTGTTAGTCAGGTTCAGCTCCAGTGAGTGCCCGATTGGCAAAGATAAGTGCCATCATATGGCGGCATTGTTGATTTGGGTGGAGAAGAATGTGTCTCTCACTGACGTGGAACATGTGTGGAAGAGGGTGAAATCAACCAAAGCAGAAGAAATTGCTGCCAAGAGAGTGTCTGAGATGACACTATCAACAACACAAGGTCAGTTATTTATTTAAAATTTGCTCTTTGAATTAATTATTCTCTTAACTTTTTAAAAAGCATTGTGTTTTATATACTAAAATTACTATATATTTAGATTACTAAAAGTATGTTTTATTTATTTTTCAGCTGGAATCAAAAGACCTGTCATCCAGGAGGACAAGGAATGGGCAGTGGCATCTCTATCGAAATGCGAGCGTTTTACTGGGATGGGGCGGAGTTTGAGTCCAGAATGCCCTCAGGTAATTTGATATTTACTTTAACATGTGGTATAAATTATATATGTATGTAAACTCTTGTAAACTACAGACATCATCCACTACTCTGTGGTCAAAATTGCTTGGTCCCATTAAAACCTTTAAAATCCTTTTGTTTTAAATCTAGACTCCACCAGCCAAGACATTTGATGGACTGCTGAGGAACCTGGGATTTGCCCAAGCAGAAGACAAGGCTAGTTATCTCTTGGCATCACTGGCTGTGTCTGAGGAAGAGAAGAAACAGATCAAGGAAGCAACAGTTGGGCAAACGAAGAATGCATTGTGGTAAGAAAGTGCTTTGAAATTAATTAAAAATGAGCAAATGCTGAGAGCAGATTCTTTGGCCAGGAAAATACTGTGTAATAATATGGCAGATTTTTGGAAAGAGGTGAAAGCTCTTAATAACTGTAAACCATCTCTACCATCAACTGTTGAAGGTGTTTCTTGGGCAGATAACATTGCAGCATTATGGAGACAGCATTACAGTGCGTTGTTTAACTGTATAAAAAGTGATCCATATGAGGACAATCTTGACATGAGTAATGACACAATAAGTGTAAGGACACATGAAGTATATGAAGCCATTCATAGGTTGTCTGATAATAAATCCTCTGGTTTGGATCACATCACTGCAGAACATTTAAAACATGCTAGTTTAAGGCTAGCTCCTCTTTTAGCACTCTGTTTCACTGGGTTTATGATTCATGGCATATTACCAGACGCAATGCTGTGTATTTTACTGGTACCAGTTATGAAAGACAAAGCTGCAAAAGTAAGCTTTTTGGATAATTACAGGCCAGTTGCACTAGCCAGTATTTTATCTAAGGTGTTAGAAAGAATCTTGTTTGATAGAGTTAGTGTGTTCATCTCTTCTCTGGATAATCAGTTTGGCTTCAAACCAAAGCACGGCACTGACATGTGCATATATGCACTCAAGGAAATAGTCAGTTTGTATAGGGCTAAAAATTCATCTGTCCTCATGTGTTTCATTGATGCCTCTAAGGTAAATGGCCTGTATTTGTATAGCGCTTTTCTAGTCCCTAAGGACCCCAAAGCGCTTTACATAACCAGTCATCCACCCATTCACACACTGGTGATGGCAAGCTACATTGTAGCCACAGCCACCCTGGGGCGCACTGACAGAGGCGAGGCTGCCAGACACTGGCGCCACCGGGCCCTCTGACCACCACCAGTAGGCAACGGGTGAAGTGTCTTGCCCAAGGACACAACAACCAAGACTGTCCAAGCCAGGGCTCGAACCGGCAACCTTCCGATTACAAGGTGAACTCCCAACTCTTGAGCCACGATCGCCCGTAAGGCTTTTGATCGAGTGAACCACAGAAAACCTTTTGATAAATTGAAGACACAGGGAGTTCCTCAATACATCGTGAGGATTCTCTCTTACTGGTACGCTCATCAGAACATGCAGGTTAAATGGGGAAGCAGTATTTCTGCCCCCTTTGGTATCAGCAATGGTGTCAGACAGGGTGGGATTTTGTCTCCAATTTTATTTAATTTATATGTTGATGATTTGTCCATACAGCTGAGAGCCTGTAACACTGGGTGTATATTAGGTAAAACATTGATAAATCATCTTATGTATGCAGATGACCTGGTTGTTTTTAGTCCAAGCAGTGCTGGGTTACAGGATCTTCTTAATGTCTGTACTGAATATGGTGTGCAATATGACATTGAGTACAATGCTGCTAAAAGTGCTGTTTTGATATGTAGAACCAAGCAGGATAAACAGCTAAATTTCCCTTTGTTTAAACTGGCACAAAAAACTCTTGAAGTTCATAAAAAGGTGAAATACCTCGGTCACTTTATTACTGAGCAAATGAATGATGATGATGACATATACAGACAACGATGTAAGCTCTATGTGCAGGCAAATACTATTGCACGCAAATTCAGCTTTTGTTCACTTCCAGTTAAAGTGGCTTTGTTTAAAGCGTATTGCACACTGCTATATACTGCCCCCTTGTGGTCATCCTACAAACAATGTAGCATGCAGAAGCTGCATGTTAATAATAATAATAATGGATTGGATTTATATAGCGCTTTTCAAGGCACCCAAAGCACTTTACAATACCACTATTCATTCACTCTCACATTCATACACTGGTGGAGGCAAGCTACAGTTGTAGCCACAGCTGCCCTGGGGCAGACTGACAGAAGCGAGGCTGCCATATCGCGCCATCGGCCCCTCTGGCCAACACCAGTAGGCAAGTAGGGTAAAGTGTCTTGCCCAGGGACACAACGACCAGGACAGAGAGCCCAGGGATCGAACCGGCAACCTTCCGGTTACAACCCCGATTCCCAACCCCCTGAGCCACGGTCGCCCCTTTTGCATATAATGATGCGATGAGAATCCTTTGCAGGATACCTAGAAGTGTTAGTGCCAGCCAGATGTTTGTAGCTGTGGGTGTTTGGACTTTTAAAGCACTTTTAAGAAAGTTAATGTTCAATTTTAGAGAATGACTGGATGGTTCGAGTAACAGTATAATTTTAGCACTTACAGATACGACAGTGAGTGGTTCCCGTTACTCATCCAGTCTGAGAAAGCATTGGTTAAAGTGTTGGTGTATTTATTGATTTATTTTAAGTAATTGTGTTTTATGTATATTATGGTTTTATATTTTTACAAATGCTTCATATACTTATTTATAAAACACCCAGCATGCCCCTGCGGGCGGTTTATCCTTCAAGCTCGGGTCCTCTACCAGAGGCCTGGGAGCTTGAGGGTCCTGCGCAGTATCTTAGCTGTTCCCAGGACTGCGCTCTTCTGGACAGAGATCGCCGATGTTGTTCCCGGGATCTGCTGGAGCCACTCGCCTAGCTTGGGAGTCACCGCACCTAGTGCTCCGATTACCATGGGGACCACCGTTACCTTCACCCTCCACATCCTCTCGAGCTCTTCTCTGAGCCCTTGGTATTTCTCCAGCTTCTCGTGTTCCTTCTTCCTGATATTGCTGTCATTCGGAACCGCTACATCGATCACTACAGCCGTCTTCTTCTGTTTGTCTACCACCACTATGTCCGGTTGGTTAGCCACCACCATTTTGTCCGTCTGTATCTGGAAGTCCCACAGGATCTTAGCTCGGTCATTCTCCACCACCCTTGGGGGCATCTCCCATTTTGACCTCGGGACTTCCAGGTTATACTCGGCACAGATGTTCCTGTACACTATGCCGGCCACTTGGTTATGGCGTTCCATGTATGCCTTGCCTGCTAGCATCTTGCACCCTGCTGTTATGTGCTGGATTGTCTCTGGGGCATCTTTACACAGCCTGCACCTGGGGTCTTGCCTGGTGTGATAGACCCCAGCCTCTATGGATCTTGTGCTCAGAGCTTGTTCTTGTGCTGCCATGATTAGTGCCTCTGTGCTGTCTTTCAGTCCAGCTTTGTCCAGCCACTGGTAGGATTTCTGGATATCAGCCACCTCCTCTATCTGCCGGTGGTACATACCGTGCAGGGGCCTGTCCTTCCATGATGGTTCCTCGTCTCCCTCCTCTTTCTTGGGTTTCTGCTGCCTGAGGTATTCACTGAGCACTCGGTCAGTTGGGGCCATCTTCCCAATGTATTCTTGGATGTTCGTTGTCTCATCCTGGACTGTGGTGCTGACACTCACCAGTCCCCGGCCCCCTTCCTTCCGCTTAGCGTACAGCCTCAGGGTGCTGGACTTGGGGTGAAACCCTCCATGCATGGTAAGGAGCTTTCTTGTCTTTATGTCAGTGGCTTCTATCTCCTCCTTTGGCCAGCCTATTACCCCAGCAGGGTACCTGATCACGGGCAGGGCGTACGTGTTGATGGCCCGGATCTTGTTCTTACCATTCAGCTGACTCCTCAGGACTTGCCTGACCCTCTGCAGGTACTTGGTGGTTGCAGCTTTTCTAGCGGCCTCTTCATGGTTCCCATTCACCTGCGGGATCCCCAAGTACTTGTAACTGTCCTCTATGTCTGCAATGTTGCCTTCTGGTAGTTCAATCCCCTCAGTTCTGACTACCTTCCCTCTCTTTGTTACCATCCGGCTACACTTCTCCAGTCCGAACGACATTCCAATGTCATTGCTGTATAGCCTGGTAGTGTGGATCAGTGAATCGATGTCTCGTTCACTCTTGGCATACAGCTTGATGTCATCCATGTACAGGAGGTGGCTGACAACTGCTCCGTTCCGTAGTCGGTATCCGTAGCCAGTCTTGTTAATGATCTCACTGAGGGGGTTCAGGCCTATGCAGAACAGCAGTGGGGACAGAGCATCTCCTTGGTAGATCCCGCACTTGATGGTGACTTGTGCTATGGGCTTGGAGTTGGCCTCTAGTGTTGTACGCCACATCCCCATTGAGTTCCTGATGAAGGCTCTTAGGGTCCCATTGATCTTGTACAATTCTAGGCATTCCAGTATCCAGCTGTGGGGCATTGAGTCATAGGCCTTCTTGTAATCAATCCAGGCAGTGAACAGGTTGGTCAGTCTGGTCTTGCAGTCTCGGCTGATTGTTCTGTCTACCAGTAGCTGGTGTTTTGCGCCTCTGGTATTAGGACTTAACATCTCCAACAGTATGAGGCATTTTATCTTTCAGAGCCATGACGGCCTCCAAGTCCTTTGGATCAATCTTAACTCCATCTCCTGATACTAAACGTCCAAGATAACGAACCTCTCTTTTGAACAACTCACACTTTGCAGGTCTCAGTTTGATTCCGTGTTCTCTCATGTGGCCCAGAACTTGTCTGAGGTGGTTGACATGTGCCTCAAAGGATGTAGAATAACACAATACATCATCAAGATATGGAGCACAGCACTCATCTCTAATTCCGTCCAGCACTCCCTCCATACACCTTTGGAATGCTGCAGGTGCATTTGTCAAACCAAATGGGATTCGAATCCATTCGTAAAGCCGCCACGGTGTGTTGAAAGCTGTAAAGTGTTTGGATTCCTCACTTACAAACCCTTGGTGATATGCGCTTCCTTGATCTAATATCGAGAACCATGTGTTACCACCCAGGTTGTCAAGTAAGTCCTGTATGCGCGGCAAGGGATGACGATCTACGACTGTTTTTTTGTTCAGTCCCCTAAAGTCCACACATAGCCGCAAACTCTGGTCCTTCTTACGGGCACAGACAACTGGAGAGGAGTAAGAGGACACAGATTTGCGGATCCAACCTCGGTCTAGGAGATTCTTTACATAGTCTTTAACCTCCTGATACAAAGGCTTAGGGATAGAGTTATAGCACTTTTGGACTGGATTGTTGTCAGTTACATTAATCTTCAGCTGCAAGTTGAGTATGCAACCTATGTCTCCCTCCTCTCTAGCAAACACATCAGATTCCTCAAAGAGCATCTGACGCATAACTTCCTGCTGCTGCTGATCAAGATGCTCCAAGTTAACAGGAGGATGCCATTTTTTTTTATGTATAATTCTCTGGGATACTGTTGTGACTGGCTTGGCTACCCTGCGTGGTACGTATATATGTATCAGTACCTGACTGCTGATAAGGGGGACCAAAATCTATTGGCCTGCTGTCTATGATTCCTTCTATGCAGCCCAAGGCCGTCCTTGGTGGCAAGAAGATATCATGTTTGGTTGAATTGCAGACTGGGATTTTTACAGTTTTAGATGCAGCAGGAGGCACATTAACTAAAGCAGGAAATAAATCCAGTCCATCTGGGACATCTCTTTTTAATGCTGGTTCAAATAACATTGTCCCCTCCTCAGGCCAACCCCTGATATGGCATTTCACTTAACATATTTGGCCACTAGGAACTGTGAGACCTCCCTTTCCTAATCTGATCATCTCATTCCTAGTTTGTTGGCACGTTGGGGTTTCACTGACAACAGAAACAATTGTTTCAGCAGTATCTCGATGGAGTTTTAATGCCTCTGCTAGCAAATCACTTAAACTGACACTCCCTGATCTCTCCAGACTTTCAAGGATGAGCTCCTCTATCACATTGAAACCTAATAACAGACCGTTCACACAGCTCTGACTCACTAACATGGGTACATGTATGGCTACCTGGCCATGTTTTTCACTTCTGATTTCCACGAGTACCTCAGCCCAACCCTCAAAGGGGTCATCCGTCCCATTAGCTGCTGTTATTCTGAGTGGATCATTTGGCAAAAGCTCTTCAAGCGACCTGACTTTTGTGCCTGGTAGGTGCTTCTCTAGCCACGACTTTGCCATTATCGTGACCTGAGCACCACTGTCCAGTAGCACCTCAGTTGGTACCCCATTAAGGTGACAGGTAAGCATACACCTTTTGCCTATCAGTCGAGCTACACGGTTTCCTTTCCCCGCTCTCTTCCTTAGGAGTGGCTGATTATCAGTTGGAGTCCTTCTCTCATGGTTTGTTACAATGGTTTGGGACCCTGGTTCTTGTCTGATCACTGGTGGTCCCTCCCCAGTGACCCTCTGCTGTTTCCCGATTTGTTCTTGGGCAGACAGCCCACCGCCCGGTGTCCCTCCTGGATACAATGAGTTCCCTGATACAATGAGTGAAGAAATACTCCTTGAATCAGTTGACTGGTATATTGGAACTCTGAGCTACTCTGCTGAGAAGCAAACATCACACGCTTTTTTTGCCCCATTAGCCGGTACATGAACTGATGTGGACTTTCTCTGTCCTGTTGTTTAGCATTGCTAAGCTCCTGAAATAGCTCTGCACTGCTCTTGTCTCTCAGGTGTGCTCTGAGGAACCGTTTGAGCTCAGCCACCGTTAATCCAGGTTTGGTCATTAGCATATCCTTAAATGTACCTGGTTTAATTATCTTTAGGACAGTTCGGATTATCTCTGCTTCTGTAAAATTCTCAGCTAGCCCTTCATCAATCTGTCTAGACAGAGAGCTATAACTAACATCTGAATCTGAGTCAGAAATCTGTCCACTGTGGAGCTTGAATTCTCTACGAGGCAGGAGCGCCGCAACATCTGCCAGTTTTATAACATCAGTTACTTGACTGGTTACCATGCAGGTTCTATCTGCCTTCACACTAACTACTGAAGGTGTTACCACAGAGTCTGTTTCTGCACCCAGCTCACAGTCCTCATCTGCAGCCACCGGAGGTCGTTGCAGGTCAGTGATGAAGTCATTGAGTACTAGCAGGCGAGACATGCCTTGGTCCTCCTGACTTGCCAGCCGGTCACTTTTCAAAAAGTCCACAATGAAGTCATAGAGTTCCACCTCTGTTGCATCATCTCCTGGTAGGTCATCTTCCACCTCATCCTTGATGGTGTCTACAAGCTTGTACAACACCTCTGTCTTAGCAGTGTTAATAAGCTCATGAAGCTTTCTCTGTATTCCTCGTCGCAGCTCCTGCACAGCCGCCATTCTGGTACCTCAGATGGAGCAGGCGTAGCACGTTGGTCTTAGTTTATTACTTCATGATTAGCTGCCGTCAAGAGGAGGCACTAATCCCGGACGAGCCCCCACGATTGTTGCCCCCTTGGTGTGACAGGTGCCTGGGAGGGGTGCGATCCTAGATCCCGCAGCTGTGTATTGAAATAAAGAGGCACAGATCATGAACTTGTTTACGTTTCAACTGCAGGATTTATTCTGCAGATTTGCCTCCCAGGGGGGTTTACGCTCCTCCTGGCCGCTATGCGCTACCTAGTGGTATTTTTTAAGTAATGCCATGGAAGATGTAAAGTGTAATTAGAAAATACTGATTTAACACTGAACGATATAACAAAGACCAAAATATAACTGGGGTGTTCCCTTTTTCCTTGTATGAAGACATAAACTGAACTAACATCCCCGTAAGTCTTTTTATCTCTTAACTTTTTAACTATTAGTGTAATCCAGATTTACCAGCCACACATTTCAACTTAAACACATATGTTAACCTTTTACATTAGCTACCGCTCACCGCTCGTCTGCAGGCTTTATTTAAGTGGAAAACTTCCACAACAACCGTGACCTGGGATGAGATCGTCAGACTACCAGGATCTCGGTGGATTACTGTCCTGAGGGAAGGCGACAGAGGCAGTGCAGAAACAGGAAACAATAGCAAGACTGTGTATGTAACTTATGCAGGCCTCCAATGAGTAAGTTAACACTCACCTTTTCTGCTCAGAAGAATTTTTGAGACTGCTGCATCATGGTGTTTATGGAGACATGGTTCAACTCAATGATAGCAGAGCCAGGTAACAGAGCAGACAAGCAGGACAAAAGATGCCAGTGAGAGTGGATTTTGCATGTGATAAAACCAGTGTTGCCGCATAGTCGTATTCTACAGCAGAAGATGTCAGACTCGGCTGAAGCGAGGGCCTGTTTTATGAAATGGAAATATTCCCGTCACTTCACAAAACAAGCAGACAAGAACATTACGGTAATATGTAAGCTATGTCCTGGGGAGAAAAAATTATCGGCCGCTGTCAATAGCACGAGTAATCTGCTGAAGCACCTGACACGGCAGCACAGACAAAGCCTTCTGAGTGAGCCATCTTCATCATCCATGGATAACACTGCGGCAACTCCTGCTAAGCAGACGAAACTTGATTTCACTTCAGCAACACAGAAAGTGTCTGAAGGTGAGCTTAAGAAAATGATTGCAGGCTACGTTGTGGAAGAGATGCTACCGCTGCGTACTGTAGAGTCTCCGTCTTTTAGGTGCATATTAAACAAAATACCTGTGTGTGGCAAAAAAGCAGCACTGCATGATCGAAAAACGTTTTCTACTTACTTAGATAAGTGTTATGCTGACATGGAAATGGAGCTTAAAGAGACATTCGAGACTTTGGAATATATTTCCACGACTGCTGACATTTGGACCAGCCATAACAAAAGTTTTCTCGGAATGACGGCACACTGGATTGATCCTTCTACTTTTGTACGAGGACATGCAGCGCTAGCATGTAAAAGAGTTCGAGGGAGACACACATATGATGTCATCGGCAATGAAATCGAGCAAGTACATTCGGCTTATGGACTGAACTCTAAAGTGACAGCCACCGTGACAGACAATGGGTCCAATTTTATCAAAGCTTTTAGAATGTTCCAAAAATCAGACTCTGATGAGGAATCGGAAGAAGATGAAGAGGTGACATTTACTGATGTTAAGCAGACCCTCTCCACAGAATCTGAAGGACAGTTTTCTCTCCCTCCACACTTAAGGTGTGCATCACCCACACTGAACTTAATTTTTCATCATGTTGAAAAATGGCTTCAAGCAAATGAGGCATAATTCATCTACAGAAGTGCAACTTCAAAGTGTTCTGCAATGTGGACAAAAGCAAACCGTTCTTCTGTTGCTTCAGAGTTGGTAGATAATTTTTTCAAGAAAAAACTCACAGTACCTGTTTCAGCACGATGGAATTCATTTCACGACGCTCTGTCCAGGATCACTGACATTCCCCTTGCTGAATTAAATACTGTCTGCACTCAGTTTGGAATCAAATGCTTCACTGATCGGGAGTATCTGTTCCTAAAGGAGTATTGTGTCGTGTTGAAGCCACTCACTGTTGCACTAGACATATTGCAAGGAGAAGAGAACTGCTATTTTGGAATCCTTCTTCCAATTCTGGAGATTCTAATGTCCAGGACGCTGGCACTGCAGGACGAGCTTAAGCTGACAGCATCCCTCCCTGATATCATTGTTAAGGTAATCTATATATAGCCTTACCCTAAAATAAAATTTTGTTTTATTTATCATGCTCTTATGTGAAGTGTCTGATGTATTTTTTTCTCATAGGCGATCAAGGTGCGCTTTTCCTCAATGATGGACAATAAAGAAGCTCTCCTGGCTGCAGTCACTTTGCCTAAATTTAAGTTACGCTGGATCAGAGAAGAAGAGAAAAAAGACATGGTTAGGGCAATGCTTACTACAGAGTGCCGTGGGTTGTCTCTTGAAGACCAACAACCTGGTCAAGATCACAAGAACCCTGCTAACTCCACTGATGATGTTTTTTTCATTTGAGGAGGACGACTGTACCTACTCTGCTGAAACAGAGGTGATGGAATATTTGAAATCTGCTGGGTCTGAGCTGGGTGTTCTTAGCCAGTTTCCCAGGATTAAGGCCATTTCACTGAGGTACAACACAGCCACACCATCAAGCGCACCAGTCGAAAGGCTTTTTAGCCTCGGCAATCTTGTGCTTACACCCAGAAGGAACAGACTGTCAAGTGAACGCTTTGAGAGACTTACATTAATGAGATACAACAACTTTTTCAAAAACAACACAGCTAAGTAGTACAAAAAATGTTTTGGAAAACATGAGTGCATACAGCATGCAGGAAATATGGTGCTCATTGGTTTGAGGAAGTTTCAGAGGAATTCTGTTTGTTAACCAAAGTTCAGAGTTAACTTCACTTTGTTGAATCATATGACATGATTACATACATTATGTATGAATATATTACTCATTGCTTTGAAAATGTAAACATTTTAATGTTTACTGCGTGAAATATGTCATGTATAACATTTCTTAGGTTAAGCCTTTTTGTTATTCAGATATGTTGCAGAAAAATATATTTGTTATTCTGGAAAAGTGTTTCTTAGCTAAAGAAAGTTACATTCCTTACTAAAAAATGTAATTATTAAAGAATCTATTTTTTTATAGAATGTAATAAAGATGATTCAGGAAGCAAAAAGGCTAAACTATTTCATGTTGACTCATATTTTTTTTAAAAATTATTTATTATTTAAAGAGTTTAATTTCTATTGTTTGTCCACTCAAGGTTTATGGGGATTTTAATAAGTATTTAGTTAAATTACTTATTGAGCAATTAAGTTACTTTTCAGACACAGTAATTAGATAAGTATTTTAAATACAATATTGATTAAGTAATTAGTAATAGTAATTACTAACTTTTTTTAAAGTAACTTACCCAACACTGGATACAACTGTGATGGGCCTTATGAAAAGAGGAAATGAGACAGCATACAGGAAGGAGGTGCAGTGGTTGACAGGCTGGTGTGCAGTTAACACCCTGAATTTAAACACCAAAAAAAACCCAAACAATAAAAAAAAAATCATTGTTGATTTTAGAAGAAACATGGTGGATCACCAGCATCTGGTTCCTGGGCAAATTCATTCTTGTAAAAAATGTTAACACCCTATAAAAAGCCTGTATGTTTACTAATGTATTTGCACAGCAAATCCAGCATGTCCAAATTAACACTGTCGGATTTGATTTCAACACTATTAAAAGTGTCTATATAGGTCCACACCAGAGAGTGTTAATTTAACTCTTTTTGGAGAGTTGGTACGTTAACTCTGATTTAGTGTTAAACACCAAATCTGTCTGGAGTTGATAATTTAACACTTGGTGTTAAGAGTTTATATATTAACTCTCAAAGAGTATTTTAGTTTAACTACGTGAGAGTTAATTCCAAAAAGTGGGAATTTTCCTGTTCTGAACTTCTAGAAATTTCTTTTGGAAATAAACATTTACTAAAAAGACACAATGGTTTTTGAAAAACATTTATTCTGAACTGTGCACCACAATTTCAAAACACTTCTGCTCTCCCCCATATTCCATCTTCACAAGCATATCCTATGTGGAGATTGAATAAAAATTAGTTGACACTAATTAATGGCACACATAATCCAGTAATCAATTGCAGCACAGTAAAAAAAAAAGGAATCCTTTTTGAGCCATTACTTGTGTAAAGTATTTTCCAAAAAGACAAGGACACAGGCAACAGGTAATAAATGTAAAACCTCAACCTTTTTCATTTTAACCTAAAATGTGTGCACAAAACTCTGGAGGGATCTAAATGCTAACTAGAACCCAGTCAGGACATCTGCTACTGCTGTTTGCTCGTTTTTGTTTTCATGGGAGATCGTTTTCAGGCTTCAAGTAGCACCATTATACCAACATTTCACATTCTAGACATTGTTTTAGGTGTATTTGACCAAAAGTTTGACTGAAAATTCACATGCAAGCTTTTTTTCAAGGCTGTGGTATTTGCCCGCAAACAATACCTTTCAGCTAGCTAAAACAGAATATTATTCCATCTCCGAGCAACATGGCTAATGCCTTTCACACAGCTTTGTCTCAACTCCAAAGAGCCACAGAAGTAAAAGCTAATAATAACTAGAAAAATTTGCATTTCCTGCGAAAATGCAGTGTGGATGCCTTAACGGCTGAAGATATCTGCTGAAAAAAGCTGAAAAAGTTGAAACAAAAAAAAAAAAAAAAAGATGCCCTGCGCAGGATTCGAACCTGGCCCTCCTAATCAAAGGGCAGCTATTTAGCTCACTGAGCCAAACACTTTCTCACAAAGAAAAGGTGGAGAGATTGACAATTGTGCTAGCAGAATTTGGGCAAAAAAAAGGGGTGAAAATTCTGCTGAAAAGAGTTCCATCAGCAGAATTTCTGCTGAAAAGAGGTGAATGAGCAGAATTCTGCTGAAAAGAGTTTTTTTCTGAAAACAGCAGAAAAAACTGAAAATTTTGCTGAAAAGAGTTGAATGAGCAGAATTCTGCTGAAAAGAGGTTTTTGCTGAAAAAGAGCTGATAAAGTTTGGATTTGTGCTGAAAAGGGGTTAAAAAAAACTGAAAATTTTGCTGAAAAGGGGTGAATAAAATGAAATTTGTGTTGAAAAGAGTTTAAAAAAAGTTTAACTGTTAAGTGAAAGAAATGTTGCCATAAGCTGGATTTGAACCCAGGCCTCCCAGTCTGAGAACGGATGCTTATCTCACTGAGGTAAAGCACAGCTCAGCCCATCATGCAAAATCAGTGACCACATTGATAATGTGTTCCATTCATTTCAATGGTCAAAAGTCATAACACGCATCAGCAGAAATAGCAGAATTTTTTAAAGTTTAAACATAGCATTTCTGCTAAAACTTAGTATTTATACTAAATAATATTTTTTTCCTGCCAAATCATAGCATTTGTGCTGGAACACAGAAAGTTCCACCAAATCATACAATTTGTACTAAAACATTATTTATGATTTAGCAGAAACATTGGGACTTGGTAGAAATACTATGATTTACATGAAATACTTTGACTTAGCAGAAGTACTACAATCTAGGAAAAAAGTACTAAAGCATAGCAGAAATTCTATCATTGAGCAGAATTACTAGGATTTAGAAGAAATACTAAGATTTGGCACAAACACTGATGTGGCTCAAGAACCTTTATTGTGCAGTTATACTATGATTTGGAAGAAATACTATACTTTGGCACAAATACTATGATTTGGAAGAAATACTATGTTTTAGCACAAATACTATGATTTGGCTCAAATACTATAACTATCCTCGGTCAGAAGGAGAGGCTGACATCCAGGGATTAGATTACCACAGGTGGAGTTTATTGCGGTCAGATGGATGGTACAGGGAGGTATGGCATACAGTAGGAGGATGTGGAGAGGTGATATGGTGTGGTTTCTATGATTAAGAACAGGGTATGCATTACAACATGCATACAGATTAAAGATTAAGAAAACTGGTAACAAATTCCTCCACTACAAATCAGTCTGATGCCACTTTTTACAGGGTTCCCGTTTACTAAGGCACTACCCAAAAGGCGCCACAAGAGGGCACTCCAACACAAGAGATGACCTATTTACACTGATGCACTTAGTAAACAGCCCCTACTTAGCCACTACATAATACAGTGATATTACAGTATACAAATTCACACGAATACTATGATTTGGCAGAAATACTATGACTGAGTAGTAATACTATAACATAACAGATTTCCTAAAAAAAACTATTAAATTGCAGTAATTCTATGACTTGGCAGAGATACTACGTTTTAGCACAAATACTATAACAACGCAGAAATACTATGACTTAGTAGTAATACTATAACATAACAGTTCAATGTTCTTGCACAAATACCACAATATGGCAGAAATACTATGTTTTAGCACAAATACTGTGATTTGGTATAAATACTATGATTTGGCACACATACTATATTCCGCAGATACACTATAACATAACAGATATGCTACAACTTAGTAGTAATACTATAACATAACAGAATTATTATTTGGGCACAAATACCACGATTTGGCAAAAATACTATGATTGGGTACAAATACTATGATTTGGCAATAATACTGCATTTTAACACAACTACTGAGATTTAATTGAAATACTATGATTTAGAAGAAATACTATTACTCCATACAAATACGATACTTTGGGACAAATATGTTTTGGTTCTAATACTATGATGTGCAACAAATACTATGATTTGGCACAAGTACTATGATTTAGTACAAATACTATGATTTGGCAGAAATACTATGACTTAGTAGTAATACTATAACATAACAGATTTCCTAAAAAAAAACTATGAAATTGCATTAATTCTATGACTTGGCAGAGATACTACGTTTTAGCACAAATACTATAACAACGCAGAAATACTATGACTTAGTAGTAATACTATAACATAACAGTTCAATGTTCTTGCACAAATACCACAATATGGCAGAAATACTATGTTTTAGCAAAAATACTGTGATTTGGTGTAAATACTACGATTTGGCACACATACTATATTCCGCAGATACACTATAACATAACAGATATTCTACGACTTAGTAGTAATACTATAACATAACAGAATTATTAATTGGGCACAAATACCACGATTTGGCAAAAATACTATGATTGGGTACAAATACTATGATTTGGCAATAATACTGCATTTTAACACAACTACTGAGATTTGATTGAAATACTATGATTTAGAAGAAATACTATTACTCCATACAAATACGATGCTTTGGGACAAATACTATGTTTTGGTTCCAATACTATGATGTTCAACAAATACTATGATTTGGCACAAGTACTATGATTTAGTACAAATACTATGATTTGGCAGAAATACTATGCCTTAGTAGTAATACTATGACATAAAAGATATACTATGGTTTTGCAGACATACTATGATTTTGCACAAATACCATGATTTGGCACAAATGCTATGATTTAGCAGAAATACTATGATTGGGTACAAATACTATGATTTGGCAATAATACTGCGTTTTAACAACAACTACTGAGATTTGATTGAAATACTATGATTTAGAAGAAATACTATGACTCCATACAAATACGATGCTTTGGCACAAATACTGTGATTTGGCAGAAATACTGACTTAGTAGTAATACTATAACATAACAGATTTCCTAAAAAAAACTATGAAATTGCAGTAATTCTATGACTTGGCAGAGATACTACGTTTTAGTACAAATACTATAACAATGCAGAAATACTATGACTTAGTAGTAATACTATAACATAACAGTTCAATGTTCTTGCACAATTACCACAATATGGCAGAAATACTATGTTTTACCACAAATACTGTGATTTGGTATAAATACTGCGATTTGGCACACATACTATGATTTGGCAGAAATACTATGCCTTAGTAGTAATACTATAACATAAGAGATATACTATGGTTTTGCAGACATACTATGTTTTTGCACAAATACCATGATTTGGCACAAATGCTATGATTTAGCAGAAATACTATGATTGGGTATAAATACTATGATTGGGCAGAAGTACCATGTTTCAGTACAAATACTATGATTTGGCAGGAATACTCTGGTTTAGCAGAAATACTCTGATTTAGCAGAAGTACTATCTTTTGGTAGAAATTCCTGCTAAAAGGTACTATTTCTGCGTTTTAGCAGAAATACTGTAATTTGGCATAAATACTATAATTTGGGATAAATACTATGATTTGGCACATATAATATATTCAGCACATATATTATAAAATAACAGAAATATTTGGCCCCAAAACCATGATTTTGCACAAATACCATGATTTTGCAAAAATACTATGAATTGGCAGAAATACTATGATTTAGCAGAAATACTATGATTTGGCAAAAGTACTTAGATGTAGTAGAAGTACTTTGCTTTAGCAGAAATACTATGATTGAGGAGTAATACCTAAACATAGGAGAAATATTGATACACAGACACACATACACAGACAGTAAAGGGAACAGGAGCTGTGGAGAGTCTGGGCTTGGTATATGTAGGTCAGTTAAATTAGCTGCACCTGCTGTAGTCAGCCCTTACACACACAGACACAGAGAGAGGTGTGAGTTTTCTTCAGTGTATTTCTGACATTCAGGATTCCCCTCGAACAAATGGCCATAATTTCCTAACCGTAGAGGCTAGAACGGTCATTCAGGCATCGTTTTATTCAGAAGAGATGGGGGAATCTTCAGGTCTTCATAATTCAGAGATAAAACATAAATTCTTAAAGATATATGACTTGTAATACACTGTAACTGAGTAGAGGCGAAGCAAAAACTGCCTTGACTTGCGCTCAAACAACCTTTGGTAACTCTAAATCTATATGGAGCATCAAAATCATTCTTTCACCGTAAGAAACAGCAGGCTTTGGTGAACAGTCATGGAAATTTTCAGGGCTCTGTGGAAATCCATCAAAAAGATATGACGAGAGAAAAAAGTGGTTCATTTCCAGAGATTGAAATCTGATGAAATCTGAGCGAGGGACAAATTTCCTACCCTCAAACAAGTCCAACTCATTTCAGAACGGTAATAGGTGAGAAAGAAATTCTTGAATTGTGAGCGTCAGGAGTGTCTGAACATATACGGGGACAAGCCTCATGTCTTAACTTCGCTTCGTTAAGGAGATATGACAATTTGAAAATGCCTCTCATTAGAGAAATCCAGCGGTGATTTTGAACAAACTCTCCATTGAGTTTATATGGAGAGTTTTCTGACTTTGTGTTACTCTGAGGAGATTTGCAAAATATCTATGAGTCCCACAACAATGATAGTGACATTTTCTGAAAGCCAGCAAAAATACCTACGTTTTGGTGTATAATTTGTGGGGCTTGAGTGGAAATTGAGCGAGTAGCAAGAAGTTGTTTGGACATGAAGAGAAAATTCAAACAGTTTCACTGTCCCCTCTGAGTTAATTGCATAGCAACCATAGCAACGCATGTATTTTCTGAAAAATCACAATTTTGCAACTGAAAACTCAAAGAGGGATAAGATTAAAACGGTAGAAGATCTGAAAAAGCTGAATCATACAGGAATAGCCAAATCATTTGAGAACATTTTAAAGTTTGAATGAAGTTTCTAGGTGAAAGTATGAGGCAGTAGTTAAGTTTCAAAGACAAGAAAGTTTTAGCAGAATTGTGGAAGTTTCCCATTCATTTCAATGGGACAAATTAAAGGAAAAAAGTGTAATATTTTAAAAAGTATAATAGTAATAAACACCAAAAGTCATAGCCGGCATTAGCAGAAAGAGCAGAACAGTTTAGAGTTTGAACGGTGAAAATAGCACAAAAATTGTGGAAGTAGATCCACGGCAAAAAGTGTACGGAAACACCCGGAATAATAATAAAGAAGAAAGAGAAACAGGATCTCAATAGTGTGGATGCCTATTAAGGCATCCACACAATAATTGAAACAATCTTTGAAAAAATGACTTACCAAGCATGGCAAACAACTCAAATATGTAGAGCAAAATGTTCTGAAACGGATTCACTTCAGCTTGCATTGGAGCCTATGGTGCTTGGGGCGGAGTCTGTGAATTTACTCTATAGGGCTTTGGATTTGACGTCACGCCGCAATGCATTATGGGAGCGCAGCGCCATTTTCAGGGTCTACGAATCAACACAAACACACTGTGTTGGAACGACGACTACAAGAAAGATGCTTAAAAGCAGCTCAAAAGAGAATGAACTGTACAGAGACCGATTGCGTCCAGAGGCGAAGCAGCGGTACTTGCAGAAAAGAGCGTGCATTGGAAATGTGGACCCGTATGAAATACGGCCGTGGAGTAGAAACCCTGAAGACCAACCGCTATTGACGTAGCCTGACCTTGTCTGTGGAGTCAGCGCGTACAAGTCGTCATTCAAACAAAGGTAAGTCAGCTCGAGTACTGCGAGTGAAATGCGTTTGATTTCCCTGCAAACATTCAGATTAGTCCAGCATAAATTCATTCATGAGGGGAAATTACAGTGAGAACATGTGGAGGCTGTTAGATGGATTACATAGTGAGTTCAGTGCATTGATGAGACATTGTCCTGAAGGATTGTTCTTTATGGTTAAAGAAATTGCACTAATTTATTCATATTTATTATAAATAATCCTAATTATACATCTTGCTTCCATGTTTGTATCCTGTGTCACTAAAAATACATTTTATTTTAGTTTTATACATTGATTAATGACCTGCAGAATCTCCTTATCATATTAAGTGATTCATAATTGTCACTTTATGCTTTCTCCATCTCTAAAGTGATGACATCCTTGCATTACATACTTTAGGTTCATTTTCTGCAGGCAGGTTTCTGACAGAGAACAGGCAGATTTAGAATATAACATGCAGCGTTCTATAGATGGACACATAAAGAAATGAAAAATGACATGTATGTGCTAACATTCTAAACACTTTGTTACATTTATGATAAAGTAGATTAAAGACATTTATGTCTGCCTTGGCTCATTAGTTCTTGTCTTTAAATGAACTTTGTCTGTGTGTGTTTCAGGTACTGCACTCTCAAAGACTGAATGAACCAGCATTGCAGCCATAGGTCACTGTGAGCATCACAGGAAGGTTGAAGCCGCCCACTGCACCTGTAAGGCCGGAGTCGCAGAGACCTGCAGCCATGTCGCTGCTCTTCTGTTTAATGTAGAAGCAACAGTGTTGATCCGTGGCACAAGGACTGTTACAGATGAACCTGCATACTGGGTTTTTCTGGGTAATATGACCAAGATACAGCCAGAGGTTGGCCATAAGATACACTTCTCCTCTTCAGCTGCCCAAAAAAAGGCTCTCAATCAAAACATAAACAGACCATCTGTAGTGACAGGGAAAAGGAGCCGTCCTCAAAACAGAAAAATCCCACCTGCTACTGTGGAGGAGTTGTCACTGCTATTGGATACTTTGCTGGAACACAGTAAAGCTGTGGGTTGTGGGAATGACCCATAATGTTTTATCTAGGGGTCTAGATTTATGCCTGTAGTGCACTGCTGTGTAAATAATTTGCATTTACTGAATATGTACTGACTGAGTCCCACTGTTCAAAAGTTGAATAAAGAAACAAACAAATTTTTGCCTCTTTTTTTTTTTTTTTAAATTAAAACCACCTTATAGAACATCACATCAGTTACAGTGTAGAATCCATGTCATTTATAGTTTACAAATGACAAAATGTTTACACAAAATCATGAGTGTTTACATGATCTCACCCACTACTAACATTACTTTATTTACTGTATCTTTTGAAAAAATACAGCAATTTTAACAGCACAAGACTTAAGAATATTTAACAGGAGCAGGTTTCATTTTTCCCTGGTTTTATTATCACACTGTTCACCAAACGCAGCAAACCTTCACCATCTTATCCAGAAGGGTCACCTCTTCACCCTCACATGGAAGAAGTAATCTGATTGGCATGGTGGTATGTTTGAAGCAGGTTCCTTGTGTAGCACTGGAACCCAGTCACGATGTTTCATCCATTTCATAGGCTGGTTTGCTGCAATAATGCCAAATAATTAGCAACTCTATAAATAGAAGGTAGTTCTGCAAAATTTCTCAGTAGGATGTTTGTTCTAATTTGCTATGACCTCAGAGCGCATCGAAAATAAAACTAATAGGCTATAAAGAGTGATATGAACATATTTAGAACTTACCGGAATGAAAATGTCTGGAGCACCAACAGATATTTGGAGATGGAAGAGAACTGGATATCAGCTCGTCTCACAGCTGCTATCCAGACTAGACGCCTTTGTTTGGTAACATCCGATACACGAGCTGCCTCATGTTGCTTCCAGGTTGGGAAAGAATGAAAAGATAAACCATTTTCAACCTTATTCTCTTGCCGGTCGTGTGATCGAACATTGCAGCCGACCACACAGCAAATACGAACCATGGCTGTTGTGTGTGACTTCGCTCCCTTTTCACTTGCGCTAGACCCCCAAAATGGCGGATCGGGCCAAAATCCTTTCCACGCCCACCCCCGTGACATCACGCTCCAAAGCCCTATAGCTGTCATAGCCCCTGTAGGAGTTCAGAGTTAAGAGGTCAAGAGTTAATGTTTCCATTGTAACACCTCCAGATTTGACATAGAAACACTCATTTTTAACACTCGGTTTTAACTACCGTATTTCCCGGACTACAAAGCGCACCTGAATATTAGCCGCACAAGCTAAAGTCAGGGGAAAATCCTGTTTTGTACATACATTAGCCGCACCTGACCAAAAGCCGCAGGTTTTTCAATGTTGACTTATCATATGTAAGAGAATATGCACAAAGCGAATTGTCAGGAAAGAGATGGCTGTTTGGAGACACACCCCTTTTATTAATATTTTGAAAAACAAGTTATGGATACATATTTGCACATGTACTGTGCTTCATAAATGAGTAACAAATGTAGTACATAACAATAACCTACAGCACACCAGAAAAATAGATTCGGACTACCTTTTAGGCTCAGGTGCAGTGACATGGCTTCAACAAGAAGAAAAGTCAGTCATTCACCACCATCTTCCTGCGCACTAAAACCACCAAAGTCCTCTTTTCCAGTGTCGGAAACGAACAGGCTCAGGATGGCTTCGTCATCCACTCTCAGCTTCTTTCCTTCGTTGTCACTTTCAAAACCAAAGAAATCCTCATTGTCAGTGTCAGAGTCGAACACCCTCAGAAGGGCCGTGGCGGTGTCCTCCTCTCCATCATGCAGTAGTCCAGCCCTTCGAAATCCGTGGGTGATCGTGGATGTTTTCACACTTTTCCACGCTGTCAGAATCCACCGGTGGAGTTGAGCATAACTTATCGCCGCTGGTCATCCACGACTCCCGCTGAACGCGTAGCGCTACTTTGAAGTTTTTTTTTCGCGCTACTTGTACGGCACTATGTTGCCTGGCGGATGGACATGTGACCAACATACCACTCTTGAACCCCGATCCTTCCGCCAGGCAACGTAGTGCCGTACAACAGCGGAACAAACAAAACAAATCGTCTTACGATATCACAAAAATCATGGACAATCCATAGAAAAGCCGCACCTGACTAAAAGCCGCAGGGTTCAAAGCTTGTGCAAAAAGTAGCGGCTTATAGCCCGGCAATTACGGTACTATCATTTTACACCTCAGAGTTACATTCAAAGAATGTGACTCAGAGTACAATTAACTCTACTTTTGCAAGAAGACTACTAACACCAAAACATTTAACACTTTTGAATTTGCTGTGTGGAAATATATTTAATATAAATTTTAACAATAGTGGGAGATTCCAGTAATATTACTAAATGTTTAAAATGGAAATTCTTTAAAAATGCAATTTAATGGTGAAGATTAAATTAGGACACCCCCATATTTATTACCAATTAAAATGCGTGAATTCACACATAGTTGCACATCAGGTGCAAAAGATTAGGACATTGTTACTAGCATCTACTAGCAGTACTTACTAGCAGGAGGCTTGCCCGATTAAAACCTCAGACATGGTTATGACTTAACGTGCCACATCATCTACTGGTGTCACTGCTCCATTGAAAGCCTCCTGACCTATGGCATCTTAGTGTGGTATAGCAGCAGCTCTGCAGCCTTTCAGGCCCTGGGGAGATTGCTAAAACTGCAAATAAAATAAATACATGCATACCTGCCCCGAATGATATTTTCACATCCCATTCAGAAAGAAATATATATCATAATGGAATTATCAGACTCCTCCCAATCTTTTCTTTGAACTTTTGCCCTTGAGTACCCCATATAGAACACCATTAGAGTTTTGATCAGTTTTTCAACAAAGGCCAATCATCACTGATCTGGGAATTAAATTTATTTTATTTTTACAGCATATGTTGGCATATTAAAATTACCGACTGTGTGAGAAAAATTTTTTGTTGTCTATTATTATCAAAAAGAGTCATCTTTTTAAGAAGTGAATCATAAATAAAGGAACCTTGAAGGTAGAACAATGTTTTGACATTTACCTATGCACTCTGATGGATGGAGAGCATGTTTCCTTATTTTGAAGGGCCTAGCATCAAAATCAATATGTCTAGTATTTTTTTCATAATACTGCTACTTTTGAAAAAAGTCCACTCCTCCCCTGCAACTGAGCCACCAACCACACCCTGCCACACACCCCCACCGTCCAAATTAGGACGGGGAGCCATCCGAACAAGCCGAATGGAAGTGTGACTCTTCAAATAAGGGAATCTGCCAGTAGCCCTCGTTCAAATCCGGCGTCATAAAAAAGCTAGCAGTGCCTAACCGGTCCAGGAGTTAGTCGACCCAGGGCATAGGATAAGCATCAAAGTTTGACACCTCATCTCTTTTGTGCTCTGGTAACCTGTAGGGCCATGAACACATCATCATGCCAGGCTGTGTTTCAAAGTGATGCTCCATGAGATTTGTACAGCCGGGTAAGAGGGAGAATACATCTGCAAAACGCTGTTGCAAAGCAGCAGTATCAGCTCCCTGGGCCTGTGTGAGATGATCATCAGAATTTGGCACGTCCGGCCCCAACTCATCTCTCTCCTTAACCAGGCTCATCAGAGAAGTGGTTTCAGCCTCTCTCCATGATTTAAAGACGTTGAGGTCATATATCTGTGTGGCTCCACCCCTTATAGTCCACATTCCCCACTGGTCGTGTGACCACAAAGGGTCCTTGCTACTTGGCTAGTAACTTTGAGTTAGAAGAAGGGACTAACACAAGCAATTTATCTCCCAGTGAAAATTTCCTGAGTCTAGGCAACAACAGGGGTCTAACCAGCAATCCCAATTGCATTCATCCTCGTGAATGAACTTCAAAATCATGGACTTTAAAGTCTTATTCTGCCGCTCCACCAGCCCATCAGTCTGAGCCCAGAGATGACCTTAAACAGTGCCTGCACCACATTCTTCGCAGAAATGGTGCGCATTAGTAGTGCTTCCAGATATTGTGTTGCATAATCCACCAGAACTAATATAAAGCGATATCTGCATGCACATCGGTGAAATGGCCCGATAAGGTCCATGCCAATGCACTCAAATGGGAAAATGGTGTTAGGAGAACTTACACGGATGGATTTAGTGGCAGAAACACACACGGGCACAAGATAGCAGTGATGCAGATTTATATACAATGATAGGAAAATATTTACAAGGGAAGGGGCTATATACAGTGACAGGTAAAAATGTGCAAGAAGAGCCGAGAGTTAAACTAAAGTGGACGGGGAGAGTTGGAGAGCTTACTTGAAACACAGAACTACAGCTGTAGCGGTGGTCACAGACTGGTATGAAGTAACTCTCCGTCACGGATCCAAAGAAGCCAACACAAAGTGTCAGGGTTCCTGGGTCGGTGACCCAGTGTTTTCAGTTTTGTTCATGTTCAGTTTATTTTGCCACTTCCATGTGCTCACTTCCTGCTTTTCCTGTGTCAGCTCGTCTTGTGTCATTAGCCAGATTATGTTCAGCTGTGTACCCACCGGTCTCTCATTATCATCCTCATCAGTCTGTGTTTTTAAGCACTCTGTTTCTACTCCCTATAATAAACCTTCACCTACCTGCCAGTCCTGCGTTTGGGTTCCTTCTTCCTCGCCTCCACACAGAATGACACGACCCGTGCCACGAAGACACGATTGGAACCCAGCGGACTCGGACCTCTACGAGTGGCAGGAGGTAGCGCTCTCCATTTGGGCGGAGAAGCTCAGGGGGAAACAGCGGCTCTTCTCAGAGAGGGAGCACGTCTTTGAGGGGACTCGCCTGGCTCTGGGCGGGCCTCGGAGACGCCGCGGTCCTCCACCTGCTGCCTCACCTGCATCGGAGCATTCGCCGCGGAGAGTGGGCGTCACAGGCCAAGCTTCGGCCGCTCGCTCTCCCACCGCTCCGCTCCTCGCTCGCCCGCCAGCCGCCTCATTCGCCGGACCTCCACCATCGCCACGGCACAACGGCTACGCCTCCCACCTCGGCTCAACGGAGGCTACCGCGCCAGAGGCTCTGCTGTTTACCCCGGCCGCTTCCTCTTCCCGGAGAAAGCGGCGCACACGCCGCCATAAAACAGACTACTTTCAACCACTCCCGATGGTGAGCTCCAGTGACTGTTTTTCGCACTCACCATCTGATTATTCACTCAAAACGCACAATAACCCCATCTCTGATTCGTGGGATGTTTCCCTCCTGGAGGATTCTGTGGACTGGGAAGATTTGTTCTGCTCTGCTCTCCCAAAGACTGTAGATAGTGGTGGCAGGAAAACCAGAACAATCTCCAATAAATCTGCCAGTAACACACACACCGTCACTATTTCCACACCCATTATTCAGCCATTTCCCACCAGCACGGGGGCTCAGTCTACACCCACACCAGTGCCAGCTCCCAGGAGGAGGGCAGCTTCGACCCAGTCTACCTCCACACCCGCTTCTGTTTCTCAGGTGGGGGTGACTGGTGTCCAGCCACCTTCCGTGCCTGTCCCAGCGCCCAGGCTGAGGGCAGCCAGAACCCAGCCTGACCTCCCTAGAGGCTTGGAAGAGCTAACCGGTTCACCTGCTACGTCACCACTCCATCCACCTCCTGACCCAGCCTTTCACGCCCTCGCACTATCCCTAGTTAGATTAGCTGAAGTGTCCCCTGCTCAGGCACCGGCCTTACTAGCTCAGGCTGTAGCTTTATCTCCCTCATTAGCTCAATCTGTAGCTCAGCCATTAGCCACACCAACCTCAACTCCGTCGTCAGCCTCACCTGCTGTTCAGCTTCCACTCCAGTCAGTTCCCTCACCTGCTGTTCAGCTTCCACTCCAGTTCCCTCACCTGCTGTTCAGCTTCCACTCCAGTCAGTTCCCTCACCTGCTGTTCAGCCTTCACTCCAGCCCCCTGTACTTCCGTCTCCTGTCCTCCAGTCTCCTCCAGTCCAGTCTGTAGTCCAGTCAGTCCAGTCTGCCCCGGTCCAGTCTGTAGTCCAGTCAGTCCAGTCTGCTCCTGCTCAGTCTGTAGTCCAGTCGCCTCCTGTCTCCCAGTCGCCCGTCTACCATCCTGTTCAGTTCCCGGACCGGCAGCCACAGCACCCAGAGCCAGCTGTGAGCTCTCCTGCTTCTCAGCCAGGGGTTTCCGCACCCGCTGGCCCGGCCGCTCCTCAGCCAGGGGTTTCCGCACCCGCTGGCCCGGCCGCTCCTCAGCCAGGGGCTTCCGCGCCTACTGGCCCTGCCTGTCTCCAGCCAGAGGCTTCCGCGCCCACTGGCCCTGCCTGTCTCCAGCCAGAGGCTTCCACGCCCACTGGCCCTGCCTGTCTCCAGCCAGAGGCTTCCGCCTCGCCTGGTCCGGCCTCGGCCTCAGCGTCTGCCTCGCCTGGTCCGGCCTCGGCCTCAGCGTCTGCTTCGCCTGGTCCAGCCTCGGCCTCAGCGTCTGCCTCGCCTGGTCCGGCCTCGGCCTCAGCGTCTGCTTCGCCTGGTCCGGCCTCGGCCTCAGCGTCTGCTTCGCCTGGTCCGGCCTCGGCCTCAGCTTCTGCTTCGCCTGGTCCGGCCTCGGCCTCAGCTTCTGCCTCGTCTGATCCGGCCTCGGCCTCAGCTTCTGCTTCGCCTGGTCCGGCCTCGGCCTCAGCTTCTGCTTCGCCTGGTCCGGCCTCGGCTTCAGCTTCTGCTTCGCCTGGTCCTGCTGCTGCCGCGTCGTCGCGTCAGCCATGTTCTGGACCACATGGCCACCCGCCTGAACTGTCTCGTCTCGGCCGCGGACCACGTGGCCGCCCACCGGTGCTGTCTCGGTGTGGACTCCGTCCCTCCGTCCTGGGCCCCTTCCGCCCACCCTGTTCTGTTTTTTTTGCTCTTTTGGCCGTCGGGTGCCGGCCATTGGAGGGGGGGGGGTACTGTCAGGGTTCCTGGGTCGGTGACCCAGTGTTTTCAGTTTTGTTCATGTTCAGTTTATTTTGCCACTTCCATGTGCTCACTTCCTGCTTTTCCTGTGTCAGCTCGTCTTGTGTCATTAGCCAGATTATGTTCAGCTGTGTACCCACCGGTCTCTCATTATCATCCTCATCAGTCTGTGTATTTAAGCACTCTGTTTCTACCTGTTCACTGTCGTGTCATTGATGTTACGTTGTCCTTCCCGTGTGTTCCCTCAGTTCAGTCAGCCGTTCAGTTGTCCAGCCAGTCAGTGTCCGTTCACCCTCTGTTCACCCACTCCCTATAATAAACCTTCACCTACCTGCCAGTCCTGCGTTTGGGTTCCTTCTTCCTCGCCTCCACACAACGCCTGACACAAAGAAAACTAGGCAGGCGAGCAGGCAGCGGGACAGGCTAGTAAAAAGGAGAAGCAGGCAGGAGATGGATCCTCAAAACATGCAGCTCAATAGCATGGAATCAACAGATTCAGCTTGCACCAACACGTTACCACTTATGACAGCGACAATACTCCGACACCAGACGTCCGTGACTCAGCTCCATAAAAGCGCTCACTGATGACGTCCGATGCGCCGCAGGTGTGCCGGAATGCTATCAAGCCCCGCCCCGCCTACCTATGCCAGAAAGGGAAACAAAACCCAAAAAACAACAATACAACTACCCACCACCTCCTAACAAATGGTGCTTTTGGAATGGCCAGCTGGTTAAACAGCTGACCCTCTGGGCACACATTTGCCCGGATGCTTGGCCAATAAAATCGGGTCATTATTCTATCCAGAGTTTAGTCATACCCCACGTGAATGACCATTGGGTTGTAATGAGCCCCCTGGAAAGTCATTTCCCAGCAGCTTTTAGGGACCAAGTACTGGTGTCATGGCTCACTCAACACAATCTGTCCCTAATCAATACAAAATGAGGAAACATCAGTGCTGCTTCAGGGTGCACCATCTGACCAACAATACTCATCACCTGGTCAAAGGTTGAGTGTAGGGTATCATCACGAGACTGCTTCAGTGGAAAATTTTCCGTGGAGTGAATTACCGGTGGAACCGGTGGGGTCTCCCGGGAAGGTCCCGCTCCTCCTCCTCCCAAGACCCTCCTTAGTGGGGCCAGGACCAATCGGTCCCTCGCTGCTGGCCATGGCTGTTCCCACGGGTGTTCCAGTCGGGTTGCCAGGTGGTCGTCAGCCAGCGTCAATGCAGCCTCGAGACTCACCAGCCAGCAACAGCAGACCCACTCCATCGTCCTAGCCCTGAGCCCCCCCATGAGCACCATCATGTTCAGCAGCCGCACCTCCTGCAGCCACCTTGCCACGGTGTTGTGCAGCCCCCTTGCAAACGCGAAGGGACGGTCCTCTGGTCCCATCTGTCCCTCCAGAAAGCAGCACCAATGGACTCCACAATCTGGACCCGCTGCTCCACTCCCTGCAGCCAAGCCACCAAACGCACCCCACCACAGGCATGAACAGTGGTGAACCAGTGACAGGGTCATGGGTGGCCAAGGCTCACTGATGCACGTTGGAATGGTAAATGGACTGCTTCTTGTCCAATCTAAGCATTCAAATTGCCTTATTCATCCATTCACATCCAAATGGGTGATTAAAGACGAGATGCAAGGAAATAACATGGGCATATCCAGAGGGCAGAAAATGAGCAATACTAAAAGAACATCTGGGAGAATAAGGCAATGCCAAATACATGGTAATCCTGAGAACAGACCACCGTGACCTCCCAAAACATTTCACACATTTACACATAATTTCACACATGAGTCTATGAAAAAAGCAATAATATTACAATTTGTAAGGCTTAAAATGGTATGTTTGCACTAACAGGGTGAATCCCCCAAATGCTGTTGGCCATTGGCAACATTATGCTTGGGGAATTATTTCTGGAAAGGGTACAGGATGACTTCACTGTATGGATGAGCCAATAGAAGAGGCCATACTTTAAACTCTTGGACAAGAACCCTTTTTCCCCAATCAGAGCACTGAAGCTGGGTCTTCCAGTATGACAATGACCCAAAACATACTGCCAAGACAACAAGGAGTGGCTAAAGAGGAAGCAAATTAAGCTAATAGATTTGACTAGCCAGTCTCCAAACCTCAGTAATATATAAAAAATCTGTGGAGAAAGCTGAAGCTTCAAGTGGATAAATGGCAACCAAAAAACCTAAAGTATCTAGAGAATTTCTGTAAAGAGGAGATGACCATAATCACTCTATATACCTCTTATGTAATATTTTTTTCTTCTAGATTTTGTGTTAATATTCGGGCTCTCTCATTTATTTTGTGAAATATTATATATTTCATATTCATGAAATTACCATTGCAATTAGGGAATAAAATAATTATATTTGTGTGTAAAAACAGTGCTGTTTTATTTTATTTGCTTTTCTAATTGGCTTTTCTTCAATAAAGGCTTACCCATGCAAGCCGCTTTTGAAAAAAAAATTATATCACACACCCATTCCTTTGCCCTGACCAGCTGCAGCAGATGGACACCTCTCCCTGAGCCTGGTTCTGCTGGAGGTTTTTTCCTGTTAAAAGAGCTCTTACTTCCGGTCACTTCCGGAGCAGCACATGGAATAGACATGTTTCCTGACGCTCCTCTGTGCCAAACTCAAAAATTTATCTTAACGGTCTCTTAATTAACTTTTCTCTCAACAAGCCAGCTATTGAAGCCTACACCGAATACAACAAAAGATGCCCAGAAAACCTGGTGAACAGATTAACTCTTCACTACGAACCACGACTTTGGCTAACGCTGTTAGCACCGTGGCTAACCCTATGGTTAGCATTGGCTCCCCCGAAGACAGAGGTGACAACGATACTGAAGAGCTGCCACAAATATGGGAGAAGATCTCCAACAAAATCCTCCGTCACATAAACTAAAGGTTTGACAATTTGGAGCATACTCTTCAAACAGTACAGGAATCCCAAAAAGAGCTGCTGGAGAAAGTGAAATCTATGGAAGAGCTGGCTCTAGATTAGGAAAATCGCCTGTCCCGCATGGACAAAGTAGTTTCCAACTTGAAGAGCAAGAATAAAGAATTGAAATTAAAAGTGGATGACCTCGAGGGTCACTCGCGCTGAAACAAGATCATGATTATCGGCATTCCTGAGAAAGCAGAGGGACCCAGACTGGCTGAATTTATCCAAGATTTGATCTTAAGCTTCTAGGGGAGGAACATTCAAGTCTCTGGTTATCATCGACCGAGGACACCACTTGCTGAGACCTCCACCGGCGGGAGGCGCGACACCAAGACTTCCTGGATTATACACCGGAGGTGAGGCAGCAGCGTCGTGACTTTAATGAGGTGTTGAAGGTGCTGCGGGTGAAAAAAGTGGAACACAGCCTTTGGTATCCAGCTAGACTCCAGGTGAAACATAATGGACACCTGAAGGTCTTTTCTACACTGGATGAGGTGCTCATGTTTATAAACTCTGAGCTGAATAGTTTGGAGTAGAGCTGTATGCTTTATGCCTCCTTTGTAAAATACTTAAATACAATCATGGGGGCGATCGTGGCTCAAGAGTTGGGAGTTCGCCTTGTAATCGGAAGGTTGCCGGTTCGAGCCCCAGCTTGGACAGTCTCGGTCGTTGTGTCCTTGGGCAAGACACTTCACCCGTTGCCTGCTGGTGGTGGTCAGAGGGCCCGGTGGCAGCCTCGCCTCTGTCAGTGCACCCCAGGGTGGCTGTGGCTACAATGTAGCTTGCCATCACCAGTGTGTGAATGTGTGTGTGAATGGGTGGATGACTGGTTGTGTAAAGTGCTTTGGGGTCCTTAGGGACTAGTAAAGCACTATACAAATACAGGCCATTTACCATTTTTACTTTTTAATGTCTTGGGAGACCGGCATACTGAAGTTTTCACTTATTAGTTCATTTGAGCACAGAGTTCAGCACAGTGTTTTCTGGTTGAATTGGACACTCTATGGAGGAACGTGTTGAAGGCTGTGTGCCCAGTGGCTTTGGGCCGAGAGGGACGCCAGTACTTCATTTCAGAAGTGCTTCATGTGGGGGTGGGGGGAGGACGGGGAGTGGGGGGGTGCTTGTGGGTTCCCATATGGAAAAGAAATAGTAAAAACTTATATGTGATTACTCATGAAAATGGCCACTTTCATGAGTAAATCATATAAGGCTTACATGATTTACTCATGAAAGTGGCCACTTTCTCATTACTTTCATACATTGTTTTAGTAAGTATCCAAAACATACAAGTTTCATTATATAATTTTTCAAGGGATCTTATATCTGTTTTCACTCTTATATGCTTTTCATACAAGTTTCACACAAGACAGATACAAACTTTATATATATATATCTTTTCCATATGGGTTTGTTTCAGTGTGTTCAAGTGTGTTGTTTTTTTGTTTTTTTTTGTAAATGTAACTAAAAGCGGTAAAGTTTTCTCGCATCTCAAATCACTTAAACCGAACATAATATTCCTTCAGGAAACTCATATAAATATTAATTACCAACGAAGATTACGAAAAAATGGATATCTCAAGCTCCTTTTACCAGTAAGGCCAGAGGAGTTGCGATTCTCTTTAAAAAGAATGTCTCATTTTGTTCAGACTCTGTGATTGCTGACCCATATGGCAGATACCTCATAGTCACCGGTCAAATTAACTTACTACCGATAATTTTGCTTAACATCTATGTTCCAAATATTGACAATCCTGATTTTGTTAAGAAAGTTTTCAACTTAATACCAACAGTTGCCTCCAACTTTATTATTGGTGGTGACTTTAATTGCTATCTTGACACTTTTCTGGACAGACTATCCACAAAAGCCCCTCGAAATATTATGTCAGTGCAGACTCTGAATGACTTAGTCAAGACCAGAAATTTAATTGATAGCTGGCGCTTACAACACCCCACTGAGAGGGCCTATTCATTTTTCTCTCACGTCCACAAAACTTATACTAGAATTGATTATTTCTTGATATCCTCTGAGCTTCTGCCCATGGTTGTTGATTCAAATTACAATAATATTGTAATATCTGATCATAGCCCAGTTTCAATGGTCTTCAAAAACATTTTGACCAAGAATTATAATTGGCGTTTTAACCCTTCCCTTCTGAACGATCAAGAGTGTACGTACAATCTTAGTGCAAATATTGATATGTTTCTTGCTACTAATGATAATGGGGAAGTTTCGGATTCTATTCTATGGGAGACTTTCAAGGCCGTAATGAGAAGCCACATTTCTTCCTTTGAATCTTCCAAGAAAAAACTATTCAAGTAAAGGCTCAAAGAAATAGAAACAAAGCTTCCTGAACTGGAAGAAGTATATAGATCTTCCTTGTTGCAAACTGACTTAAATCAGATCTTGAAACACAATTTTAAATAAACGCATTAGCAATTTTCTTTTGAAGCTCAAACAGAGACATTTTGAATTTGGAGATAAACCAGAAAAACTGTTGGCAAACCAACTTAGAGGAGAACAAGCAAAACGAGGAATCCAAAAAGTGAATATGAAGTCCGGTAAAGTAAGCACCAACCCAAAGGAAATTAACACTTGTTTCGCCAAATTCTATAAAAACTTGCATTCTAGTAAAATTAAACCTTCTCAAAGCGATTTCTGCAATTTCTTCGACCAATTATCTATTCCTCAACTAGATGGAGCCCTGAGAGACGAAATTGAATCCCCTATCTCTGAAAACCATCTTTTAAGAGCAATTCAGACCCTACTGCTTGGAAAGACAGCTGGCCCAGACGGATTTGGTAATGTATTCTATAAAAATTTTCAAAACAAAATTATTCCTCTCATGCTTAGAATGGTAAAGGACTCAGTTAAAAATTAAAGGTTACCAACTTCACTTTATGATGCAAATATCTGCTTGCTTCATAAAATTGGAAAGGAGGAAGGTGACCCAGCAAATTATAGACCCATTGCTCTATTAGATTGTGGTCATAAAATCATAACCAAAGTCTTAGCTACAAGATTAAACAAACACATTTCAACAATTATACACCCCAACCAAACAGGATTTATTCCTGGTAGATGGTCATTTAATAACATTCGTTTATTATTAAATACAATTTATTCAAGTTATGGAAAAGAGGCAAAAATATTTGTGCTCTCTCTTGATGCCCAAAAAGCATTTGATCAGATTGAATGGCCCTATATAGTTGAGACCCTTAAACGATTTGGTTTCGGGGAATATTTCATGGATTGGGTTAAAATGATTTATCTGTGTCCGGTGTCCTGCATCCTCACTAATGCAGATAAATCCCTCTCTCACCTCTTCTTTTTGACATAGCTCTGGAGCCCCTTGCTATTAATATAAGAAACCACCCAGGCATACAGGGAGTCAAATTTGCAAATGTTGAAAGTCTTGTTAATATGTATGCAGATGATTTATTGATCTGTCTTTCCAAACCAGAAATTTCACTTCCTAACATTTTAAATTGCATTAAACACTTTGGGAAAGATTAATTGGGACAAATCTGAGCTCATGCCGATAACAGATAATTTGTGCCCAAAGTTTCTCAGCTCACTCGCATTTAAATTAGTGACTACATCCTTTACCAATCTTGGCCTTAAGATTCCTAAAAATCCAAAACTTCTTTATAAATTGAACTTCTTGGAAATGCTGGATAAGCTCAAAGAGGATATTAGAAAATGGAAACTGCTCCCTTTGTCTTTGGTCGAATAAATGCATTTAGAATGGTATCTCTGCCACGATTTCTATATCTTTTTCAAAACCTCCCTATTTACTTGCCACTTAATTTTTTTAAGCAGCATGATTCATTAATTCTCTCATTTATCTGGGCAGGAAAACCCCCTCAGATATCCAAAGCTCATCTTCAAAAAAGTACTTCCAGTGGGGGCTGGGTCTCCCTGTGTTTAGACACTATTACTGGGCTGCAAACTCAAGAGCTCTATTACACTGGCAGTGGGGTCTGCCTATTGACCACCGTTATGACAATCTCCCGCTCTGGCTTCAGGTAGAGTCAACAACAGTATTTGAAACCTCATTACCGGCCTTATTGTTTTCTGACACCAGTTCCTCTAACAAATGGATCAGTTGTAATTTTGTTGTTAAACACTCTCCAAAGATATTAAATCAAATCAGGAAATCTCTTAAATTACCTGACCTTTCAGCAGGGCTGGACTGGGACAAAAAATTGGCCCGGGCATTTTGACTAGAGACTGGCCCCCCAGGTATTATAGGAAAAGCCATAAAGCCTTTGAATGAAAATAGATGCTGTTGTGAAAGTGATGTTCAAATTCAAATTTTATTTGTCACGTACACAGTCATATACAGTACGATATGCAGTGAAATGCTTAGACAACTGCTCGTGACCTAAAGAAAAAAAGAAAAGGCTATGAATAAGATAGGAAATAATTATGAAAATTAAAAAGGGTAAATTTAACTAGGAAGGAATAAAATAAAATATAAAAATTAAAGTTAAAAATGAAATAACTGTACAACACAAATTAGAATGAAGGGTAAATTTAACTGGGAAAGAATAAGATAAAATACAGTGGGGCAAAAAAGTATTTAGTCAGCCACCGATTGTGCAAGTTCCCCCACCTAAAATGATGACAGAGGTCAGTAATTTGCACCAGAGGTACACTTCAACTGTGAGAGACAGAATGTGAAAAAAAAATCCATGAATCCACATGGTAGGATTTGTAAAGAATTTATTCGTAAATCAGGGTGGAAAATAAGTATTTGGTCAATAACAAAAATACAACTCAATACTTTGTAACATAACCTTTGTTGGCAATAACAGAGGTCAAACGTTTACTATAGGTCTTTACCAGGTTTGCACACACAGTAGCTGGTATTTTGGCCCATTCCTCCATGCAGATCTTCTCGAGAGCAGTGATGTTTTGGGGCTGTCGCCGAGCAACACGAACTTTCAACTCCCGCCACAGATTTTCTATGGGGTTGAGGTCTGGAGACTGGCTAGGCCACTCCAGGACTTTCAAATGCTTCTTACAGAGCCACTCCTTTGTTGCCCGGGCGGTGTGTTTTGGATCATTGTCATGTTGGAAGACCCAGCCTCGTTTCATCTTCAAAGTTCTCACTGATGGAAGGAGGTTTTGGCTCAAAATCTCACGATACATGGCCCCATTCATTCTGTCCTTAACACGGATCAGTCGTCCTGTCCCCTTGGCAGGAAAACAGCCCCATAGCATGATGTTTCCACCCCCATGCTTCACAGTAGGTATGGTGTTCTTGGGATGCAACTCAGTATTCTTCTTCCTCCAAACACGACAAGTTGAGTTTATACCAAAAAGTTCTACTTTGGTTTCATCTGACCACATGGCATTCTCCCAATCCTCTGCTGTATCATCCATGTGCTCTTAGGCAAACTTCAGACGGGCCTGGACATGCACTGGCTTCAGCAGCGGAACACGTCTGGCACTGCGGGATTTGATTCCCTGCCGTTGTAGTGTGTTACTGATGGTGACCTTTCTTACTTTGGTCCCAGCTCTCTGCAGGTCATTCACCAGGTCCCCCCGTGTGGTTCTGGGATCTTTGCTCACCGTTCTCATGATCATTTTGACCCCACGGGATGAGATCTTGCGTGGAGCCCCAGATCGAGGGAGATTATCAGTGGTCTTGTATGTCTTCCATTTTCTGATGATTGCTCCCACAGTTGATTTTTTCACACCAAGCTGCTTGCCTATTGTAGATTCACTCTTCCCAGTCTGGTGCAGGTCTACAATACTTTTCCTGGTGTCCTTCGAAAGCTCTTTGGTCTTGGCCATGGCGGAGTTTGGAGTCTGACTGTTTGAGGCTGTGGACAGGTGTCTTTTATACAGATGATGAGTTCAAACAGGTGCCATTCATACAGGTAACGAGTGGGGGACAGAAAAGCTTCTTACAGAAGACGTTACAGGTCTGTGAGAGCCAGAGATTTTCCTTGTTTGAGGTGACCAAATTTGATTTGATTCATTTGATTATATTCATTTGATTTTACACTTTTACCTGAATGTGGCTCCTTTTTTTGAAAAAACGTACTTATATCCATTATGAACCTGGCTGTCTCTCTGTACACACACACACACACACACACACACACACACACACACACACACCAGGAGTTATAAGGTTAATGGGCATTCAGTAAGTTAGCTAGTTAGTATCCATTTCTAACAGGACAGTGGTAACAACAGCAGGCTATGGACAATTTTAAGTTTTAGATTTTAAATAGGTCATATACATTTCAATGGGAGCAACAGGACAATGAAATGTTGCTGGTTTTACTACAGAGCAGGACGGATTGTAAGGTAGCAAACATTGTCGGAAAACACGTTTTCAACACTGCAGGTTACCTGGGTGTAATGTTTTTCAGCTAAAAAGAAACATGGTCTGACTCCTACCTAACTATAGAAAGAGTAGCTGAAGATTAAATGCAGCCAACATGTCCTCTTTTAAGCCAAGCACTTACACATCCGCTCAGCTGCGTCTCAGCCACCATCGCTCTGGCAGAAAGGGCGCTAGAGCCAGAGTAGATGACAGAAGAAGGTGTGGCTATTCTCATAAAATGTAAGAATGTTTGTGAATATGTATAGTCTGTTGCTGTTCTTTGCTCTCTTTAAAAAACACTTTTTTGGTGGAGGCTGGGAAATTGCTCTTTGAATTTGCAATGCTGAGTTTAAAAACTGCTTATTTGGGGTAAATTAAAAGAGGCTTGTGCTGAGATTCAGAGTGAGATACACAACTTAGTGTTCTGAATGCACTTTTGAGTATTCAGAACGCTTTTCAACCCTTCTTTGAGTTAGACATGACTGAAAGCTCATCAAGCACTATATTCATATCCTTCATGTCCTTTAACAAACGCCACTGATCACATTGCAAAAGGTCTCATTTGGCAATTTGGAGCATCTGCATGATTGATTGTAATGACAGTTAAATTGGATATTTGTTTGCTCTATTGCAGTCTTCCGTGTGCAATGGGGGGACTGCAATGTAAACTTTGTACCAAATATAACTTCCCTACAGTGTGCCCATGGGGAAATAAAACACTTTTTCAGGAATGTGTTTCTAAGTTGTGAGCCTTAGAAGAGGGCTATAGAGGATACAGTATATAGTACGGAAACAACAGTCAATGCATCTTAGCTACTTTTATTTCCATTAACAACTACTAAGAAAAGAGAAGAAGCTTAGAGAATTCAGTTCAGGTCACTGACTTTGCATGCATTGTCTTGAGGAGGACACAAAACTGTGATTGTTCAACTTCAGGGTTGTTTTCTCAGCCTGACCACTAATGCCTGCCTTCATTTTTTATGAGACTAATGGACTCCTACACAGCCTCTTCCCTTGTCAATATTACTTTCTATACTTCCTGCCTTATTTATAGGCATGCGTTGCCTCTGGTAGTTTCCATTGTCTTTTCTGACAAAGCATGCAAACAGCACAGCGTGAAAATCTGCTCCAGGTCAATTATTGCAACCAACCTCCACTTTCATCACTTCTTCTTCTCAAAGCCCTGCTTCAACTTTTCCATTTTCCCACTAACAGCTGCACAGCTCTTGGTTATTCCTAACAAAGCATCCACAAGTGACCCAAAATGCCACAGGCCTGGCCTTCTATCATGGTTGAAAATATGAAAACACATTTAAGTCTTCTGAAGTGACCTCAGTGGGGCTTTTAGAAGATGTGAAAGATCTATATAGTGCAGTATTTTTCTCCATACATCACCATTAACCTCAGTTCACTGGTTTCACAGGTTTTTTTTGCATATTTTTATAAAGAACAATTATTCTGTTTCAGTCTCATCAGTTTGTACCCATGAAAGTTTTTATTTTATTCACCACTATTTTAAATGCTTTACATTATGTTCTTTCTGTTTTGTTGACTCCTGTAGATAGACCAACCCCATCCATGCTTTCCAAAACAAACCCATCTGAAATGTGAATGCAGCTTCCTTTTTATTTTTTATTCCTGCCTTCTTTTTGACTTACTACCATTTCTCATGGACCATTCTGATATCCATTCCTCTCTCCCTCTCCCAAAACCTGTGAGGATGTAGACTGTCTTCCCTCTCGGTCAGAGCCTTTAGGTTTCTTTATCTTCGATCCACACCCTGCTTCTCATCTTCATCAAAGATTCTGTCTGCATCCACACCTGCCCTTGCTCTACCTCATTCCTTTAACCCTTCTAGCTCAAGTTCAGCAGCTGTAAAGGAGGTGTGCTTCACTGGGGTGTACTATCGATCCACATCACACAGGACACGGCAGTCTTTTTGCTCAGCTGCAAGGTCCTTTAGAACAGTTGGTGTTCAGCAGCAAGGTTGTCAAAGTAGCATTGTAAAGGAGGTAGCCATGACACCTTAACTGATACCTAAACTGCTTATTGTAATAATGTAATGTACACGTGTGTGTACACTTTCAGAATTCAGTATGCATGTGTTTGCCTGGCACATGAAAACCCATGCCACGTTGTACAAGCTCTGCAGCACATACTGAGATCTGACAGTGAAGTCCTTAAATGTATATTTCAGAAAGAAAAAACTAGCTGAAGCACCTCCACATTCACCAAGGGGACCTCTAACAAAGTCATGGCCAAAAGCTTTGGCAGGAGCACAAAGTTTGTCATGCACTTTGATACTTCTGATTTTATTTAGATTTTAAAAGATTTTAGAAACAATTTGTTTTGGCAGTCTCGGCACTTCAGAAATCTTTTGCAGCAACGATAGAGTATGCTATAATGGGACTTTATGCAGCCCAGCAGTTTATCCATAACTATTTAAACATTTTAGCTTGTAGCCCACTCTTCAAATTGGTGTGCAAAGATGTTATGGTATGTTTTGCCAGGAAAATGACAAAAGTGGAAATACAGTGTGGGGATTAGAGAAATATTTTACTGCTATGGTTCATAATCATCATCATTACCATTGCATTAATAATACAGTTTACAGTATTGATATTGCATTCATAAATAAGGCAACAGTTTGTACAGGTGCTTGAAAATCACATTTAGTATGGCCATCTTCCTTTTGTAGTATAGCCTGAACCCTCTTCTTTTTTTAAATTTTATTTAATTTATTTCTTGCTCTCTTTTAATTTTATTAATTTAAAGTCATTCATATCAAATCTATGCATGCTAAATATGGATTATTAAAGTCTGTTTTATTGCCCCTATATTGTTCTGACACATATTGAAAATAAAATTAGAGAAAATGTATATTTGATTTCAATCAAATCAAGCGTAAAAACTTTTCCAATACTTAATTTCCTGGCTGGAGTGAAAACAATTTTCATGTTAAACTTCATTAAATTTCAGTTTGTACTCATCTGACCATAGTTTGCGAGACTTCAGTGTATCTATAGAATACTGTGATGACTTTAACTACTTTATAAATATAACCAATGCACCTGTGGTCAATTCAGCAGTGCTAAGGACACTGTAAAGTGTATATTTAAAGTGCTTGGTTCAAAACTGTCCTTACATTTTCTTTTACTAAATCTTGAGGGAGTGGAAAGATAGCCATAAACCTAATGTCTTTCAGTGCCTGGAGCCTTTGAAGATATACCAATGTTGCGCTTTTTAGCGTGTGCTAAATCATACCTTCTTCACTTGAGTCTTGGCAAAGTAATGACAGGGTTCCACCCAAGGTGAAGGACATACTAATTCACTCTGGCACGGCATTGTTTTGATGTGGAGAAAGCAGCAGTCAGAGGTGAGTGATGAAGCTGTTGGACAGGAATGAGAGGAGGCCGGGCCCCTCTGTCACACCAGGACAGACAGATGAGGCCTTATGGGAAACATGCCCAAGATCATAAAGGACTGTACAGGACATAATGAGAGACTTTTGGATGAGATGTAAAAAACCCTCCCATGAAGGAGTCATTTAATGGCTGTTAAAAAAAAACTAAAACTCCAGACAAGTAAATGATTTTCACTTCATTTGTGATCTTTACATCTCCTGGTAAATTCTTATGTTCCTGACAGTCATGCACTCAGAAAGACCTTCAGACTACCAGTAAATACAACAGGAACATTTCTGTCTTTGATTTGGGTAAATGACATATTTACGAGGCACCATCACAGACTGCAGCATATCTATCAGCACCAGAGAAAAAGAGGATTGAGTTTCCAGACTGCCCCAGCGTGTCTTGCTCTCTATATGTAACACCCCTTTTATGAGTCACCTTGTCAAAGCCTCTGAAACCAGCCTAGTTTACTGTATGGACATTTTTTTCCTTAGCCCTTGTAGATGAAGATTTTAAGGCTGGCAGAGTTTAAACATTAGGCCTTTTTAAAAGTGTCCCTGAAGAATTCAGCAGCATTGGTTTGATATCACTTATTGATGCTACTGTTATCAAATCAAGCACATCTCTTGTGATCTCAAAAATTCATTGGAGATTCATAGCAGCCTAGGAGGAATCAAAGCTACAGGGCGCTGCTCACCCCCTGCTGAACCCCGATCACTCTCTTTTCCATCTGCATTTCACATTACCGCCGTTCATGCTGAAGACCGGAAAGGTCATTCATGAAATGCTCAGTGAGGGATTATTCAACTCGGTGTTCCCAGTCATCCAAAACTGGAATTTACATTACTCACACACTGCTCTTCAGTGCATCAATGCTGAATACATTGCTTTTACTCCTCAGACAAATCACATTTCTTTATCTTTACAACCAGCAACTGGATTGAAGCACTTGGAAAGAAATGTTGTTTAGCATGTTAAAGGATTATAAAGATTTTACAGTTTTTAATCCTTGACAGGGTAACAAACTACTAAGCTTCTTTTATGTATTATCACATCCTTTGGGGATTGATTAATGGTGTTTTGTAAAAAAACAAACAAAAAAACAACAAACACAAAAACTAAAGAAAAAGAACTTACAGGGTGTCTTTTCTCATCCATGCCTTTATGATCTTTTCCTAATCCTAACCATGCAGTTTTCACCTAATTACGATGCCTAAACATAACCAAGATGAGTAAGTGCTCTTCAGGGTCTCCTTACTGTTAAACTTGCAACTTATGACACCACCACCCTTTCTCGAACCCCCTAATGTGAAATTTATAGGTTTATAAAAGACAATAGATAGTTTTTGAGAGCCTATATTGCCATGGCGGATCAGAGTACTCATGTCAAAGAACACTATAACAGTGAAACATAAGACATATGGCTTGCTAGGTTTTTAGTCCTGTGACTTAAATAGCATCTTGAAGCTGTAAATGACTCCACTGCATTTAAATGAAGTACAGAAATTTACACATTTAAACAGCTGGAACCATGACATGTCATCTTTACAACAGTTTAAATTGCTTATATATAAAATATAATGTGTAACAAAATGTTACATAATATTTCAGGAGCGCTTCATATATTCTGCATATGACCCTGTTTAAATTTCAAATGCATCTAGTAATTCATTCTGTTAAGAAAATTCAGTTTAATAAATAAACATTACTTTACACTTAATGTAATTGGGTACAAGTATGAAGCATAAAAAGTAAATGTATAGACAAGCTGGTTGTCAGTTTCAGGTTTGGTCAGTACTATGAGGAATTCAGTTTATTTTACTTTTAATGTGCCAGAAAGTCACATTAAGAAAGTGACAGAGCTTCAGTTGTACACTATAAGGAAATGACTAACTGATAATAAAAGCCTGGACCTCCAAATGATCCAATATGACTTTAAAGTGCCACTAGCAACATAACTTAAGACTAATTCAGTCTTCTTGACCACATGTTAGAATGAGAAATGAATGACAGAAGCATCTCCTGGGTAATTGATAGAAATGCATAATCTCTCCAAGCTTTAATAAAACCACTTCAATAACGTGACAACTGATGTTTAAAATTGAAAATGTATTTAACCTTTAATTGCAGTGCCCGTATCGGTCAATAACTGTCATTTCAAAGGACAGTGTGTGTGTGTGTGTGCGCGTGTGTGTGTGTTTTATCGTGTGTGTGTGTGTGTGTGTGTGTGTGCGTGTGTGTGTGTGTGGTTACCTTTGTGAGGACTCTTTGGCTACTCTTATTTCTCTAGCACATATTCAAGTAAGTAAAGAAAGTACGTAAAATGCATTTATATTATCTTTTTCACAGACTATTACAACACAACAAGGGATGTTTTGGTCTGAATCCAGCTTTAGTTGGGCATATTGTTGAGGTGAGCCCTGGATCTCCCCCTCACAACCCCGATAAGGACAAGTAGAAGAGAATGGATGGGTGGATATTATTGAGGTTTTTGAATATTCAAATATTCAATATAAAGATTCAAAGATTTTTTGTGCGCCACGTTATTGTTTCGGTGAAATGAATTTCTACAATACTGTTACTGTTAATTCTACTCTCTGCAGTGTTTAAATGCTTACATATACACATACAGTTACTGTCCCTCCACACATACGACTCGGTTCTGCTTCTATGCCCCAGCTTTGTTTACTTTTTCCCACCGAGGCTTCTAGACTTCTGATTGGCCAACATTTCTGCACGGTTAGGAATCTAGCTCCACCTGCTGCTTTGGCATGTTCATAGCAGCGTTTTCCTTCATTTCTCCCTTTATGTGTGGACGGGATTATTTTTTAAAACGAAAACGGAAAATCTCCGTTTTCAAAAATACCCGTGTACGTGTGGACGTAGCCTCAGTCTCTGACTGGAAGCGCTAATTCGTCATTCGGCTTTTGTCAGACTAAAGTAACTGTTAAAACTGTTTGAAAAGCTAAGCTATACAACAAGGAGAGATTGAGAATTTCCTTTTAGTTCTCAGTTTATTTGATATTGACAAAAGTTAGTCAATTTTGTCTGTTCTTCTGTAAAACAAACTAAGATTTATTTTTAGAATTAATATTTTGTTTCTAAGTGGAATTGACAATTTAGTAGTCTGTTTCGTTTGTTCTAGTTTGAAACTTAAACGCTTTAGCGGCTGCCTTTTGTGTAGTTTGCAATATTTGCCTTTATTTATCTGAAAAAGTCTCATGTCCCTTAAGTACATCTACCCTGTTGAACTTATTATGGGAAATAAATATTTAAATAAAAACAAGCTGCTGATTATTTCACATTTTACTTGTGAGCAACGGCACATTTAAATCTTACAAATATAGTTATTTGGCTTATATCGTGATAGATATCGTTATCGCCTGAAATGAAAAAAACATATCGTGATATGAAAAAATCTTATATCGCCCAGCTCTACTTTATACGATTTATTTATTTATTTGCTGTACAGGAAATATGGGAGAATTAACATACTGTTTCTCACTTAGCTTATTTAAAGAAGAATTAAAAGACATAGGAGACACTAGGGAATATATAAAATCAAACATATGTACAGTTGGATTACGGTCAGGATAAGAGGCTAGAGTATTTGTGTACTCTCACATGCCAGTGAGAGTACACCAGTTATTTTGAATCCGCAGAAGTAAGGCAGGGGCACAGTATTGCAACTATATTCTTCATCACTTGAAAATTATATTCCTGTATTTATTTATTGCATTTTCTTAGGTATTTGTTAGTTTGTGTTATTATTTGTTCAGCTGTTTCTTCTACAATGATCTTCAATCTAAATACAGTGCCTTACCTTCTATGTTGTAGAGTGACAGATAGGGATGGGTATCGAAAACCGGTTTTTGTTGAGAACTGGTTCCCACTGTTCCAATTCCTTGGAATTGTTTGCCATTTTTGCAAACGATTCCCTTATCGAGTCCAGTCGCCCCGAATGACGTCACCACGTTGCGGAGCGTCATTTACCTGGCAGGAAACATGGCGGCTCAAACGCTCAAAAGTTTGATTATACTTTACGAGAACGGATGACAACAGGGCAACTTGCAATACTTGCAAAGTAGATATTTCATTCAGGGGAGGAAACACTACGAATATGCAAAAGAATTTGCTCACAAAACACGCAATAACCTTAAAATGAATGTCATGTTTTTAATTCCGCTCCGGACTCGTGAATCTCAACCTGGGGACCCTGTGACACCCCATGGAAGAGCCGTAGGCTGTGGATCTCTTAAGATCTCACTGTTGGGTTTCTAAGGCCATGTTACTCCTAAATCTCTATCTCGTTCAAAGAGAAGATTTAAAACAAAGTTCTAAGCTAGTGTTAGTGTTCTCCTTTTTAAAAAAAAGAATCGATAAAGAATCGAATCGTTAAACAGAATCGAAAATGGAATCGGAATCGTGAAAATCTTATCAATACCCATCCCTAGTGACAGATTACCTGCTGGTAGTTTAAGAGTGTCATACCCTTGTGGGGATCCTTCATGATAAAGAGTGTCCTGCCCTGCCCTGCCAGTTTGAATGAGTACCTGCTGTTAGGTTAGTAGGCATGGAATGTCTGGTGCTGACTGACTTTTTGTCGAGCTGAGTTGTTAAATAGTCTGCCTTTGTAATGTTTACTGATTACCACAGCAACTTTGCTCTGGGGAGTTGCTGTAGTAATTAGAACTGTAAAAAACTGTCTACAAATTGTAGAATGAATTCAAAATAATGGTGTTAGCCCTGCGACAGACTGGCGACCTGTCCAGGGTGTACCCCGCCTTTCGCCCTATGACAGCTGGGATAGGCTCCAGCGCCCCCCGCGACCCTGAAAAGGATAAGCGGAAGCGAATGGATGGATGGATGGATGGACTTTGAAAATCTCGTTTTTATTATGTGATATTCAGGAATCTGGAGAAATCTGTGTAGTACGAGGTGGAAAATAAATATTCTTTAATGAACGTCACTGCTCAGGAACCGACAGAACTCACAAAGCAGACTCAGCAAACAGAGTTTTAAGTTAAATTAACTTTACTGTGGTAAAGACATTTCATAAGAAACTGTGGAATGGGAACTACAGTCACACAGGTAGTAGGTAGTTCAAGAGAAAAACAGCTCAAGGATTGACAAAGTTGTAGTTTTGTAATGTGTCCTGCCACTCTAACACATTTTAAACATGGCTTTAAAGTAAGTAGCTATCAAGAGCACAGAAAAACACCTTTTAACCTATCCTGTCCAGCAGTTTTAGCAAGCAGAATCATTGTCTGGATGCTTTGTTGTGCCAAATATATTTGCTTTTCCAAGAGGAGTACCATGGACTATCTGTAGGCTCCTCTTGCTGGAAAACCATCTGGACCTGGGCCATTATTGTTTGGGAGATGCTGTGGGGGTTTGTAAAATTCAGATATTGAAAGTGGTGAATCCAGAGCCACAGACTGGTCGTCATTTTGGTAGCTTCATATATCTAAGAAATTCTTCAATGGCAGCACGTGAAATATGCTTTCTGTGTTCTTGCATGCAATAAAATATGACTTTGAGGTCTGTGAAGTGCTGCTTTCTCAAATTTGGGGGAACTGGGTTTGAGCAAACCTTGTCATATGGTCTTAAGTTTTAGATTTGATAAGAATATTGTGTTTTAATTTGTGGAATGACTACTGAAGTGTTGGGCTTTATTGGTTTAGCAACTAGCTCACATCTATTTATGAACTACCATTAATCTATGCTCCACGAGGCTTTTAATGTACATAGTTAGGTATGTGTATTTCGAGCAGGAGAGTGAACAGGGCAGACAAGGGAGAAGACGCTAAGCAAGAACGATTCATGAATAATAATGAATAATAGGACCTTGAACAACGGCTATGAGACTCTTATTGGTATGGGATAATTCCATACTATAAGCCTTGTCTCCTGGGAGCTTTGCCTCCCAAAGCCAGTGTCACCGCTAATCATTTATAAATGTAATGCTGAAGGAAAACCATTGTGTTACTCTCTACAAACTGTCTTACACATGTTTTGCCTAAAATAATCAAAATCAAAGTCTAAAAGCAACATCATTTATCATTTTTTCTTATTGTTCCTTAAAACATCCAATCCAGTCTTCAGTGCTTTTAGCTGCAATTAAATAAAGATATTTTCACTATGAAGCCGACTGATAAACCTATGTCCATAATAGACAACCATCAACTATGTTCTTCTTCACTTATTTTGTTGAGACTGAAGCAAAGGCAGATTATTGATTCACATTGCTTGGGGGAAAAGGAAGGAAAAAAACATTTTGATGCACAGGTGGAATGTCAAGGTTTTCCATAGACAACCCCCCCCCGAACTAACCTAAAGCATGTAACTCCAAGACCACAGAAAATGATTAGAATTCACCTTCAGACCTAATGTGTCGCATCTTTATTGAGCCATGGAAGATGTGCAAAGCATGTGTGCTCTTTTGTAGTAATGTCCTGTTTCACATTCAAATTCTTGCACATATGGTGGGGCAGTGCAAAATGCAATCAGTTTCCTCATGTTGATCGCCAACACATTTACTAAAGCAGGTGGAAGTGCCTTGCTAAAGGGCACTTTTATTAGCCTTATAATTTATATACCACTGTTGTAATGTTGTTCATATACACGTGTCACTGTGTTTGGTCACTATGTGTGTCTGGCGTTAGTGGTAAACTCCCATCTACATCTATGCACAGAATTCTTACCACTTTGGCATACACAAAGGTAAATCTTATAATAGAAAAATTTCAATGACTTCATTTGAAAGGTAACAACTTTTAATATCTGAACCATAACCGTACCCCATATTTTGCATGTGACTGTGATCAATTACAAACACAGACTGGTCTAGTAGCAGAAAAGGGGCATAAGGGAGCGAAAACTATTATATTAGAAATCATAATGAATGAATAATGAATTGTTTATACAATCTATGTTTTTAGAATCTCTAACAAAACCAAAAAATACACTAAAGAAACCCTGTATCATAATAGAGATGCTCTCACTATCTGGACACTTAGGTGCTGCTTTGTTTTTTTTGTTTTGTTTTTTTTTGTGTCCCGTTTGGATCTTTAGCCATCAGAATTGTTGTCTTAAGGCCAAGAAAGATGCCAAGCGGATTTATTTTACCAAGTGGATCATCATGGCCTTGCCATATTGGTCCATTTGATTGACCTTTATTATAATTATGAATTTATTTTATTTTCAGTTACTACAAACGGGACAGACATGACTGGGGGATAGGACAGGGAGAAAGAATGAAAGAAAGAGAGGGAGAGAAAGAAAACCAAAGGGGAGAAGAGACGGTGAGAAGGGGGGGAAGAAAGAAAAAAACAAAACAAACAACAAAAAAAAAAAAAAAAAAAAAAAAAAACCCACCTGGGTCACCTGTATGGAGAAAAAAAACAGAAGAGAAAGCAAACAACAAATAGCAACATAATAAAAAAAACGGCACCATCACAATAAACTAGCCAGCAGTAAATATCAGTAGATACTAAGTAATGAACGATATTGTGCAGCACGCAAGATAGACAGCGCACAATGCGCTTTGAGGCAGCAGCCAAGAAAGCTGTAGTCCGCGTCTGTGAATACCCGTGTGTACACCTGTGTGCATACCTGTGTGGATCAGCATGCTTGCATTCCAAAGGTTTCTCCATGTAACGATCTGCTAGGGAGTGTGGGGAGCCACAGCCCCGTCCTCCAGGGCATGAAGCAGGTATGGAGGAGATCAAAACTCCAGACATCCAGAGGCCCCCAGAACACAAGAGACCAAGGAAGACCAACAGAGGGGCAGCCGCGCCACTGTCTCAGTAAGAGCTGAGGAGAGTCCCAGATGAGGGCTCACTCAGCAGCCGCGGAGCAGAAGCCAGGGGGAGTTGCAGTGACGCGCCCGTGAGCTCCGCCGGCAGCCAGCTGTGCCTGAGTGACCGAGCCCCAGGCCGAGAGGCCGGGGGCACCCCACCTCCGAAGTGGCCCGAGCGAGCCCCAGGCTCCAGGCCCTGATAAGCGGCCGCCAAGGAGTGAGCCGGTGTGTACCCTGACGCCCACCCCCAGACACAAAGAACCACCAACGCACCGACACCTGAGGGAGTCCGCCACTGGCAGGGGAAGTGGTGGTGGGTGGAGATAGGCCTCCAAACCTTGGAGGGCCTGAGATGTCCCCAGAGAGGTGGCGTCTGATACCCAACCTGACATATAGACACAGACATACAGGCACACACAGACACAAACATCCATTCCCCCCCTCATGCAGGAACTGCACCCAGACCCAGGTGGTGTTACCCTTTTCCCTGCGGTGGGGAGAGGCAGACCGCCCCGACTCCGCACTAGCAGGGAGGCCCCACACTCCAGACCGCAGCCAGACGGCCAACTCCTCCTAGCCCCCCCGCTCCAGCAGGCCGCAGAGAACGGGGGTGAGAGAAGACTCCAAACCTCCCTCCACCCGCTCATTGTAGTGTTGATGCATTAGGTGCTGCTTTGTAGTACATACCTCTCAAAAGCTGAACAGCAGAAAGCATTCAAGATTCTCAATAAATGTCAAGGTCCACACATAACTTTATTGCTTTCTTTCTTTACTGGAAGTAAAGTGGGTCTTTATGCTGGGGCTATCAATATCCTCACATCGTGTTTGACCTGAGCATGGATGGGACACTGAGGGAGTACCAAAGCTGTTTTGGGGATCTGACCAAGCACATCTATATATTCAGGCACACATTGGTGCCTTGTTCTCTAAGACCTTTTTTAAGAACCATAAAACACACTTAGATATGTAATATTTATTTGATTACCTAAAAGAGTTATGACTTGATGCATGCTCAATCATGCAGGTAAGGAAATCCTGAAAAATGTTGAATCTGTTTATCTGGATGTAAAATTTTCATTGGGAGAAACATTTAATCAGTCTGGAAAAGTCACTTGGATGAATGGCGAAACATTTCTCCCACTGAAAACACTACATCCAGATGAACAGAATCCATTTTTTGGAACAAAAGAGTTACATACATTAAGATTACATACAGAAACAAATCTCAAAATTCAGCATTTCTGGCATTTATCACTCCTACAAGAAGAAAAAAAGTTAACAAAGTTCATCTAGAGTCATCATATGACAGTTTGCAAAGATCTGCATTCAAATGATAGTTTGTGACCGTTTTGACCTCCACAAGATCACCCATGCAGCTTTACAATCCATCACAATAATGTGAAATGTGACACCTCTGAGGGCCAGAGGTTGACTGAGCTGCTGCTGATTGTAATAAATACCCTCTTTGGAAGCATTTTCAGATCTCAGAGCGGGCATTAGCATTGTTTTGAACATTTAGCCCAAATATGTTAAATGATACAGGCTTTCAGGCGGACAAGGAAACACACAATGGTACTGACGGGGCATCCTTTCTCCTGAATGGCTTTGTCTGTGCTAGCATAATCTTCAAACATTGTAATGGAGGAGGTCACTTTAAGAGGGATGGACTTGACCTCCTGACTATGACTGATGTAGATGATAAGGTGCTGACTCTATGAATCCACAATCTCAACAGGGTTGTCCGATAAGAACAGCTGGCGTATCCACAAAATCCACTGCCACTCAGGTATCTGTCGTTCACTCATTTATTTAGCAAGAATCCGAAGCACACATCCATAATGTGAGTGAGGGGATTTAACAGGCTGTAAAATGCTATATGCTGTGTGGTGAGTGATGGTGTGGTTTCTGTTGGAAAGAACATAAAAGTCTTCCATAATTATGTGAACAGAGTGAATTAAATGTGTAATACAACAATACAAACAATACTGGATACTGGATTTTTTTTTACTATTTAATTTGTAAAAATGTGTATACACACACACACACACACACACACACACACACACGTAGGACAATATTTAGTATACACATCCAGAAATGCATACACTATTATATATTGTACATATATTTATTAGTTTCAGGTTGGCCATTCTTGTATTTTGCTCGTTTGTGTTGTTGTGTTTGCACATCTCTGTTGCTTGTGGGGCTCGCACACAAGAATTTCACTCGCATGTGCTGTGCCAGTGTGCCTGCACATGTGATGTGACAATAAAAGTGATTTGATTTGATTTGATTTGGATAGTGGAACATTCAACCAAAATAAGGGAGTGTCAACAAATGCTAATTTTACTATTTACATAAATCCTAACTAGGCACTTTACACTAGAGCTAACATGAGAAATTAGTGACGGTCCCTTAATGACCGCACGGCAGAGGCTGCTTCGCAGTAAACGGCAGTAACAATCGGTAAACAAAGTGTGCGCCAAGGATTAAACAAGGGAGGATAATGGCCGCAGCAAAGAACAAACACGATAAAACACAGAAACTTACAGTCTCATGGACGCACACCGCTAACAGCATTAGAAGGAATGAAAATCCACACGGTGAGTAAAACTCTGCTGACTCTTCCCACCTGCAGCTCCGACCGAACTCTCTGTGTCGACGTGTGCGTAATGATGAGGTAGAATTGTGTCTTCTGATTGGTGAAGAGAATGAGTTGCCTCACCGCTCATTGGCTAAACGGCAGCAGTATGCTGATATCTTACTCCGCAGATGTGGCTCCGTTCGTGAGTTCTGCGAACTGGCTGGCCTTTTGTACAAACAGGATGAAAAAAAAGACTATGTAGTTGGATACTGCTACACCAAAATAGACTCTTACTGTTTTGTTGATACATTGGCTTTAGAGTTTGCAGTTTTCATCATGATTTCACCGTTCATATTCTCCATATCATCAAGATATGGGCAAAAGTTTAAAAACAGGGTTTGGATAACTTTTTCTCTTGATAAATTGTTATTATTATTATTTTTTAAAAACTGGAAACATTTTTTCTTGTTTTGTTTTCTCGAAAGAACGATGCACGGCTTTTGTAAAGTAAACTTTTAGGGCTACCAAATTCATGGAGTCTATCATAATTTTGGTGCTATGTGCAATATTTAGTGCTGTCAGCGTTAATCTCGTTAAAATGATGTTAACGTCATAACGGGATCACGGGATCACCCGTGTGTGGGGGCTGCACGGCGCTAACGCGTTGACGAGCTAACCACACTAACATGATGACGCTACGTGTGCAGCCCCACACATGGGGCGATCCGCGCTAACTTGCTAATGGAGATTTGCCGCATTACCGTAATTTTAACGAGATTAACGCTGACAGCACTAGTATTATTCATTAGTCCAGTGTGCAGCCCTGTGACTATTTTATATCAGTATGAGCGACTGGGGAAAACTGATGACCAAATCTGGTTAATGCTTTCACTTCTTCACACCTTGGAAATTAGAATTATTTCAAGAAAACTGCAGTTAGTTCATCAACAGTCTAATGGGATAGCTAATAAATTGTTCTAACGTTCATCTGGGCTAATATTCGCTCTTCTCAGACCATTTGTTTTCTGATTAACTGTCTGCGTCTGCTAAGAAAAAGGGCCATACTACAGAATAGATAAAAGAAGTGTTTAGCTTGGTAAAGCTGAAAAAAAAGAAAAGAAAATACGTAATTATTTTATGTGAAACTGTTGCAGTGAACCAACTGCTTCTCATTACATGAAGTCATTTAATCCATTATTCGCACAATTAGTAGATTTTTAAGGTATTTGTGTTATACTGTCTGATCACAAGACCACAGTCCATGTTTACTGTGGACATTAAGCTCTGTGGCTGAGACACCTTCAGGGACCTCTCCAAACCATGCAAAATTTATGAATGGCCCAGCAGAGATAACAGTGCTACATTTTTAATGCACCTTGTCACCAATGGGACAACTGCAGCATTCTCCAGAGACAACGATTAGCAAGAGATGGAGTGATAGATGACACCCCGGGGTGGTGAAGGGGAAAAAAAGAGTGCTGTTGTCCACTAAAAACATTCATCAATATATCATTACACAATGAAACAACCTCAGACTGTTTAATGAAGTGTTTGCAATGTTATTTGGTTCTTAATAGCAGAGGTATTAAGGAGTATCAGGTCTTTGTGATAGCCCCTGTATACTAAACAGTATCCTGTGCCAAAACCTTATAATGCACAATTACCAGTACTTTCAGACTGGATGGCGAGGAGGAATCTGGGGAATGTACTAAGAAGGAAAAGCTGTGTGCAGTGCAGAGAGAAAGGAGAAGGGGCTGTGCAACACTGATTCAACCTTATTTGTCTTGTTATTAATTTTAGCTAGACAGTAGGTATTAGATGCGTACCTGTTGGAAATGAAGTAAATGAGCATATGGTGGTTAACTGGTCACACTAGGGCAGGACGTTGGGCCAAAACTTCAAAGTCCACAAATTCTATGCATGTGTTTAATAGAAAGAGGATGTATCAACATAACAACTGAAGGAGTTAACCACAAACACCACACAGAGATACACAAACACACACTTACAAAGAAAGAACACAAGAGATTTGATTGATTTTAAAAATACATTTATTGACTTAATAATGATCCATAAAAAACATTAAGCTCAAATCAACACATTCCTAAATAAAAGTTCAGAATGATTTTAAACAGACAACCTTTATAGTCCCAGAGATTTTGAAAAACATCCAGCTCATCCATTTAAAAAAAAATACTTAAATAATCTAACATTTGTACAAAATCAGTATTTCGTCCATTATCAATCCTATATTTTTGACTCCAGCAGATTGCCAACTTTGCTCGATCAAGGAAAAGATTCATCAGTCGTCTTTTTTTCTTCTTTCTTTTGTCATATGCAAAATCAAGAAAATGAAAAAAACAAAACAAAAATAAAACACTGTTTTGCGAAACAGTCTTCAAATGATTCCCAAATGCCACTAAATACTGAAAAGAAATCCATTAATCTGAAACATTGTGCAAAACAATGAAAAATGGTTTCTCTTACTGATCAAGTTCTCCGTGGTTATTGTACTCAGCGTGCAATGTACTGCTTTATTAACAGTTTTCTCTGTTTTACATAGTACAAACTATTTTTAAGGCAGGGTGTTAAATGCCTCCTTGCAATTTGTAATGCATTCCCAACTGGTTTAATCCTGTTATTCACCTTTGTTTTATTTAATCCTGTTTTGAAATGTAACCTTTGACTTTGCGTGAATCGCTACCTTATCGTGGTGGAGGGGTTTGTGTGTCCCAGGGATCCCAGGGGCTATGTTGTCTGGGGGCTTTTGCCCCCTGGTAGGGTCTCCCATGGCAAATTGGTCCTGTGTGAGGGACCAGACAAAGAGCGATTCAGAAGACCCTTATGAAGAAAACATAGAGTGTCTGGTGGCCAGGCCTTAGTCCATGGAGCCCGGCCGGCCACAGCCCGAAAAGGGGACATGGGCCGATCCTCCCACAGGCCCACCACCCGCAGGAGGCGCCATAGGGGTCGGATGCATTGTGTGCCGGGCGGCGGCCAGGAGCGGAGACCCTGGCAGACTGATCCCCGGCTGCCAAGACTGGCAATTGGGACATGGAATATCACCTCTCTGGTGGGGAAAGAGCCTGAGTTAGTGCGTGAGGTTGAGAGGTACCGGCTAGATATAGTCAGGCTCACCTCTACACATGGCTTGGGCTCTGGAACCAGTCTCCTGGAGAGGGGCTGGATTCTGTCTCAGTCTGGAGTTGCCCCTGGTGAGAAGCGGTGGGCTGAGGTGGGTATTCTAATATCCCCTCGGCTTGCTGCCGGTACGTTGGGGTTTTTCCTGGTGGATGAGAGGGTTTGTTCCCTGCGCCTTACGCTCTAGGCCGCAGGTCGATGATCGGCTTTGTAATCGTATCACCAGAACTGCGACCATATGTTCTGGACATTCGGGTAAAGAGAGGGGCTGAGCTGTCAACTGATCACCACCTGGTAGTGAGTTGGATCAGGTGGCGGGGGAGGATGCTGGACAGACCTGGTGCACCTAAACGCGTAGTAAGGGTGTGCTGGGAACGTCTAGAAGAGGCCCCAGTCCGCGAGATCTTCAACGCACACCCCCTTAACCCATTACTCCTGAAACGGGTTAAGGGGGTCCTTTTGTCCCTTTGTGGGGGGTTACTCCCACTAGGTTTATATCTGGGACTCTCCACCATTTGACCTTAGAACTGAAGAAGCTTCTCGGATGAGAGGTGAAACGTCTTCAAGCAACTTAAAGAAGTCCAGACGCTTTTCTTTGCAAGCTCCTTTGACTTCCCTAATGGTTAAAATTTTATTTGTGAAGAATTTTGTGAAGTCATTACTAGTGTCACGGCTTGGGCAGCGGTCGTGTGGTGTTTGGGAAAGGAGGACACAAGTTGCAGAGACGGCTGTGATGTGAGTGACCTTTATTGATGATGGGTGACAGTAACACAAAGTGATGGTGAGAATTACAAAATAAACTAAACTGGGAAAGCTAGTGAGCAGACCTGAAATCATACACAAAGGGGAGACATGAGGCGAGGAGCAGAGAGACGCAGACAAAACCATGGGAAGCAGACGACCTGACGAGGAAGAGAGCTAGATGGGCACTATAAATACACACACACAAGGTAATCAGGAAATGACACTCAGGGGGAAAACATAGCTGAAACTGATGAGCAAAACGAGACACAGACCTTCAAAGTAAAACAGGAAATTAACAGACTGTTTTAAAAACACAAACTCAGAGACACAAACAGAGCACAGAGGGGAGAACACAGGTAGGAATAATAAAACACAAGAACCAACCCCTAAGAACTAATACAAAATCAGAAGAAACTAGAAAATAATAACAATTAACTCAAAACGCTGAGTCAGCAGCCCAGGACCATGACAACTATGTTAAGTTAAGTTTTGTCTTTTAACTGGTTCACCCGAAAGACAAAACTCCAAAACACAGACTTAACAATGTGGTGTATGCTGTACAGTGCAGTGAGGAATGCCCAGACCTCTACATTGGGGAGACCAAACAGCCACTTCACAAGCGCATGGCACAACATAGAAGAGCCACCTCCACAGGACAAGACTCAGCAGTCCATCTGCATCTTAACACTTACACCCCCGGAGAGCAGTCATTTCGGGGTAGTACCTTAGACCCCCGCGGAGTCATCATTTTGCGTTTCTACCTTTAAAAGCCGGAGAGCAGTCAAATGCTGGAAGTGGAAGCTAAATTGGCTAGTCATTCATATGTATATTGGGTCGTTACCTAGGAATTCTGGAGGGAGGGGATTGGGGGAGAAATCAACACACATGAGTCTAGGTCCTTTGTTGCTGACATTTATTGATAAAAACAGTAGTTTCATTTCATGTTATTTCCTTTTTCATTTCAAGCAAGGAAGTGGATGTAGTTAGTAAGTAAGATATTTCAGACATTATTCTGACACAGAGGAGGAGATACTGGAATTATAATTAGTATCTATGCATGCATTTGTGATTTTGTTTGACCTTCCCATTGCTCACAATTTGAATTTGTTCACACTGCAGATGAGTGTCTCAGTCCCCAAACAAGCTCTCTTTTTCGGTGGAGAAGCAGTCTCCTCATCCGCAGTGAGTGTGGAGAAATCAACACACATGAGTCTAGGTCCTTTGTTGCTGACATTTATTGATAAAAACAGTAGTTTCATTTCATGTTATTTCCTTTTTCATTTCAAGCAAGGAAGTGGATGTAGTTAGTAAGTAAGATATTTCAGACATTATTCTGACACAGAGGAGGAGATACTGGAATTATAATTAGTATCTATGCATGCATTTGTGATTTTGTTTGACCTTCCCATTGCTTACAGTACAAAAAACCAACCATTTGTACACATATGTACTAATAATAATAAAAAGTGAGTGCAACACTGCAACCCGTCACCCCGTCGTTCAGTGGTCGTTGATCAGTGGTCCATTGTGGCACCATTCAGAGCACTGGTACAATAGTACCAGCAAGATATGGGAAGACATTGCAAATGTACTTGGATTTTAGGTTGCAAGCCACCCAAAACTTGATCCCAAACTTGTCAGGTTTACTTGCAAACACTTGGAGTGTTTCAGTATGCCATCTTAGGGAGAACTCAACACACATGTAGGTCCTTTGTTGCTGACATTTATTGATGAAAATAGAAAAAAAACCAACCGTTTGTACACATGTTTACAAATAATAACAAAAATTGAGTGAGTACATTACAACATTTTCAGCAATCACTCACAATCCTGGCACTGCCACGGTATCTGTCGCCTGCATTTACCACATGTGTACCTGTAGCAGTGAACACATCGCACAGTGGCCTGATTTTTTTTGCATCTGTGTTTGACCTGACACGTGGCCCTTTTTCCAGGGCTCGGTGTGGAGGGTTGTGTCCGAAGCAACTGTTCTTTTCTTTCCTTCTTCGCAGCTACATGAGAGTGAGCCAATTCGGTTGCAAGGGCTACCAGGAAGTCCACCCGTCTTTCCTTCGTCCCGGTGCATTCTTGATACAGCACATGTGCATTCAGTGCTGCCATGTCAATCATGTTATAAAACACGGCAACTGGCCAGCGCCGTGTTCCTTTGCGGACAGTGTACTCCCGAACCATCTGGTCCATCACATCCACGCCACACTTTGTCTTGTTGTAAAGGGTGACAGTGTTTGGCTTCCTTTTGGTAGTGTTTTCGGTCTGAACCACGCTGTGCATGCTGCTAAGAATATATACTGTCTTCTTCCGTTTGGCCGCATACGCCGTCAGCGTGGCAGCAGAGGTTGAAAACACCTAAGAAATAAGATAAATTGTTAATTCCATAGCCCTTTTACACACAATGAAACACATAAACATAGAACCACAAAAGACCTGCAACATACCTGAGTGGTGAATTCATTGCGATCTGTCTGTCTAGTGGATTGAGGAATTTCCCTGCGAATCTTGTTGACTGTGCCGAGGATGGTGGTTTTCCGTCTAAGAAGTTTTTGCGCAAGTGAAAGCGATGTGAAAAAATTGTCAGTGGTAACATTTCTGCCCTTGTCCAGGAATGGTTCCATCAGCCTCATAACTACATTTTCGGAAAGTCTCTCCCCAGTGGGACGATTGGGGTCCTTGCCAAGATATGGGAAGACATTGCAAATGTACTTGGATTTTAGGTCGCAAGCCACCCAAAACTTGATCCCAAACTTGTCCGGTTTACTGGCAATATACTGCAGGAAACTGCACCGAGTTTTTGATGGGAAAAGCTGTTCATTGATGGTGATATGTAGACCAGGGTTGTAGCACGTGATGCAGTTGGTGACAAATGATCCCCACACACTGGAAATTGCTGCGAACTTATCAGTCTTTGCTCGATCACAGCGGGTGGACTTGTCATCAAAGCGTAGGTGTTGCATGATGTCTTGGAAGCGGTTTCGTGCCATAGTTCCAATTATCTGTGGGTTTCCCAGGTTTGCTGACCAGCAGTCATTTACAGATGGAACCCTGTAAACCCCCCGCAAGATGACAATAGCAATAAATGCCATTAGTTCAGGGAGGTCCATGAACCAACAAACATGCTCCGTTTGCTGTGCATGTTGAATAGTCCATTCTTGAATGCTACGAAGCATGTCAAGAGTGATGAAACACAGGAAGCTCTGAAGGCGACTCAAGATACTTCTCCTGGCCTTAGCCGTTGGCTCTCCATCTGCAGCGTACGGTTCTATAGGGGTGAAAGGGAGACGGGTCCCCACATGTTCTTCACGCCACACTGTGCCATCTTTCGCTGTCTCAGTCCCCAAACAAGCTCTCTTTTTCGGTGGAGAAGCAGTCTCCTCATCTGCAGTGTGAACAAATTCAAATTGTGAGCAATGGGAAGGTCAAACAAAATCACAAATGCATGCATAGATACTAATTATAATTCCAGTATCTCCTCCTCTGTGTCAGAATAATGTCTGAAATATCTTACTTACTAACTACATCCACTTCCTTGCTTGAAATGAAAAAGGAAATAACATGAAATGAAACTAACCGGAAGACTGATCAGACAGCTCTGAGTCCGAATCCGGCTGAACTTCTAGGTCTTCTCCATCCGAGTCACAAGGGTCGACTTCCGCCAGGATCATTTCCAACGCCTGCTGGGTGGTGAGTCTTCTCTGCATTTTCTTTCCTTGGAGAGGAGGTCCGTACACCACAGGATTCTTCAGGGCAATGAAGGGTTAGGCTAAGTGCAGTGAGATTGTATCATATATATACCCTTGATCACAATTGATCAGTGGGGTCAGGTCACACTGATCAGCGGGGTCACACCCCCGTCGTTCAGTGGTCGTTGATCAGTGGTGCCACAATGGACCACAGAACGACGGGGTGACGGGTTTCCTGCAGTATATTGCAAGTAAACCTGACAAGTTTGGGATCAAGTTTTGGGTGGCTTGCAACCTAAAATCCAAGTACATTTGCAATGTCTTCCCATATCTTGCTGGTACTATTGTACCAGTGCTCTGAATGGTGCCACAATGGACCACTGATCAACGACGGGGGTGTGACCACATAACAATGCAACCCGTCACCCCGTCGTTCAGTGGTCGTTGATCAGTGGTGCCACAATGGACCACAGAACGACGGGGTGACGGGTTTCCTGCAGTATATTGCAAGTAAACCTGACAAGTTTGGGATCAAGTTTTGGGTGGCTTGCAACCTAAAATCCAAGTACATTTGCAATGTCTTCCCATATCTTGCTGGTACTATTGTACCAGTGCTCTGAATGGTGCCACAATGGACCACTGATCAACGACCACTGAACGACGGGGTGACGGGTTGCAGTGTTGCACTCACTTTTTATTATTATTAGTACATATGTGTACAAATGGTTGGTTTTTTGTACTGTAAGCAATGGGAAGGTCAAACAAAATCACAAATGCATGCATAGATACTAATTATAATTCCAGTATCTCCTCCTCTGTGTCAGAATAATGTCTGAAATATCTTACTTACTAACTACATCCACTTCCTTGCTTGAAATGAAAAAGGAAATAACATGAAATGAAACTACTGTTTTTATCAATAAATGTCAGCAACAAAGGACCTAGACTCATGTGTGTTGATTTCTCCACACTCACTGCGGATGAGGAGACTGCTTCTCCACCGAAAAAGAGAGCTTGTTTGGGGACTGAGACACTCATCTGCAGTGTGAACAAATTCAAATTGTGAGCAATGGGAAGGTCAAACAAAATCACAAATGCATGCATAGATACTAATTATAATTCCAGTATCTCCTCCTCTGTGTCAGAATAATGTCTGAAATATCTTACTTACTAACTACATCCACTTCCTTGCTTGAAATGAAAAAGGAAATAACATGAAATGAAACTACTGTTTTTATCAATAAATGTCAGCAACAAAGGACCTAGACTCATGTGTGTTGATTTCTCCCCCAATCCCCTCCCTCCAGAATTCCTAGGTAACGACCCAATATACATATGAATGACTAGCCAATTTAGCTTCCACTTCCAGCATTTGACTGCTCTCCGGCTTTTAAAGGTAGAAACGCAAAATGATGACTCCGCGGGGGTCTCAGGTAGAAGCCTTCTTGACTTGACTGCTCTCCGGCTTTTAAAGGTAGAACGGTAGAAGCTGGGAATTCCAGTGTTAAGGATAAAGGACACTCTTTCGAGGATGCCAATGTTCACTTTTTGGACAGAGAGGACAGATGGTTTGAAAGAGGAGTGAAAGAAGCCATCTATGTCCACTGTGAGCGACCATCTTTGAACAGAGGCGGTGGTTTACGACACCAACTCTCTGCCATCTATAATCCAGTTTTGAGATCCCTCCCCAGACGTTTTGGGTGAGCTCATTGTGAAACCTGGCCCCACCTTATCATGCGAATTCCTGAGGTCAGATGGCCCAGGATGTGAGTGGCTGGTTGGGACCCACACCCAGTTTCACACCTTGGCTCAGGCGATTAGAGGATAATCAGGGGTCCTTTTGTCCCTCTGTGGGGGGATACTCCCACTAGGTTTATATCTGGGACTCCCCACCATTTGACCTTAGAACTGAAGAAGCTTCTCGGATGAGAGGTGAAACGTCTTCAAGTAACTTAAAGAAGTCCAGACGCTTTTCTTTGCAAGCTCCATCTACATGGATGTTAAAATCACCCACAATAATTATTTTATCTGTGTTGAGCAGTAAATCAGATAAAAAGTCTGAGAAATCAGAGAGAAACTCAGTGTAAGGCCCATGATAGTTTTTGTCATGTTCTAGTTGAATTATGGATTTTTCCGTGGTGCTGGTGGTTTCACTTCTGGGCGAAGGTGCCTCATCTCCTCGTACAAGCGGCACCTGTGAGTAATTAGGCTGCAGGGATTTAAGACCAACCCTCACCACCATTACTTGCCAGACTGTCTGCTAACCATTGTTTGTGAAAGTCATCATAGTTTAAAGAATCTAGTTATAGCTATTCTTGTACTGTGTTTTCCTCTATTCACAGCAATCCTACGGACATCATTCTTCTCACTACCATAATTTACCTCTGTTCAGTTGCTGGTTCGCCCACTTAACCCACCTGCCAGCCTCCCTGCGCTGTTCTCTGGGAATCACCGATCTCTTGTTGGAACTTTCTCTACGACTCACCCAGACCACCTGCCCTCTACGTCTTGCCTCCGCCTGTGAAAAGTAGGACTGTTTCACCATTTGCCATTTTCACTTCAGACCAGTGTCTGGATTTGCGACCTGACACCTGTCTCTCTCATTTCATTGATTGTGAGCATTCCAGCTCCACTTCTATGTCTAGTAACTCCCTTTTGCTGCACCTTTGGGTTCCTGTACTGGATGTTACCCAGAATCGGGTTTCCTGGACTCCTGTTCTCATCAGCCTAAGAACTCACTCCCTCGACTCATTACCTGGTCGCTAGTGTTGCTTGGTTCATGATGTGCTTGTGTATTGTGTCATGTTTCTCATAGTATTGATCCTAGGAAATAGCTCATCATAGTGTTATCTAAGGTCATAGTTTGCTCTGTAGTCCTCTCATTCACAGTTCATAGTTAAAACACACTTAACTTTTCATGGAATTAATTCTCATTGTGTCGCTCACTTTATTCTTTGTAAATAAAGTCTGGTTTGCACTCATCCCTTGTGCCTCCGAGTGTTGTCTGCTCCGTTCACCTATGTTGGCTCCCCAGGGTTGGGGTTTTCGAGCTAGGGTGGCCAAGGCATTGCATTAAGCTTTCAAAAACTGCATACTGCAGCCTTTTCTCCCAGAACACCTTGGCACTACACAGCACTTATTCCATTGGTGTTATTTTTCACTGTAGAAGCTAGTACAATCAGCTTTAAAGAAGATGGAAGTGGAACTCTTAATTCCAACACAACAACAGTGGTGATGCATTCTACCTTTTGACATATGATTTCTTACTCGTACATACTTAATAAAACCCGAATCTCAGTTCATGAAAAACTCTAAAATAGCCAGCTAGTTTAATAGCCAGTCTTACAACAGGTATGTCTTCCACAAGCACACACTTAATAGTTTCATTCTAAGTAAAAAAGAAATTTATGAACTTAAATTTCAACAATATTTATAATTAAGCACAATGACACAAAGCACTATTTGTTTTCACATGGAAAGTCTCTTTCAATATCTCATGCCAGTGTAACTGCAGCCAAAGTAGGCACTCTTCCATCAAGTGCAGTGCATTAGCTTCCAAATAAATGATTTATAAATCTGCAACCCACTGCCTGTGATTGCAGTACAATGAAGAAAAAAGGAAGAGTGAAGCTAGAGAAACACACCTCTAGCTTTGTTTTTTGTCGTTTTGTTGTTGTTTTTTTCTCTTTTGTTTTTTGTCAAATGGAGTAAGATAGGCACATTTAGCTCTTTGGCTTGACAAGTGGAATACAGTGCTGAACTTAAGCCTGTAAAAGCACAAGAGAAGGCTGTACAGCAGGGATTTCTGCAATGATGGAATAAGTGGCTTCTCTTGGCGGTAGAGCATACAGATCACCTGTCCCTTAGACAATACTCTGAGATGAATTTATATATTTATTTATTTGGTTATTTGTTTACCGGTCGACCTCTCCTGATAAAAGCTGATAAAAATAGCTCTAGCAGGAGGGCTGTTTTTTTAACAACCGGACCATTTTCTGCCAAAAGGACAATCCATTTCTGCCATGTTATTATTCTACAATATCTAAATGGACATGCATGACTTTCAATAAAGCTCACTTGTGTTTTTACCTTTAAATCATTAATTGTATACAGTATATTTATACAATATACAGTTACTGTGCCTTGTAATGGAAACCCCAACAAAAAATTGTTGTTAATTTTCTTCCTGAATATCTAATTCATCAGATACAGAGATGAGAAATCTGTAGTACAAGTACCAAGAAATGCATAAGAAATGCATCCTTATGATGATGACACATTGAGGCAACTGCCATTGTGATTTGGTACTATATAAATAAAACTGAATTGAATTAACACAAAAAAAGCATTTGACAAAAAATGTTAGATGTTTACCTAGGATAGATAAAAAACAAAAAAATATAAAGTAAATAAAGTATGTTGATCAAATTTTATTGCATTACAAATTTAAAAAAAATTGCCCCCTTATTTGCAAAGGTGAAAAGAGAGCTGAAGCACAGAAATTTTAGCATTATAAAACTTTAGGAGTACTGATGACTGATTAGAAAAAGTTGGATAGTCAGAGTAGACAGGAGTACTGTCATATACAGTGGTGTGAAAAGGTGTTTTCCCCTTCCTTATTTCTTTTTTTTGTATGTTTGCCACACTTAAATGTTTCAGATCATCAAACAAATTAAAATATTATCCAAAAATAACACAAGAAAATGGAAAATGAAGTTTTTAAATAAAGGTGTGTATTATTAAGGGGAAAAAAATCCAAACCTACATGGCCCTGTTAAAAAAGTGATTGGCCCAACCCTAACCTGGTTGGGCCACTTTTAGCAGCAAAAACTGTAGTTTTCATTTTGTTTTGCTTAAGCCATTCATAAGTGGACTTATGGTCGATAGTATCAGTGGACTTTACTGTTTTGGATCATTATCCTGCTACAGAAGTCAAGTGCACTTCAACTTCAGGTCACGAACAGATGAACATTCTCTTTTAGGATGTTTTGGTAGACAGCAGAATTAATGTTTCCATTTACTACAGCCAGTCTTCCAGGTCCTGAGGCAGCAAAACAGCCCCATACAGGCCACTAGCTCACTTTGAAAAGCCAAGTTGTCAATATAGGGAATACAAATGTTATCCCGAAGAACTTCTAAACATTCTTCTGGAAGGCTGCTGGAGCATTCATGAGGTCAAAGGGGATGCAGATCCAGATTGTGTACAATACATCATGCACAATAAATGTCTGTCAGTCAGGATGTATTTTTCTGTTCAAGGGTCTGTAATCAATCCTTAGCCAAAGAGTACCGTCTTCTATATGGACATGCACAACAGGTGAGAAGTATGAGGAGTTTGACTTCCGAACCCAGCCTTCTGCTATTAGATCATACAGGTAATCCTTCAGTTCCTAGTACAGGGGACTGGGCACTGGGCACAAATTACAGAGAGCAGCATGTTGCCTTTTGTTAAAATATTGATGTCATGGCTCGGCAGACCAGCCTGAGGAGTATTCAGCAGCAACTGGGTTTCGTTATTGTTTTGCACTTTCTCTCTTGTTCTCTCTCCCTCACCCTCTCTTTCTATCTCCCTCTGTCACCTGGGCAGAACTCATTATGGGTTCCTGTCTTTGGTCTATGCACCTGTGGGAGAATGAACACCTGTGTCTCATTAGCCTGCCACTATTTAAGGGGAATAAGCGAGGCCACTCATCGCTGAATCGTTGTTTGACTTGTGTCAGTGTAGCCCCGGCTTTGAGATTGCTTGTAGCTCTCTTTGATTTAGCATTTATTTCAATTTGCCTTCTCCTTGTACATAGACATCCCTGACCTGTTCCTGTTCCCTGTGGAGACTCAAGTTGTGAGCAAGTGGAGAGTGGCTGCAAAGTGTAGTGTGTGACAGAAGAGGAGTGAGAAACGGATATCTCCGTTTCTTTCCCTTGGATTCCCTGGAGACCCCACCCTTGCACAATTGTATATAGCACCCTTTCACTGTTGTACATGTCCCCTGGACATTGTAAATAAATTCTTTGTACTTCCTTCAAGCATCGGAGTCCCGCGCTTCAGTCGCCTGCAGTCTTGTAAATTGCTTACAGTCTCTACAAGACTTACAAGACACTTTTAAAAGAGGTCAGAAAATTATGCTATATAAAAACAAATCGATTTATGACCAGAATTTATAAGTTGGAGTTATTTCACACAGTCTGACTGGTTCTCAGAATAAGCGTTAAAATTGTGTCCACGTCCCAGTCTCCAAAACCAAAATTTCAAGCTTACTTCACAATTAAAGATTAGGTTTAATGCTACTCCTTTCAAGAATTCAATTCAATTTTATTTATATAGCGTGAAATCACAACAACAGTCGCCTCAAGGCACTTTATATTGTACAGTAGATCCTGCAATAATAGATACAGAGAAAACCCTGCTGCAAACTCTGCTGCGACCAGTTGGGGTGAGAGAAGGAAAACAGGATTGAGACATGCTGTGGAACAGAGACAGAGATTAATAACAAGTACGATTCAATGCAGAGAGGTCTATTAACACATAGTAAGTGAGAAAGACGTGGCAATAAACTTAAAAGCATAACATCTATGATGAACCAACGCCAAAAAAGCCCCCCAAAAACCCACAACTTGTCCAAGAAGTGCTACCAATACCCAGTGTGAAACAGAACCAAACAAAAGGAAAGTGCTCTCCATAAGACCCTATCTCAGGAAAACACAAGGGAAAACTGTACAAAAATAAATAATCACTTCACCCCTTCTGTTTCACTGATATACATACACCTTGATTAAGTCATTTTCGAAAAGCACTATGTACACAGGAAATCACACAGAGTTAACAAAGTTTTGGAGGCAGAGGACAGGACTTGCAAAGGTTACTGCTGGAACATTTAAGAACTAAACACTGCATGCGTCTGCATTGTCCAAGCCTTCAAAGCTTCCATTGTGATCCATTGTTCTGAGTATTGTTTGCTATCTTTTTATTTTGTCAGTGACATCTCGCTTTTTCTATCATGGTCCATCAGGTGCCACACTGTGTGGTTGATTCTGATCAGTAAACATTCAAAATGAACTGTAGCCCATTTTGAAAATCTCATCTCTTTCTATTACGTTAAAAATGAAATGTCCCTCATCTATTGCCCCATAATTACATTTGTAAAGTGATCACCGAGAGTGTGTCATATCACATCAGAGGCTGTTCCCCAGGATTTACAGTCTGTACAATTTAAATGACTATTAAATATGAGCACTTACTAATATTCAGCTAGTAAGTGAAAGAAAATATCTCCCAGTGGAATGGCTCTAAAGCAGCGGTCCTCAACCCCCGGGCCTCGGACCGGTACTGGTCTGTGAGTCGTTTGGTACAGGGCCGCGAGAGTTGAAGCTCAGGTGTGAAATGTATGGTTTTCCGGGTTTTTATCGGTTTTCAGCGTTATTTTGTTATCGTTTTTATTGTTTAATCGGTTTTTCTGGGTCTTTTCACGTGTGTTATGAATAAATCTTTTTTTTCGGTACCGGTACTAGTTTTATTTTGTTGTATTTATCCATGACACCTTAAAGGCCGGTCCGTGAAAATATTGTCGGGCATAAACCGGTCCGTGGCGCAAAAAAGGTTGGGGACCGCTGCTCTAAAGAACTGTGTACTGAAGTGCTCTGCACTCACCTGAAGCTGTGTTTTTTTTCTCTCTATTTTAAAGCTGATCAATACCAGCGACTCAGCATCTGTTCTGCTGCCAGAAATGTCAGATGCTGAGATTTCTGCTCCTTAGACTGACTGTTCAGCTTGCATTCTGCTGCTGCTGGTGCAAAAAACAAAAAACATTTCAACTTCTTACCTTAGATACCTTATGATCTGTATTTAGTTTGCTCAGTGAAGGATGTCATACACAAGGTATGTCTCCCCTCCAAATGAGAGGATCTCCAGGGGATTCAGCAGAACCTCACAAAGAATGCCACTCAAGTCGCCAGAATGAAAAGACATCTGATAGCCTCACATGGTATGTGTCTTCATCCAGGAGCTTGTTCAAAAACAGCCAACAGAACAAGACTGAACCTACAGCTTCTCTGCAGACAATATTCCTTTACGTCACAGAAATCAAAAGTAAAGAGTTTAGAAGCATTTAGAAGTTACTCTGTGACATAATATCACTAGTATACTAGTGTTTTTTTAAGATGTTAAAAAAAAACATCTTAAAAAAACGGTAATAAAACGGTAATATTCTGGCAGTTGGGGCGCCAAAATACTACCGTAAAATAACAGAAAATAACTTTCTCACGTAAATACAGTTACTTTCAGTAATGAAAATAGTTTGTTGCGCTAATTTCACATGGGATTCTGCCTTTTCCAAGTGCTTTTAGACATCAAATTAGGAACATTTTAACGTGATCAAACAATGAAATTACGTATAAACACTGTCCTTCCCCCCAGATTCTCGAGGTTCTGGATGGGGGGACTGTAATGTTTTATTGCAGATACATCCTATCTGGAAGATCTCCTTCTTTTGATGTAAGCTTCCTGCGTTTACGACCCTTTGGTCAGCAGGAGGTCTGACTGACACACACACACACACACACACACACACACACACACACACACACACACACACACACACACACACACACACACACACTTACAGAAGTTCACACATATACATACAATGCCTTGTCTTAGAACCATGTGGGCGTGGCTTTGTTCTGTGTGAACTGTCTCTCAATAAAAAGGGCAGCAAGGGAGGTCAGATGTGAGGTCATTTTCGTGGTGGACACAGGCCTCCCTTGCGCAAGTGATTGATCGATTGACTGTCTTGTTTTCTTCATGATGAATAAGTCTCTAGAATTAGCGGGGCTTGTGGAAACACAGACCCAACAGGAATCATGTTATATACTTTTCCACACACTCATCCCCCCTCCCTTTCCAAACGCGTTCGACGCTTATTCCCTTCCGATGCTGATGGTGGATCAAGGAGACCAGCGCACAGGCTGCAGGCCCGGATGTACTGTCTAAATCGGCTGTCTCTCACCCTTTACCCACCCCCGTTGCTTGTCATGTGTTTCTTTGGTTTTCTTTGGTTTTTCATGTGCTATGTGCAGAGGTGTTTTTTTCTGTTCTCAAACTGATCTCCCTGTTAGAGCTCAGTCTGGGGGGAGTTATTTTTTTCTCCTTATCTTTCCTCATGTGGTGCATTTTCCATTGTTATACCTCTCTGACCTGTCTTCCCCATGTGATGTTTTGTGTAATGTATGTATGGTCGGAGGGTAAGATAGCACCGCCATTGTGTGCAATAAAGGTATATCAAATCAAATCCATAGCATTACATTTGAATTCAACAGTTCAATATTTCAAATAACGGACAGATATTTGTGAAATCATGGTATATTTGTGAATGTATTTTAACAATCTAAGTATGCATATGTACAGACAGATACATTTAATAATCATGAAAATTATGTTTTATTGCATTACATTGATTTAATGTTAATTTACATTTTACATATAAAATCACAGTCTACTTATGTAAATTTAATGATATTCTAGAAAGACAGTACAAAACTGTAAAATATACAGTAAGATACTTTGACATTACTATTTTTTGGAACAGTGTATGACCAGTTTCAGGGTAAGCGATCAAACACGGAAGAGAGTCAAATGTTATACAGGACTGCATGATTGAGTTTATACTTGATGACTAACTTGTTGTAAGTACAGGAGCAAGATGCTCATTGTATAATCACTCCCACTGCGTATCTCTATGGAAGACAAAAATGCAAGTTACTTTAACTGGAGTAACAGGCAGGCTCCTAAGAAGAACAGACTAGGGCTATATAGCAACATAAGGGTCACTCTACTCTAATTTATCTTATCACATGATGGCATAACGATAGAGGGTTCAAATACCCCAAACACATTCATGGTTTTTGAAGGTACACATTACTGTTATAAAGGTGCACATTTTACCTCAAACCACGGTGCAACCTATATTCTGATTCATCAATCCTAGGATATAGGCACATGCACTTATGAACACCGTTATGTTAGAACATAGCATTCTTTATGTTCAAACTGTGGTTGGTACATAAGTCCAATAACACAGACCTCTGTGAGCAATGAAATCTCCCAGTAGGATAATGAAATCGTTTGGGCAACCTCACTCAGTGACTCCAAGAAGGCTGGATATTCTGAACTGTCATTTGCATATTCACAAATGACAATTTAGAATCATTTCCCCCACCTGGAGGCTCTGGGATGCAACTCTCTCCAGCGGAAAGAACCCCAAAATGCAGGCAGTAGGCCAGGGGATACATGAATCAATCAATCAATGATTGATTGATTGATTGACAGTCTTGCCCACTGCCTCTCGTGGGAGCAATTCCACACTGGGCACAGTTCAGGTCCTCTCTAGGTGACTGGTTCCAGGGCCCAAGCTGTGTGTTGAGGTGAGCCTGACTTCACGTAGTCTCAATCTGACCCACAGACCGACAAACAAGGAGCAACTGAAGGTGGCTACAGTAAAGTCCTCTCACTGAAAGAAAAACAACTTCTTCAGGCAGTACTAAACCATCCTTATATGTAATTGTCTTATTTTGTCTAATTATTTTTGAGATTGATGAGACTGTGTATAAAAAAATGCTTGAAAGTCCTTTACGCAGAAAAGCAAGCAAGTCTTGATCATTTTGTGGTGGCAAAATGACAGTAACAAAGCACACTAACAACAAAACAATAAAATAAAAAAAACAAAACAAGAAACAGCCCATTCGTGTTGGTGGAAAAATGCACCATGTCGACCAATCAAAAATGATATGGCAACATGACTAGGGATGGGTACCGGTATCTGACATAAACGGTAGTAACCAGACCGAAAAGCAGCTCACATTTCGGTGCTTTATTTCGGTGCTTTTTTTTCCTGAGATGTCATACACTTTGAATTCTAGCCAATCATTTTATGTTTCCGAGGATAGTAGGCGGGCCCAGATACGTACGTTCTTTTAGAGCAGAGCTACAGATTAAAAATGCCCAAGACGAAGCGGTCAAAAGTCTGGCTGTACTTCACAGCAAAAGATGCAAACTCAGCAGCCTGCAACAAGTGCTTTAAGGTGATACTGTGATACTGTCAAAGGAGGTAACACCTCAAATTCGTTGAAACACCTGGCGACGCATAGTGTTTTTTTTTTTAAAAGCCGAGAAATGCGCCGTATTTGATAGTTTGCTGCGAGACCTCACACCGAGCACATCTACTGCGGGTGTGGTGCCTGTTATCGGACCCGGATTTAGCAACATCCCCAAAAGCCCGAAGAGGAGTGTCCTGGCCCCTAGCCCTGCCAGTGTAGCAGAAATGATGACGGATGATGATGGCAGCAGCAGCCGTTCTTCTCTGCGTGAGTAGCTTAATGTTGTTCGTGTATAATTTACGTTGAGTGGGCTAACCACGTTATTAAATGAATGCATGTAAGGTGAACTAGCAAACATATTCGTAGTTATATGCAGCTGTCTTCTTGTTTGATGGCAGATGCTCCCTTCACCCTGGCCAAAAAGGCTAAAATGACCAAAGAAAAAATCGAAAACAGTTAAACATGAGAGGTTTTTGGACAAAGTTTGTGTTTTTTACATTGTTTAAGCACTGCTTCCAGCCAAGAGTGATACCATATTGTCAGGCATTGTGTGGAGGCGAGGAAGAAGGAACCCAAACGCAGGACTCGCAGGTAGGTGAAGACTGGTGAAGTTTTATTATAAGGAGTGGATGAACAGAACAGAGGTAGGAAATGGTTGGCTGGCTGGACGACTGACTGAAGGACTGAAAGACTGAATGGCTGGCTGGCTGAACGCAGGCGGAAACGACAACATAACATCAATGACACGACAAGGGCTGAAGGGAAGAGAGGGCTTAAATACACGACTAACAATGACAACGATTGGAGACAGGTGAGTGAACAGCTGGACCTAATGAACTAATGATAAATGGGAAGAGGACTGAATATAATGCACACAGACCAAGGCTAACACAATAAAACAGGAAGTGGAACAGGCAGTAGATAAACAGTGAATGTGAACTGAAAATACTGGGTCAACGACCCAGAAACCCTGACACATATATGCCCCTATAGCTGCAGAAAAGGCTAACATCTTTTTACAAAAAACAGCTGAACATGAGAGGTTTTTGGACCAATTTTGTGTTCTCCATTGTTCAAGCACCGGTTTGAGCACTGTTTAAGCACCAGCACCGTTTCAAAAGTACCGGTTTGGCACCGGTATCGGATAAAACCTAAACGATACCCATCCCTAAACATGACATTCGGTTGTTTAGGAAGAGGGGGAAGTTTTAGGAGTGACGGCGAGAGAGAAAGAGAGAGGGAGAGAGAGAGAGCAGAAAAAGAGAGAGAGAGTTTTGAGTTGTGAGAGATTTATGACGTTTAACGTGTTTGGAGTGTTTAGTTCATGTGTTATCTTGTGTAGTTAGTGTGTAGTGTTGTGGATAGTTTTGTGTTGTGTTTGAGAACAATGAGGTGACTGCTGTCTCCAGGTAGAGAACAGGAGTGATACACCTGCTGCTGTCAGACCTGCATGTGTCAGGCTGTGATGTTCTCCTTTATAGTGGACAGAAATGTTTGGAGTGGCACAAATAATTTGTGTGGCATCTTACTGAATGCAGAACACCTGATTGCTATGTAAATAGTTTTAAATGGTTATTAAAAAGGGGTAAAAGGTAAATAGCTACAAGTAATTTTGTTGTTTGCAAAACTTGTGCATATGATTTTAAAATTGACAATTTATAATTGCATTTAAAGTTATGAAATATGATTCATTAATGTTTGTGGTTGTTACAGTAAAAAATATAACTTTTTCTACTCTGATTTTATGTTTTTTGTCTAATTTTAGATCAATTGTGTTAATACAGTTGTTACGCAGTGAGGGGCGGTGAGGGAAACATCAGACTTCACTCTATCTTAATTAAAGTAATTGTTTTATTATCTCTTGCCAACATCATACACATGCAGACAGCAACTTTTCAAAATGGCCCCCAATCCATTTCCTGCTCCCTTTAAATACTCTAAAGACACGCCTTCTTAATACAGACTGGCCTATAAAAGAGCTGCAATTGAGGCAGGCTTCCTCTTTACTGGGAAAACAAGATGGCCACCACAAAGGTAACCTGCAGCACTTTGTTACTTAAATGCTTCCCAACAACAGTATATCAAAATGAAAACATAACTGTAAATTCAGACATGTGAGGTTGTGCTGGAAACAATGATAAAGTGAATAACAAGGCAAAGTAAATAATTTTTAAAGGTGAAATGTAGAAGTCAAATCAAAAGTAGTTAAAAATGGCCAATTATACCCTGGACCCCAGAGGGTTAAACAATTTTTTTTAAAGTAACGCAATAGTTACTTTTCAAGTAATTAATTACTTTTAGAATCTTGTAACCCAGTTACTTTTTTGAAGAAGTAACTAGTAACTATAATGAATTACTTTTTCAAAGTAACTTGCCCAACACTGGCCAGCACACTTTCAATGGAGCAACAGTAGAAGACAATCAGGGGCTCCCTCTTCAGGTCCACTTTTCTGAGGATTCTCAGAAAATGGAGACACTATTGGGTGTTCTTTACAACCGCAGCAGTGTTTGAGCTCCATTGGAGGTCTGTGTCTGTGAGCACACCCAGGAACTTGAAACTGGACCCCCTCTCCATGCACTCCCTGTTCATGCTGACGAGCTGCAGCATGGACTTCCTCCTACTACACCATGAAGCTTGGGCTGCTGCTGCCGTCCGATGTTTGAGCTGCAGCTGCCACTTGTCCCTGCACCTCAAAGCTTGCAAAGAAGTGGTTCAGCTCCTCCACATTCACTAATCAAATACAATCACTGTATTAACATTGGTGATGCTAATTTGATTTATTTCATTCACATTAATTCTATGCTGACATTATTGGAAGTGTTATTTAAACAGTAACAGGGTTATGTTAATCATATGAGCAGAAATCGAGTGTCCATAATCACATTAACACATCAGGATTACCCATCAATCTCAATATAATAAATTACCACCTGTTAAAATGCAGCAATATAATACCCTTGCAACAAATTGTAGCATTCAACATCTGAATCACATTTCATGTTGTGTTTATGAGAACAAATTGTGCATGAATGTTGATGGATCTTGAAGTTTTATCTAAATGAAATCATGTCTTATCTTGTGATAGGTAATTGTATGCATGCTTAGAACTCCAAACTAAGGTAATCACGATGTTATATTTTTATTATACAATGTGGCATTTTATTAAAATTCATTTTTAAATAAGTTAAAATCACACTTAAATTTAAGTATTTTTATTACTCACTGTACTGTTCTCCCTAACAAGGTAAACATTTAGAAAATAATGTTCTGACATCAGCTTGAACAAATGTTACTGGTATATGCTGTACTCAGTTTTTATATAAAACATTATACAAAATATGTAAATATGTAGTAAAATAGGAAAGCTTAGAATATAATAGAAAAATGCATACCATACTGTCCTCTGAATGGATTCATGCTGCCCTAGCTAACTACCAAGTTAACATAAACAACCACAACTTGGAGAGCTGCTTCCAGTTCTTAATTGGTCTTAGTCGGTCTGTCTGTTGGTCTGAGGATGAAAACCGGAAGTATTGAAATGTAGACCTGTGAGAGACTGTGGATGTCCAGGAATGGAAAGTGGTCTAAAGAGTCTTGCAGATGGAAAAGTGGCAGTGGGCACTTTCTGTCTGGGTGACAGGTGAATTTAGTGATGGGAACCCAGTGGGTTACATGGGAGCGGACAATAGTAGGCAGGAAGAGACAATAAAATGAGACTTCAAACTCTCATGTTAATGAACAAATGATGTAGGATGCAGGCAGAATGGCAACCAACCTGCATCGTAGATTCTCCCTCTACTTTTCTGCCCAATCTAACCTGTTCAGGTTCTTCCAGAGTCTTGCAATCATCTTTTGAGTTTTCCTGACTTATCTGGGACCCCATTATAGCCACCGAATCGTGCCCATCTGCACTGCAACTAGCCTGTGGCACAACCTTAAAATCAGAACTACAAATGCCAGCTAACATGCTATTAATGTCACCACTGGCAGCTGTGATGCCACCAACTGCGCCCCTAGAGTTCACTTTCCCCACAACACACTCATCAACAGACCCACTGGCACCCACAGCAACAACTGTAACAGAACAGAACAGAACATCAACGGAAATCTTCAATTCCACCGGTGCAGGGGCAGTGGTACCAGGCAGGACTGCCTGCCCGTTTCCATCTCTACGTACAACAGTGTGTCCCACATTTTCACACTCAAAGCATTATATTATATATATATATATTTCCCTCCTCATGTTTAACATGGAAAGAGACATCTAATCACTGGGTCCTTACACCCCAAACTCAAAGTCTTTAATCGGCTGGCCGTTCTTACAAAATGTTAAAGCTCCTGTGCCAGTGCTTCATTAGACACAAAAGGTTGGATACCCATGTAATCCAGCTGGCCCGTACTGCCAAGGGGGAACCTTGAATAAACTCGTCATTTATTGAAATCCCACTTTCAATAAGCTGAAAAACTAACTCGGGTTGCTTAACTGAGGATACCATCCCTGCAGAGAGTTCACAACAAAGTTCCCTAAAACTATTGATTGTAAACCAAATCCATAGAAACAAATTTACCAAAAAAAGTAAGTTAATAGAAATGTGTCAAGAAATTAGAAAAAAAAAAAACACAGCTCTCAATCTCTCAGTCCACTCGTGACATGCTCAACCACCAAACCCCTGCAGAAAAAAAGAAAATGAAGCTTTTAGATTGGCCTAGTCAGACTGAAATCCAATTGAGATGCTTTGTCATGACCTTAATGAGCGTATTTAAAAAAAAAACTACCAATGTGGCTGAATTAAAACAAGTCTGCAAAGAAGAGTTGGCCAAAATTCACAGCAATGTGAAAGACTCATTACCAGTGCAGTTTTAGCTGCCGAGTATGGCACAACTATTTATTAAGTTTAGGGAGCAATTTCTTTTTTACAGGTCAGATAGTTTTGGATAGCCCCTTTTACCTTAATCACTTAAATCATCATTTAAAAACTGCATTTTGTATTTACTAGGGTTATCTATCTCTAACATTTGCTTGATGATGGAAAGTGTGTGAAAGATTTACAAAAAACAAAAGAAAGAAATCAGGAATGAGATGCATACGTTTTCACAGAACTGTATTTAGATTTTGCTATCTGTCTGACAGGAATAGCGTCATAGTTTTCCAAATGCACCTCTGCTGTATTAAAGCACACTCACATTGCCATCTGCCAAGTACAATCGTGTTCAACTGCCCAAACCATTTCATGAGAAAACTCATTTTCAGCCTCTTAATTATTTCTCATTACAGTGGGGCTCAGGAGTAGATTGGAATTGGACAGTAATTGCCCAGCTTGAATGGTGAAACAATCCCAATGCATCAGTCTAGATGAAGTGTGACAGGGAGACACCTCGCTATTGTGCAATGCCCATTAGGCTATTTCCTGCTTTCTGATCACCTAAAAAAGCCCATGAGATTGTGGTGAATGCAAGGTCAGCATGCCAGCTCTTTTAGGAGGAAAATGCTTATGGCAGCCTGCACAAGATATTGATAACCTTGTTGCCAGCATTACACCTGTGATTAAGCATGTCTGATTGTGAGTGGATGTCATATTGTGGTGCATTTTGGTATTTTTGTGGAACTGCCACTGGGAGTAAAGGGAGCATCACCTTCAGGCTTAAGAAAGTTATGTTTAGCACAGCTTGTGAGGGTAATGCTTGGATTAAAATCGGATTTTCTCATTTATCCTGTGATAGTAAAGATTCTCCAAATGTAGTATCATGAACAGAGTTGCCAATCAATAAAGTTGTTCAACACAAATCCCACTTGTCCCTTTCTTCAAATCTCTTCCTTGTACTTGCCAGCTTTAAATGCAGCAGGATACAGATGGGAACATTGTTTTTCTGAAAGCATTAGTTCCTTAAGAAATAAAGACACAATAAAGACACCTCAATATGAGGCAATTAGTATAATTTTGTGAATTTTGTGTATTGTTGCACCCCTAATATATATATATATATATATATTAGGGGTGCAACAATACACAAAATTCACGGTTCGGTTCGATACTTTGGTGTCACAGTTAACCTAACCCTAACCCCACAGTCACAAAAAAATGTTCATGCCTTTTTAATTTGTCATTATAAATATATATTTTAACTCAAAAGTACAGTTTTTAAATTTAATGTTGCTGAAATAACAAAATAGTTTAAAAAAAATCTATCTGATCGAGAAATCCCTCATCTTTGGAAAAGAGAGTTTATTACAGAGAAATGGCTCTTTCCAAAATAAAAGCTATACTATACACTTCTTCTGGGGTATATTCTCAGCAGCATATTAAACATATCAGGTCCCCATAAGGAGAATCATGTGCTAACGGCTGTCTAAATGACTCGTACCATGCGTGCTTGTTGTTTTTGTCTGCTTCCTCTTGTCTTTGCACTAGGATGATGTTGGCATAAATGTGCAGTCATATTCATTGTGTTCCCACTAGTGCTGTCAGCGTTAATCTTATTAAAATGACATTAACGCGATAATGCGGCAAATCTCCCTTAACGAGTTACCACGGACCGCCCGTGCGTGGGGCTGGACGGCATCAACATGTTATCGAGCTAACTGCGCTAACGCACTTGTTCCCACCAATGTAATTGAGCATTGCCTGGCACACCCAACATACTGTTTTACTTTTGTCCATGACGCGCTTACCATCAGGGTCATACTTCACATGAAAACCGAAATAGCTCCAAACGCCAGATCTGAATGAGAGTGGAAGAGGCTCAATTTCGGGTAGCGTTGAGGCAATTGCCATGTTGCAACGAGCTTAGCTTCTGTCTCGCTAGCTTGCCCCCCCACACACACACACACACACACAGGCGCACAAACACAAGAGCACACTATATATATATTCCAACCAAAGTCTGAATATATAGAATGAAACTTGAATATATAGAATGATCTTTTGAATATATAGAATGAAACTTGAATATATAGAATGTATGAACCTCATTTTTAGAGATGATGTGTTTCTGAATTCTCTGCCTTTACAAAATGGCATCAGCTGAACAATTTCAGTACTTTTTAGAGCTTGACAACTGTTTTGCGACAGCTGTTCAAATTGCAAATTTCCATAGTCCACTAGTTGTATCCTGTGGTTGTACAGTGTTCGAACATTTACTGACAACATTTGAGATATGGCCATCCAACTAAACCCCAAGTCTCGCATATCAGTCAGCTCAGTAGCTGGTATGTTGTACCTAAAAGAGTTAGAAACAAAAGAAGAAATATGTTAACTTCTTTCTTATTTCTTGCATTCATTATCTTGTTTGCCATCTCTTGACTCTTTCAAGTGCCATACACATTATGAATGAATTTGTTTCCATTTTTATCACTTACCTTGACCTTCCTCTTTGAGATGTAGAATGATATAATGAGCCCATAACATGTGCTTCAGCTTCTGCTCGAAGTGTTAGCTCAGTTGACATCTCCATCAGTGATTGATAAATTCCCTCAAGAAGTGTGCATAATCTTCTCCCAGAAACATTTTGTTGAACATTATTCATGAGCACTAGAAATGTTGCAATAATGAAAACGTGTTCTTCAAGGTGATGTAGTATAAATTCAAATTATTTCTACCATTTGCAATTTGAACAGCTGTCGCAAAACAGTTGTCAAGCTCTAAAAAGTACTGAAATAGTTCAGCTGATGCCATTTTGTAAAGGCAGAGAATTCAGAAACACATCATCTCTAAAAATGAGGTTCATACATTCTATATACAGTGGGGCAAAAAAGTATTTAGTCAGCCACCGATTGTGCAAGTTCCCCCACCTAAAATGATGACAGAGGTCAGTAATTTGCACCAGAGGTACACTTCAACTGTGAGAGACAGAATGTGGAAAAAAAAAATCCATGAATCCACATGGTAGGATTTGTAAAGAATTTATTCGTAAATCAGGGTGGAAAATAAGTATTTGGTCAATAACAAAAATACAACTCAATACTTTGCAACATAACCTTTGTTGGCAATAACAGAGGTCAAACGTTTACTATAGGTCTTTACCAGGTTTGCACACACAGTAGCTGGTATTTTGACCCATTCCTCCATGCAGATCTTCTCGAGAGCAGTGATGTTTTGGGGCTGTCGCCGAGCAACACGGACTTTCAACTCCCGCCACAGATTTTCTATGGGGTTGAGGTCTGGAGACTGGCTAGGCCACTCCAGGACTTTCAAATGCTTCTTACGGAGCCACTCCTTTGTTGCCCGGGCGGTGTGTTTTGGATCATTGTCATGTTGGAAGACCCAGCCTCGTTTCATCTTCAAAGTTCTCACTGATGGAAGGAGGTTTTGGCTCAAAATCTCACGATACATGGCCCCATTCATTCTGT